>NC_142869.1:122462000-122770916 GCF_051225735.1 Oryctolagus cuniculus | reverse complement strand
TGTATCAGTGCAAGTTCATCAGTTATAACAGATGTAGCACTCTGGTTCAAGAGGTTGATTATGGGGAGGAGGAGGCACATGGGAACTCTATTTGCTACTCAATTTTGCTGTGGACCTAAAAGTTGCCCAACAAATAATTATTGATGGGGTGAATATTGAGCAATGGTAGACAGAGGCTCAGGGAACTGACAACTCAGTTGTAAACTATGGTGACAGATGAGGGGACTGAACAGAGTCTGAGCAGAATGTGGACTTCCATGCGGGGCAGACCTGGATTGCATGCTCCATCTCAGAGATGCTGGACTGGAGTCAGACACTGCAAGGTGCATTTCAGCCTGTGGTGCTTGAGTCAGAAGCAGCTATCGAGTGCCCAGCACTCAAGATTCTCTGTTGATGATCTGTTTCGGGATAAGTGTCCAGCTTCATTCATTTGCCTGTGGAAATCCAACTTTTCCAGCACAATGTTGAAAAGCAAAGATCTCCTCACTCTGAGTTGGTGACTTTGCTCACCTACTACACTCTTCTGGGAAACATTCCTTAATCCCCAGGATGGATCGTCTTGACTCTTTAGAGCACTGACCATAGAGTCTAATCATCCAGTGATGACACAGTGGGAAACAAAGTCATCTCATGGCTAAGCACTGATGACAGGAGAAAATTCTATCCATAGAAATAGGCCCAGAAGTGACACAGATAATATGATTAGTAGATAATGATATTAAAATTATTTATTATAACTATATGCTTTGTGTTTCAGAAGCAAAAGAAAGTACAAGTGTGTTACATAGAGACTTGGAGCATATATGAAAACTCAAATTCAACTTGAACATAAGAAAAATGCACTGTGAGAGATAATATACACATCCATATATGTGGGAGATTTTATGTATATTTATATGTATGTATGTATATATAATGGACAGCATTAAGAGAAGATTATGCCCTGTAGATTAAAAAATAATGAATTTAAAAACATGAAAACAGAAACTACATAAAATGAACAGCAAAAATACAGCTTTAAAAATTAAACATCTGGGGCCAGCGCTGTAGCTCAGTGGGTTAACACCCTGGCCTGCAGCGCTGGCATCCCATATGGGCTCCGGTTCTAGTCCCGGCTGCTCCTCTTCTGATCCAGCTCTCTGCTGTGGCCTAGGAAAGCAGTAGAAGATGGCTCAAGTCCTTGGGCCCCTGCACCTGTGTGGGAGACCCGGAAGAAGCTCCTGGCTCCTGGCTTCAGATCGGCTCAGCTCTGGCCATTGCAGCCATCTGGGGAGTGAACCAGCAGATGGAAGACCTCTCTCTCTGTCTCTACCTCTCTCTGTAACTCTGCCTCTCAAATAAATAAAATAAATCTTTAAAAAAAATGAAACATCTGGGGTTGATATTGTGGTGCAACAAGTTAAGTCACGATTATGATGCCATCATCCCACATCTAAGCAAGAGATCAAGCCTCAACTGCTCCATTTCTGATCCAGTTCCTTGCTAAAGCAACTGGAAAAGCAGGAGGAAAAGAGTCAATACTTGGGCTGCTGTCACCCATGTGAGAGACCTGGATGAGCTTCTTGGTTCCTGACTTCAGTCTGGCCCAGCCCCGGCCTTTGCAATCACTTGGGTGATTAGGTGATTGGATGGATGGGAGATCTCTCTGTCTCTCCCTCTCTCTTTGTAACTCTGACTTTCAAATATATAAATACATCTTTTTTTAAAAGTCAAGTTATAGTGTGTATATATATATATATATGCTTTACTTATTTATTTGAAAGCCAGAGTTAGAGAAAGAGAGAGAGATCTTTCATCCACTGGTTCACCGCCAAGATGCCCTCAAAGGGCTGGGCCAGACCAAAGCCAGGAACCAGGAACTTCATCTAGGTCTCCTACATGAGTGGTAGGCACCCAAACACTTTGGCTATCTTCCGCGGCTCTTCCCAGGCCATTAGCAGGAGGATGGATCAGAAATGCAGCAACCAGGACTCGAACCAGTGCCCAGATGGGATGCTGTCATTGCAGGTGGTAGCTTTACTTGCTATGCCACAATGCCTGCCCCACAAAGAAGCCTTTTTTTTAAAAAAAATTAAACATGCACCAGTGAGGTGTGGGGTAGTTTTAAGTAGCCTAATATATGTGCAACTACAATAGCAGAAACAGAAGAATGTATATTTGAAGAAACAATTGCCCAAAATATTCAAACTGGATAAAAACTGTAAACTGATGGATCCTAAAAGATCAAGGGATATAAGAAACACAGAGCAGGAAACATGAGTGAAAAAATCGTATTGCAGCTGAAAATCATACAGCCACTGATAGGAATCTTAAAGTTATCTAGTAAAGAAAACCTCACAGCATACAAAGATGAGAATCATAGAAGTTCTCTCATTGACATCAATGGGCAGTGTAGATAGAGGCAGAATCATTACAGTACTAAAAGAAAAAAGTCAGTATATTCAACCAAACAACATTTAGTGAAAAATACTTTCAAAGACAAAAGTCAAATACATATTTTTAAAGATACACAGAAGCTGAAAAAAAAAAAAAAAAAAAAAAAGGCCGCACCGCAGCTCACTAGACTAATCCTCTGCCTTGCGGCGCTGGCACACCGGGTTCTAGTCCTGGTCGGGGTGCTGGGTTCTGTCCCGGTTGCCCCTCTTCCAGGCCAGCTCTCTGCTGTGGCCCGGGAGTGCCGTGGAGGATGGCCCAAGTACTTGGGCCCTGCACCCCATGGGAGACCAGGAGAAGCACCTGGCTCCTGCCATCGGATCAGCGCGGTGCACCGGCCACAGCGCGCCGGCCGTGGCGGCCATTGGAGGGTGAACCAACAGCAAAGGAAGACCTTTCTCTCTGTCTCTCTCTCTCACTGTCCACTCTGCCTGTCAAAAAAAAAAAAAAAAAAAAAAAGATACACAGAAGCTGAAAGTCATCATCACTAGTTGGCCTGCACTACAAAAAGTTCTGGAAAGTTCTTTGGGCAAAAAGCAAAGTATTCCGGATGGAAAACTTGATCTCTGCAAAAGAATGAAAAACTCCAGGAACCAGAACTCTAGATGAATGTGGGCTTAAAAAAAAAAAAAAAGTCACTCTACTGTTTTTAAGTAAGAATAAAATATTTTTAAGTAGGATAAAAATAGAAGATGCTTTTCTTATTTTAAGCATCTCTTGATTATTTAAAGCAAAATAATAGTCTTGTTTTATGGGGCTTATCAAATGTGTAGGAGTGAAATGTAAGACAACAGCATAGAAGCCAGGAAGGAGTAAAGAAATTTCTTGTTACAAATTTCTTACATTCTGTGGGAAGTGGTATCTCTATACAGAGTGATAAATAAAAATGTAAAACATCTTAACCATAAACTCCAAAGCTACCACTGCAGTAGTAGACAAACCCTTAAGATGGCCCCAAGGTCCACCCTCCTTTGTGAGACTTATTCCTTTTGAGTGTGATTTGAGCCTCTAATTGCCTTCCAATCAATAGAATATGTAAAAATGATAGGATGTCTGTGATTATGTTACATGCAGCAGCCCTCGCCTTTCAAAAATGCTTGCACTCATGACCAACTGCATGCTTTCTTGCTAGTGTCATGAACAATGTAGCAATATCTACTTTTTAAAATTGTACTTATTTATTTGAGAAAGAGAGAGAGAGATTACTAGATTACTTCCCAAATGCCTACAATGGCCCAGATTGGCCTGTAGCCAAAGACATGAGCCAAGAATTCAATTTATGTCTTCCATGTGGGAGGCATGTGTCTAATTACTTGAGATAGCACTTTCAGTTTTCTAGGGTGAATGACTGCAGATAGAATCAGTAGTAGAGCCAGGTATTGAACCTAGGTACTATGATATGGGATGTGCACAATTTTTACTATTTATTTATTTGGTAGGCAGAGATAGGAAGAGAGGGAGGGAAAGACAGAAAGAGAGTGGTCTTCTATCTGCTGGTTCATTTCCCCAAATGGCCACAATAGCCAGAGATAGGGGATACTGAAACCAGGAGCCTGGAGCTTCATCCTGGTCTCCTACATGGCTGCAGGGGTGCAAGCACTTGGGTCATCTTCCTCTGCTTTCCCAGGTGCATTACCAGGGAGCTGGATCGGAAGTGGAGCAGCCAGGACTTGAACCGGTGCCCATATGAGTTGCTGGTGTCACAGGCAGTGGCATTAACCACCATACCACAATGCCTGCCCCACTCACTCGGCTAAATAACTGATATTTTAACCACTAGGTTAAATGCCCACCATAATATCTATTTTTGTCACTCTCATTCAATTGTATAATAAATGTCTTGTTGAGTACAATATGGCCAGAAAAATAGTGTAAATAGTAAAGGAAGAAATAAAACTCCCTGTATTCATGGATAAAATATTGTCTACATAGAAAATAGCAAAGAATTTACTAAAACAAGTGCTAGAAGCAATAAGTGAATTTAGTTAGGTTGCTGGACAACAGGTCAACTTGCAAAAATCAATTGTACTTCCAAGTAGTAACAAGGAAAACAAACAGAGACAGAATATTAAATGGCACTTATAATATTTCTAAAATATGAAATATTTAGATATTTATGTATGATCTAGCGAAACTGTGCAAGGCCTTTATAGAAAAAGTATAAAATATTGATAAAAGAAATTAAAAAAACTAACTAACTGGTCAAATATGCCTTTTTCATGGATTGGAATGATTTTTTTTTTTAAAGATTTTATTTATTTCTTTGAGAGGTAGAGTTACAGACAGTGAGAGGGAAAGACAGAGATAAAGGTCTTCTACCCACTGGTTCAGTCCCCAAATGGCTGCAACTGCTGGAGCTGAGCTGATCCAAAGCCAGGAACCAGGAACTTCTTCTGGGCCTCCCAAGTGGGTGCAGAGGCCCAAGCGCTTGGGCCATCAATTCTACTGCCTTTCCAGATCATAGCAGAGAACTGGATCAGAAGAGCAGCATCTGGGACTAGAACCAGCACCCATATGGGATGCCTGCACCACCAGCAGAGGATTAACCTACTGTGCTTGGGACTGACACTGTGGCATAGCAGGTAATACCGCCGCCTGGAGTGCATCCCATTTGGGTGCCGGTTCGAAACCCGGCTGCTCCACTTCAGGTCCAGCTCTCCACTATGGCCTGAGAAAACAGTAGAGGATGGCCCAAGCCCTTGGGCCCCTGCACCCGTTTGGGAGACCCGGAAGGATCTCCTGGCTCCTGGCTTCAGATCGGCGCAGCTCTGGCCGTTGTGGCCATTTGGAGAGTGAACCAGCAGATGGAAGATCTCTCTCTCTCTGCCTCTCCTCTCTCTGTGTAACTCTGACTTTCAAGTTAAATAAATAAATCTTTTTAAAAAAATAACCTACTGCGTCATGGCAATGGCCCCTGGAATGTTTAACATTGTTATCAGTTCTTCCCAAACTGAATTATGTGAACACCAATCAGAAGCCCAGCATAATTTTTTAAAATTGAAATTCTAATTCTAAAAACATGTATTAAAAAAAAATCAGAGGAACTGGAATAGTCAAAACAATTTGTATAAAGTAGAACCATTTTGGAGGTCTCTTCACACCTGATTCTATATTTCATATAAAAGCGCATTAGTGAAGACAGTGGAATATTGGAAAAAGGATGGACAAATAGATCAGCTGAACAGAATAAAGAATCCAGAATTAGACACCATATGTTATCAGCTGATTTTTACAATGGTATAATGACATTTTCTTGAAAAATTTAGAGTCTTTTTTTACAAATAGTGTTAGAACAAATACTTAACATCCAGTAAAAAAAATATAAATCCTTTCTTCCAATCACAAATATGTTGATCAATTAGATTTCACTTGTACTTTGTACAATAACAGGACAAATCACAGACTGGGAGAAAATATTTTCAAATCATATAGCTAATAAAGGTCTTCTATACAGTGTACATAAAGAACTTTCAGAACTCAAAAATATGAAAACAAATAAGCCAGGTTTTCAAATAACCAAATATGCACTTCACCATAGAAAACATGAATGATAAAATAGCTTAGAGAGAAGTTGTTCACTGCTGTTAATTTATCAGAAAACAAAATTAAAACCACAACGATTCCATTAGACATCCATTAGAATGGTTTTTTTTCTTAGATTCTGAAAATGTCACATTCTGTTGATGAGGCAGAATCACTATAACATTTGTTGATGCGAATGCAAGATGCTAGATGTCTTGGACGATGGGTCTGTGTATTATAAAGTTAAACACAAATTTATCATAAGGCACAATTCTGTTCCTCTTCGTGAAACATAGACTTGTTTTTGTGTGACACCTGTGCATTCTTGTTTAGACTGACTTTACTCACAATGCCCCAAAACTGGTAAAACCAAAGTTTCTCTTAATTAGGAAGCAAATACACATACAATGATGTGCTGTTCAGCAATAAGATGGAACAAAGCTTGAATATAGATAACATGGAAAAATCTCAACAGCACATCTTTGTCAAATCTCATGGAATTACACACTAGAAGGGAGGGGGGAGCAATTTTACTTTGTGTATGTCTATGTGAAGAAATCCCAGTAAGGAGTACAACATAGTCCAGTCTCTCTCCAACGTGCAATCTACAATTTTCAGCATAAACATTGCTTCCCATGTAAACAAAGAAACCAAGATGCTAAAGGTACTAGAATTTAGCAGATTTTCACTCAACTAATAGAATTTCATGAATTTCAAGAATGCAAAGAAATAATAAGACATAATGAACAAATGGAGGTGGCATATCTGCAGAGAAATGAAAATTACACAACAAAACCATATGAGAATTCTAGAATTGAAATGAACAACATCTGAATTGAACAATTCTCATTGGGTTTACCAGCACAGTGTTTCTTTTTTTCTTCATACAATTTATTGAACTCTTTACTTAGCGTAGGGTTAATCTTATGAGGAAAAAGTTAACTGAAAATTGGTCTTTGAAGAAAAAACAAAAAAGAATAGGAATAGGAGAGGGAGGAAGAAGAAGGGTAGGAGTTTGGGCAGGAGGAAGGGTAGGGTGGGAAGAATCACTATCTTCCTAAATTTGAATATATGAAATGCATGAAGTTTATATTCCTTAAATAAAATGGAAACAAAAATAGTACATTGGAAGTAAAAGAAGGAAATAATGAATTCAAATTGGTAGAAGCTCCTTAGTATTTTTTAAAGAGGGAAGCAAAGGCTGAACAAAATGAAAAGCATCTTAAGGACAATGAAACAGCATCAAGTAGCCAAATACACATAACAAGAATTTGTAAGAGAGGGAAGACTAGAACAGAAAAGTCAATGATGAAGTAATGATTTTTTAAGTTCCAACTCAACTTATAAAACCAGTAAGTGCAGTGAATGCCAAAAATGTAAACAAATCCATATATGGCAGAAAGTTAAAGAGAAAACGTTCAGTCCAAGAAAAAAAAGATGCACAAGGAGACAATGACAGATATCAGGACTGACTTTTGCTCAGAAGTAAATGGACACCACAGATAACAGCATGAGCACTTTAGAGCTGGGCCATATACAGTCATGCAAATGTCCAAAGATCATGTAAAGTCATGTAAATGTCTGAAGATCAAAACCTTATGGAATAAGTTCCCTAACCATAAAACACAATATTACACATAAAAAAAGATCGAACATTTAGAAAATAAGCAATAATACAAATACTTCAAAAATCAAAGAAAAATAGAAAAAATATCTCACAATTGATGTTTAAAACACAATCAGGTGCCGGTGCTGTGCCATAGTGGGTAAGGCCACCACCTGCAGTGCTGCCATCCCATACGGGCAACAATTTGAGCCCCAGATGCCCCACTTCCCATCCAGCTCTCTGCTATGGCCTGGGAAACCATTAGAAGATGGCCCAAATGCTTGGGCCCCTGCAACCGCATAGGGGACCTGGAAGAAGCTCCTGGCTCCTGGCTTCGGATCAGCCCAGCTTCTGCAGTTGCGATCATCTGGGGAGTGAACCAGCAGATGGAAGACCTCTCTCTTTCTCTGCCTCTGCCTCTGTGTAACTCTGCCTTTCAAATGAAAAATAAATCTTTAAAACGAAAAAAGCTCACAATCAGTCAAGCTTTATGAGTTGCAAGTGAAGCAGTACATAGGGGAAGAGTATATCTTTAAGTGATTTAATTATTTTGAAAAAGGGAAAATTATTTATTTATTTATTTATTTGAAAGGCAGAGTTACAGAGAGGTGGGGGGGGGGGGCTTCCATCTACTGGTTCACTCCCCAGATGGCTGCAAAGGCCAGAGCTGTGCCGATCTGAAGCCAGGAGCCAGGAGCTTCTTCTGGGTCTCCCATGTAGGTGCTGGAGCCCAAGGACTTGTACCATCTTCCATTGCTTTCCCAGGCCATAGCAGAGAGCTGGATCAGAAGTCAGGTAGCCAGGACCCGAACTGGCACCCATATGGGATGGCGACACTGCTGGCGGCAGCTTTAACCACTAAGCCACAATGCCAGCCCCTAAAAAAGAAAAATTTAATGTCCATCATCTAGAATTCCTTCATATAAGCTAGTGGGAAAAAAATCAAAGTGACCTCAGATTAAGTAAATGGAAGGAAATAATAAAAAAATCAGAAATCACTGAAATAGAAAAGAAGGAAGCAATAGGAAAAATTAACATAATTAAAAGAAGATGCATTGGCCGGCACCGTGGCTCACTAGGCTAATCCTCCACCTGAGGCGCCAGCACCCCGGGGTTCTAGTCCCAGTCGGGGCGCCGGATTCTGTCCCGGTTGCTCCTCTTCCAGTCCAGCTCTCTGCTGTGGCCCAGGAAGGCAGTGGAGGCTGGTCCAAGTGCTCGGGCCCTGCACCCGCATGGGAGACCAGGAGGAAGCACCTGGCTCCTGGCTTCAGATCGGTGCAGTGCACCGCCGCAGTGCACCGGCCGTAGTGGCCATTTGGGGCAGGTGAACCAATGGAATAAAGACCTTTCTCTATGTCTCTCTCTCTCACTGTCTAACTCTGCCTGTTAAAAAATAAAAAAGAAGATGCATTAAAATAGTTAATAAAATTCATAAACTCCTTATGAGAATGTTTCAGGAATAAACATGAAGAAATAAAGTTAGAAATTTCATCAATAAAAGAAGGGAGTCACTGAATATCCTAAATATTTCATAAACATGATAAAGTAATACTGTACTCAATTCTATTTCAGTAAATCTGACACTTTTTGAAAAACACAGCTTACCTTGAAAAAGAAGATACAACACATCTGGGCATAGAAGAATCAGCAAAAACTAAAATCGGTGCATTTAGAAAAGGCACAAGGTTAAGGATCAGTGTAAAGATCTACACTGTGCTTCTGCCTGCGCTCACTAAACAAGATGTGGTGGCTTCCCACTGTGTGAAATTACTCAGCTGATCAGGACGGACACAAGAGCATTCTGCATTTTGAAGATGGAAGTGAAAACATGCCACTGCAACACCCCGAAACAGCTGGGCTGTCAGAGTTCGCACTATCCCCTACCATGCATCTGCTGGTCCATCTGTCTGAGGAACAAACAGCTGGGCCTGGAGCTTCTCCAGCTGTCCAGGGTCTGCATCCAGCCTCTGCAAGAGCTGAGCAGGTAGCTCATGCGGGACATCAGCCATCCTGCAAATCACTTCGATCATGAAGGTTACAGGTTGCCTTCTCCTGCTCAGACTGTCATCAAAATATCATAGAGTAGGGGAATTAAGCAACAGACTCTTATTTCTCACAGTTCTGGAAACTGGAGATCAGGATTCCAGCATGGTCAGGCTCTAGCAAGGAGGCTGTGTGTGTGTGTGTGTGTGTGCGCGCGGGTAGGGGGTGTCAAGTCTCTTCCTGGTTTGCAGATGGCTGCCTTCTTGCCGTGTATTCATAGCAGAGAAAAAGTTCTCTCTTCCCTCTCTGTCTCTCTCTCTCTCTCCCTTTCACTCTCTCTCTCTGTCTCTCCTCTCTCCCCCACCGACCCCACAGGACCATCAATCCTGAAACCCCTCCCTTATGACCTCATTTAGCTATAATTGCTTCCTAAAAGCCGTGTGTGCAAATGTAGTTACACTGGGAGTTAGGTCTACCATGTGAACTCTGCAGGGACATATTTCAGTGATTAGCAATGATGATGAGAGACAGACACCCATTCCATTTGGTCATTACCGGCTCTGGTTTGTCCTTGGATTCTCCCACTCCCTGTCCATCTTCCTTCCCCAGCCACCAGCACTCCTCACCTGGGGCCCTGCACCAGACACAGAGACAGCAGTCCAACAGACTGCTCAGTGACCTCCCATAACTGCATAAAATCTAATAACTGAAATTAATCTCTCATTACACATTACCTTCTACATAACAGCTCTGTTGCCCTGATTGAACCCTGACTGTTACATATCGGAAAATGAAATTTTAACATCTATTATTTACAATTGCGTCAAAATCATAAAATTCTCAGGATGAGTTTCATAGAAGAAGTATAGAAGCTCTGCACTGGAAAACGCACAATGTTGGAAAGGAATATTAAAGACCTAAACAAATGAAGAAGTATGCATGGCCATGGATTAGGAGATTGGATATTGCTAAAATGTCAATCCCCCACAAACTGATATAGACTCGAGGCAATTCCAGCTGAAATCTTTATAGGTTGTTCTGTAGAAATTGATAACTTGACTCTAAAATTTATATAAAAGTAAAATACTTAGAGAGAAAACAATTTTGAAAAAGGACAAAGTTGTAAAACACATTTATTGAATTCAAAACTTCCTATAAAGTCACAGCAATATAACAATGTGCTATGAATGTAAGGAGAAGCAATCTCATCAATGGAATGAAGGAGAGTCCAAGATAAAATCACACAGATGTGACCAATCAATATTCAACAGAAGTGCCAAGGTACTCAAATAGCTCTACATTCATATCAAAACGAATCTGAAGCCCTACCTCACAGTGCACACATTTATTCAAGAAGCATCATAGACCATAATGTGCATGTTAAAAATCTGGAACATTTGAAAGGAAATAGCAGAAGATATCTTCACAACCTTGGAGTAAACAAGGATTGCTTAGACAAAGCACAAAGTCACTAACAATAAAAAAAATAACAAATGCCTTGGACTTCATCAAAGTCAAAACTTTTGCTCTTCCAAAGACTGTTAAGAAAATGAAAAGGAAGTCAGTCTGGGAGAAAGTATTCAGAATTGACATAATGGACAAGGAGTTTGTATGTGGAATATAAGATGAGAAACAGCACTATAAAAATAAGCAATAAGTTCAACAGATGCTTCATAAAATAAGGTATCTTAGGAGCAATACATCATTAGTCGTCAGGGAAATGCATAATAAAACCACAAAGAGACAGCAAGCAAAATAGGAAACATGAAACTTGGCAATGTTACATGTTTGTAAAGCTGTGAAGAAACTAACAAATATTCTTGGTATAATTTTTATTTTCTAATTAACTGTTTAATATAAGAAGCAGAGGTGGATGGACAGAGAGAGAAAACTCCCATCCACTGGTTCACTCTTCAAATGCCCAAAACCAGAAGTTTGTAGCGTAATCTGGGTCCCTCACATGGGTGGCAGAAACTCAGCTACTGGAACCATCACTGCTGCCTCCCAGGGTCTGCATTAACAGGAAACTGGAGGCAGGATCCAGAGCCAGGACTCAACTCCAATTACCCTGATGTCGGAGGTAGCTGTCTTAACTGCCAGGCCATGTTACCACCTCCCCAGGACAATATTTTAAGCTGCACAACAAATTTGAAGGCAATTGAGCCAGGAGTTACAAAGATGAATTTAGGCATGCGCAGAGTAACAACCAGGCTACATCCTTCAGATTACAGGGGCTGGCACTGTGGTGTAGTAAGCTAAGTCTCCACCTGCAGTGCTGGCTGGCTTCCCATATGGGCGCTGGTTCACTTTGTGTCTTGGCTGCCCCTCTTCTGACCCAGCGTTCCACTAATGGCTTGGGAAAGCAATGGAAGATGGTCCAAGTATGTGGGGCCCTGTGCCCATGTGGGAGACCTGGAAAAAGCTCCTGGTTCTTGGGTATGGATCGGCCCAGCTCCGGCTGTTGCAGGCTTTTGAGGAGTGAACCAGTGGGTGGAAAATTCTCTCTCTCTCTCTCTCTCTCTCTCTCACTATGCCTCTTTTTTTTAAATTTTTTTTTTGACAGGCAGAGTGGACAGTGAGAGAGAGAGAGACAGAGAGAAAGGTCTTCCTTTCACCCTCCAATGGCCGCTGCGGCCGGTGCGCTGTGGCCGGCGCACCGAGCTGATCCGATGGCAGGAGCCAGGTACTTCTCCTGGTCTCCCATGGGGTGCAGGGCCCAAGCACTTGGGCCATCCTCCACTGCACTCCCGGGCCACAGCAGAGACCTGGCCTGGAAGAGGGGCAACCAGCACAGAATCCGGCACCCCGACCGGGACTAGAATCTGGTGTGCCAGCGCCGCAAGGCAGAGGATTAGCCTAGTGAGCTGCGGTGCCGGCCACTAACTATGCCTCTTAAACAAATAAACAAAAGTCTTTAAAAAATGCATTGCTGGGCTATTTCATCATTGGGCTAACACCATAGAGTACTCACACACTAACCAAGATAGAGTGGCCTTCTGGACAGGTGTGCTGTGTGGTATAGACTATTATGCCCCACTTACAAACCTGCACAGCATGTTACTGAATTGAATATTACAATCTTAATACAGTGATAAGTATTTATGTATCTAAACAATGAAGGTGTACAATAAAAATATGGTACAAAAGATTAAAAATGTTACATCTCTATGAGACTCCATAGATGGAGCTTGCAGGACAGAAATTGCTCTAAGGGAGTCACTGAGGGATTGGCAGGTGAATATGAATCTCTAAGACATTACTGTATACCACTGTACACTTAGGCTGCACTAACTTCTCCTTCTTCAATGATAAATTGACTTCAGGTCATTGTGACATTTTTTACTTTATGCATGTTGCTTTTGCTTTTACTTTTTGACTATTCACTAATAACTCTTAGCCTATGACTCAAGCATAAGTGTAAAACTATTGTTAGGAGCCGGTGCTGTGGTATAGTAGGCTAAACCTCTGACTGCAGCACTGGCATCGCATATGGGTGCTGGTTCATGTCCCGGCTGCTCCTCTTCCTATCCTGTTCACTGCTAATGTCTTGGAAAGCAGTGGAAGATGGCCCATGTTTGGGCCTCTGCACCTACATGCTCTCTATGTCTCTTGCTCTGTCTGTCTATAACTCTGCCTCTCAAATAAATAAATAAATCTTTAAATATATATTTCTGTATATATATATAGTCACTGTTCTACACACTTTTCTCTATTTCTAAAATTTTCAATTTTTTAACTCTTTAAACTTTTCTATTAAAAAAATGACAGAGACAGGAGTCAGCATTTAGCACAGTAGTTAAGATGCCACTTGGGATGCCCACATCTCATATTATAGTGCCGACATTCCAGTCTCAGCTGTACTCCTGATTCCAGTCTTGCAAATGCTCACCCAAGCAGGCAGCAGGTGATGGCTCAAGTACTTGTGTCTTACACCCACATGGGAGACCTAAATAGTGTTACACTCTTGACTCCTGACTTTGGCCTGACCCAGTGCTGGCTGTTAAGGGCATTTGGGAAGTAATATTTTTTCTTGCTTTTCTATCTGTCTTTCTCTCAAATAAAAATACATTTTTTTCTCTTTTGGAAAATGACATAAGTACACACATTTACCTAGGCTTACACAAGGTCAAGTTCATCAACTTCACCATCTTCCAACTCCAGATCTTGTTCCACTGGAAAATCTTCTGAGGTCTTGACATATGCAGAGCTGTTGTCTCCTGTGATAACAAAGACTTCTTCTGGACATGTCCTGAAGGACCTGCCTGAGGCTGTTTTACAGTTACCTTGCTTTTTTGTAACTAGAAGCAGTATACCCATCTACAGTAAAAAATAGAGCATAAGAAACACACAACCGGTAACTTAGTCACTTATTGGCATTAACAGGTATTATGTATGCACTGTACATAAACACAAGTTAGACTTTTATATGACTAACAGCACAGTAGGTTTTTTGCTACATGAGCATCACCACAATAGATTATGCATTACACAACGATATTACAACATCACTGGGCAATAGGAATTTTTCATCTCCCTTATAATCCTATGGGACCACTGCTGTGTACAAGTGTTTTATCATTCATGAGCTCAAATGTTATCTGTGGTGCATCACTGTATAGTTACTATCCCTGAGTATCGAATCAAAGAGAAATGAAAACATGTGTCCATGCAAAGACTTGTGTAAAAATAGTGCCCAAGCAGAAATATCCCTCACTAAGTGAATCAATAAGCTATTTCTGTTATTTATACAATTTAATATTTCTTGTCAACAGAAAGACTGTTGACCAATGCCATATGCTGCCTTTTTATAGCCACACCCACACTGTCCACCATTCCTCACCTCCTCCTGGCAGCCTGCAGTGCTTTCTGGGACTAAACTCTGCTTGTTGGGACTGTCATCATCTGAAGGGTACTATCAATATAATCACAAAGTGTGCCAGGTTGGCTTTTCTTTACTTAGTCTAATTCCCCATATGGAATGCATTGCTGGTAATTGTGTCTTTTTTGACTTTACTCAAGCTCTATGTTCTTCCCCAGCTCTGTTTTTTGATTCTTACTGAGTCAGAAATACTGCTATTCTCATACTATGATAGCATCAAACAATTTACATGGGACATTGAAATTATTGATTTACCTTTGGATGCAAATTGACTTTTTCAAGCCACAATCAAGATTCTTTTTAAAGGAACAGTTTAGAAAATGCCTAAATAGTTGATTAAAATGGCATACTAGGAAGCTCTAAGCCCTTGTTTTTCTACAGAAATCTCAAAATAAAAAATAAAAACTGACTGAACAACCTTTACAGGAGCTCTTAAAAAAAAAAAAAAACAGCCAAAGGTCTACAGCAGTCAATTAAATATGCAATCAACAAAAAGCCTCCTTCACAAGGGTAGGAGATGTCACTCACCCTTGCCTCACTCCCTAATTGGCAGGATGGTCCTGTACTGGGTGAAGAAGCAGACTAGTTGCCAGCCCCATCCCTCAAATAGAAGGATGCAGAGCAGATCTTTATTTGCAATGAGCTAACCTGTCTGGGTGCTACCTGAGGGATTTACCTCTGCCATACCCAATCAACCTCAGGCAGGGAAAAGCAAGCACAGATCTTAACAGCAGTGGACCCTGCACAGACCCCCAGCACACAGATGTCTGGAGCAGCAGACTCAACCTAAGCCCTCCAGGGCCCTACAGAGAGGCAGGAGTGAGAACCCTTTGGGAAATTAAAACATTCAAAAGTAGCTGTGAATAAATAGGAATTGAGAGACACACGTGAGGGCAGAAGCATGGTGCAGGCTCCAAAGGAGCCTGAGAAGACTCTGTGCTTTCGTCTTGGACTGATCCTCTGGGTTGGAGCAAGCCCAGATGATCAGGGAAGACTGCAGCAGCACAGAGCCAGTTGGCAGAGGCTGGCTTTGCAAATGCCCAATTTCCAAGTGAAAAACAAGAAGAAGAGAGAAAAACATGGCCCGTTACACAAAACAAAACTAGCTGGCAGACACCATCCCTGAGGACAGATTGCAACTACTAGACAAAGACCCAATAACAACTGTCTTAAATAAGCTCAAAAGCAAAGGGAAAACACAAACAAATGACTAAACAAAATCAGGAAAATGGTAAATGAACAAAATGAGAAGACCAGCAGAGATATTGAAATTACCAAAGGGAAACAACCAGAAATCTGGGGGTTGAAAAAATACAATAACTGAATTGAAAAATTCACTAAATGGATTAAGTCAATCCTGAACTATGAGAAAAAATTACAGAACCTATGCTATTAGCTTTCAACACTTATTCTGAAGCTGCAGTAATTAAGATAATGTGTAAGTATATAATCCTGATTTATGAAGCAAAACAAAAGTACAAAAATAGACTTACACATAAGATAATACGTTGCTAATGACAAAGCCCACGCTACAATTGAGGGTATGTGTCACTCCCCCTCTTCGTGGAGGAACGACACAGGACCCTGCGCTGTTCTTCTGTCTGCTCGGCCCTCCCCGGGTTTGCTGCTGGTTCTTCCCGGGTTGGCTGCCATCCCTCCACCTCCATGGAGGGGCGGGCCCCCCTGCCACTTTCCCCACTTCCGCGGGGGAGCGGCACACCGCCGGCCGGCTCTCTCAGGGGCTGCTCAGATGTTCCTCAGGTGTTCCCTTTAGATGTTCCTGGTGCATGTTGTCTCTCTCCTCCTTTATAGTCCTCTTCCACCAATCCCAACTCTGCTACCCACACGCCGAGTACGCTGCTCTCCTCCAATCAGGAGCAGGTCCTGCTGTTTATTGGTTGAACTGGAGGCAGCTGTGTAGAAGCTGTTTCCTCCTCTCCCAGCGCCATATTGTGGGAGAGCAGATGCATAGAATAAGTCTTAATTCCAGTAACTTAGTCTAGTCTGAGTTGCTCCCCACAGGTTTGGAAAGAAATGATCTCTATAAATGGTTTCTATAAATATCCACATGGGAAAAATTAATCTGGCTTCATAGGATATATAAACATTAATCAAGATGTAATGTAGACCTAAATATAAAAGATTTCTTAAAGGTACTAGAAGAAAACATAATATTTTAATTAAGTCAGATGAGGCAAAAACTTCTCAAACATAAGCCAAAAAGCACTACATATCAAGGTAAAATAGTAAATTGTTAATATACCGGAAAAGGACT
This sequence comes from Oryctolagus cuniculus, assembly GCF_051225735.1. Classification (NCBI taxonomy): domain Eukaryota; kingdom Metazoa; phylum Chordata; class Mammalia; order Lagomorpha; family Leporidae; genus Oryctolagus; species Oryctolagus cuniculus. The sequence continues at coordinate 122,754,218 of NC_142869.1, read as the reverse complement.
TCATCAGTTAAGAATTTTTATATATCAAAAGCCAGCATAAAAAGAGTGAAAAGGAGAAGATACAAATTAGAAGATATTTAAAATGCATGTATTCAGCCAAAGTTTGTAGTAAATATAATTTTACCCTTCCCTGTATTTATTTATTTTATTTACTTGAAAAGCAGAGTGACAGAAAGAAAGAGATCTTCCGTCTGCTGATTCACTTCCCAAATGGCTACAATGGCTGGGGCTGGACCAGGCTGAAACCAGGAGCCAGGAAATCCAACAAGGTTTGTCACATGAGTGGCAGGGGCCTACGTACTTGGGCTATCATCCCCTGCTCTTCCTAGTGCAGTATTGGGTAGCTGGATAGGAAATGGAGCAGCCGGGACTTAAATGCACACATTGACAGGGGATGCCAGTGTCCCAGGCAGCAGCTTAACCCATGGCACCACAACATTGGCCCCTGTTTACAGTCTTTTAGTTACATTTTGCCTCTGATTCTATGCTCAGCCCTGTAATTTGCTTTGGCGGATAGGTATTAGCAAAAGCAATCCAATGGGCTCACGTTGTGGTACAGTAGGTTAATCCTCTGCCTGCAGCACTAGCATTCCATATGGGAGCCGGTTCTAGTCCTGGCCACTCCTCTTCTAATCCAGCTCTCTGCAGTGGCCTGAGAAAGCAGTAGAATTGATGGCCCAAGTCACTGGGCCTCTGCACCCACATGGGAGATCCAGAGATCTCCTGACTTCGGATCAGCTCAGCTCCGGCCGTTGCAGCCATTTGGGGAGTGAATCAGCAGATTAAAGACCTTTCTCTCTGTCTTTCCCTCTAGCTGTCTGTAACTTTACCTCTCAAGTAAATAAATAAAATCTTTTAAAAAAGTGATGTAAGCAGGCACACAATTGAGCTCCCTCACCCATATCTACTCATGCACTATTGTAGCTCAGAGACCAACTTTCTGCAGAGCTCTGGAAAATAAGTTGCTTCAGTAAGTGTCCTATTATCCTAGTATTCCTTACCAACTAAGGCTGAGAGAGTGCCCTTGGCCCTGGACAATGCCCCGCACTTGGCCCTGGAGAACGCCCCCCATCTGTTTCCTGGTGCCTTCCAGTTCTCGTGTGAAAACAGAGTAAAGGATACTGACTAATACTGAAGGTAAACAAACAAAGAAGAGCCAGTGCAGTTTCTCTTGTCCTCTCAGCCTCTGGAAAGAGCAATCTTTCTCTGGGGTTCATATCTCATTTTCCACAAATAAATACATGAGCAAATGTGGAGGTGGGCTCTTGCTTGCTGGGGTTGTGGGAGACAGTGCAGCTGCTGGAAAGACATGGCAAAGCCCTCACCTTGGCACCACTTGGAAAGCCATGAGCTCCCGGTGAAAGCCGTCTCAGATGTTTGCAGGGCCCCATCAGGAGGCTGTTCCTGCACTCCTGAGGTACACATTCATCCATCAGGACAGCCTCAAATAAAAAGGGCCAATGAAAGTGATTAGTTCTCTATTTAATAGAGTCGATTTTCAGTCGTGCCTCTCACCCTCCCTACCTCCTGCCCTCCAAGGACGACATTCTAAAAGGTAAACAACCATATTTCAATCGGTGCCCACACAATGCCAAGAAAAACTGCATTTCGAAAGCAGAGGAAAGAGCAATTCTTTAGCAGTTCTGGGCAGTTCTTCTACATTAAAAGGGAAAAAAATAACTCAATAATACCTCCTCACAAGTAAGGCAGACCAATGAGTCTTCCAGTGCTAAGTTTGGTCTGTGTGTCCTTTGGCTGGCAGGCAAGGCGGTCATGTGTGCAAAGGTAAGGGCTTGAGCCCTGGGAGATCCCACCCTAGTCAGCTGTGCACAGGGAACCACTTCTCTTTGTCACCTTCTCAAATCCTCTATCTGCCCAGTGGGGACAGTAGTGACAACACCTCCCAGGGATGCAGCACAGATCAAGTGGGACACACAGCTCACAAGAATCAAGTGCTCCCTGCCACTCCTTCCCCTTAGGGATGCTCGTTCTGCAGAGGGAATGTGGCCTGCCTGGTGTATGTGGTCCCTTCTGTCATTCTCTGGTGGGACAAATGGAATTCACTCCATGAATGTCCAATCTCAGAATGATCTTACAGAAAGTTTGCCAGTTGCAGGGCACGCTTCACTCCAACTCCACTTCCTTAATTCAGTCCCATCTCTACTCTCTTACCCAGTCCAGAGACAAACGACTTGAATTGTGCATCCTGTTACCATCTGAGAGAACAGTCCACATAGCAGGTCCCAGAACCAACATCCCTCCCCTGCAGGTTTCCCAACATCTCCTGCCATCAGACCCTGAGAATACAGAAAAAGGGTCAGAGGGGTTCACGGCTCTTGCACACCTGATCTGCACACCTGAATGTTTGCACTCACTGTGAATGGGCTCTATCAGGTGGAGACATACCAGGGACAAGATTCTTCCCTATCTTGTTGTCTTTTTGGGCTGCTTTAACATCAAGGGCATCTTAACTCACAGTAATTTTTTCTCAGTTCTAGAAGCAGGAAGTCCGAAATCAAAGCAGACTTGGTGTCTGGTGAGGGCTTCCTGGTTTACAGCCTCCTCACTGTGTCCTCAGATGGTTGATGGGGCAGTCAGCTCCCTGAGATTGCTTTTAGAAGGCCACTGACCCTGATCATTAAGGCTGCACCTCTATGACCACCATCATTTGAACAGGATTTGGCTCCCCAAACTCATGCAGATGCATAAGCTCCAAAGCCTTATGTTAACTGTGCTGAGTGTAGAAATTTAATCTAATTTCAGAGCCTGAAGGTAGACCCTTTGGGAAGTGACTGGATTGGAGTGGGTTGCTAGGGTGAAGCCCACGATGGACTCATGATGGCTTTTTAAGGACAGACCACATGAGTGGGTGTGTTTTTTGTCTCTCTGCTGGCTGCTTTCCCCTCAATCAACATGCATTCCACCTTTCACCTCTCCCATCAGATGCCACACCAATGGATCCATCCGATCTTGGACTGTGAACCTCCTAAACCATGGAACACATTTATGCCTTCTTTCTTGCTAAGTTACAGTGATGAAACTCTGACAACACAATGACCTGATCACCTCTGAAAGGCCTTAGGCCCTCACATTGGGGGTTAGAATTTCAAGACACAGGCCACAGATTTTGGGGACATACAGATATTCAGTCTACAGCATCCCCTTCTGCTGGGGAGCTACCACATGAATTCACCAGCCACTGTCCCTTCTGTGTTGCCTTCAAGGACAGACATAATTCTTGCATGGGTCTGACCAGCCACATCTAAGAGATTGAACTTGATCCTTCCACTGCATTGTTTCCAGTGTTTCATCTTCTGATTCTCATTTTTTGCAAATGAGTGAAGACAACTGTGTCACACAGATTTATCCTAGAAGGTCTTTCAAGATATGATCTTTAGATCCAGATACTTTTGTGGTACATTAAACGAATAGCAGTGTTAGCCTTGGTAAGGAAATTGTAGTTCTGTCCCACTTTCCCTGAAGCACTCAGCCCTCTGAGCCTGCCTTTCATCTTCACATTTTATTAGAGATATGCAAATAAGAAATATTTTATAATTCCATGTTTAATATAAGAACAAGAGCCATGGAAATACCATGGAACTAATATTTGCCTGGTAATAAGGAGAGTGGAGTCCAGGAAGGCTAAGACAGCACTTGATTCATTTCAAGGGGCCAGTCCTCCTCTATACATCCAGGCACTGCCCACAAGAATGCAAGCTCTGGTCCAGTTACACAAGAGGAAGTAGTATCTGGAATTTAAAATAAAAGATAAATTTATTTATTTGAAAGGTATATTTATATATATAGAAAGAAAGAGATTCTGTCTGCTGGAAAGACCCCCCAAATGACTACAACATCCAGGCCAGGGCCAGGCCGTAAGCCAGGAGCCTGGAACTCCATTTGCATCTTTCGTGTGGATGGCAGGGGCCCAAGCACTTGGGCCATCTTCAGTTGTTTCTCACATGCATTAGCGTGGGGCTGATTAGCATTAAAGCAGCAGGGACTTGAACCAGCACTCACATGGGATGCCGGTGTCTCAGGTAGTGGCTTAGCCTGCCGCACCATGCCAGCCCTGGCATCTGGATTTTCATCAAGAAATCTGCTGATGGTTAAATGTATAAGTTATCCAGTTTTCAAATCTCTCCTTGGACCAACATATGCAAGACAACTGCTGGCTCAGTCTGCCCAGTAAACCATCAAAGTGTGCTCTGGGTTCTATCCTTGGTTTTCTATCCCAAATCTTCTACCAGGAGGCAGCAAGACTTTTCAGTCCTGACACCAACTGTATTTACAACCCTGCTCTGGCCTCATACTCTAAGTTACATTCAAGATTTACCTCTGGCTATTATCTGCAGCAGTTACTACTGAACCAGTCGTTACTATAGCCAGGCTCTCATCAGTTTTGTCTCCAAATGCTTCCCGTTTGGCCATTCCCTCTCCTCTTGCCATTCTGTCTATGCATATCCCCATCCTGCTTCAAATTCACTTCCTCCAGGTTGCTCTCTGGAGAAGACTCTGGCCTTTCCCCCAAACCTCTGAAGTCACTTGCACAGATCTCAGAAATCAATTTCATCTTTGCTAATTTTGTTCTCTATCTGCATCCAGTGTATTTTGTATTGCTTATCAGCCACACTGAGAGCTTACTGAAGTCAGGTATCAGATCTTTGGTTTCACTCATGATTTTCATAGCGCCTTGTATATAATAAGGGTTTGCTTAATCCTATGTTAAGACTCGCATTCAGTTGCTGTGATAGAATGGAAGCACTAACTATCCCTTCTGAAAATGCTGGGAGATTTGAAAGTTGATTTCTGGCATAAATGCAGGAACATTGCAAACCCAGATGAAATCTGGAACCTGGGGAGTGAAGCCAAACCAAACATTCTCCTAAGGGACATCATGCATCCATTTGTGGTAGTGTGGGAGGCTGCGATCAAGACACACATCCTAGGGCCTGCCAAGAGGAGAGTCTTAATTTATTGAAGCTGGATTCAGAGTCTGCGGCACCTTCCGGGTGAGACTGAGCTAGAAATCAACTTGCATTCCACAGTAAGCCCCTGGCACACACCAACATTCGTATATTCAATTATGAAATACTTGTGCCTTGCATATCGCTCGGGAGAAGGCAACAGCAGTGAATGTGCCTGTGTGGATTGTGGTCCTAAGGGCAGGGGAAGACAACCTATCCTGAGAATTGTTAGAAAAAACCTGCTGTACATGGAACTGCAGCATGGATTCACACCGCCTGGGAGTGTCTAAAACAACTCATGGTGAACCTCAGTTTGAAGTGTCAACCCCAGATAACCAGGAGGAGTAAATGTTCAACAAAGACTTCAAAGAACCCAGCAGCTTCACTTCCAGGCACTCTGATTTCAAGCCAGAAATCAAAGATACGCACGCAGGCATCTTGACTGAGAACCTGCAGTAAGAACAGAAGGTAATACATTATCACATATTTTATGCTCATAATTATTCAGAATCTTAAACTACATATTGAGTTTAAAGAAACAGGGTAATGAGAAAATAAACAAAAAATAAAGGACTATGAAAAGGTCCAAATCACTTTCCAAAAAAAATATAGGGAGCCCAGGGTCAAAATTGTGAGGAGCTAGTTAAGGCACCACTTGCAATGCCAGCATCCTATATCAGAGCACCAATTCAAGTCCTGGTTGCTCCACTTCCAAGCCAGCTCCCTACTAATATACCTGGGAAGGCAATAGAAGATGGCCAGGTACCTGGACTCCTGCCAACAGTGTAGGAGACCCCCATTGTGGCCGTTTGGGGAGTAAACCAGCAGATACATCTCTCACCTTATCTCTCTATTGCTCTGCCTTTCAAAATAAATAAATAAATATTTTAAAATAGAGTGCCATTGTTTTACACTTATAACAAGTAAAACAAAGAACCCAATGGGTAGCTTTAAGAGAAAACATTTCTAAAGATAATGAGATATTTTACTAAAATGAAAGCTACTTTTAGCTACATAGCCTGTCATGTTGAACGGAAACACAGACTCAGAAAAGAACAGAGGAAGGTTAGAAGATAGGGAGGATTGACTGAGGATGTCTCATCATTGTCTAATTGGAGGCCCAGAGAGTGAAGTAAGACATGAAGAGAGGTGAGATTTGGAGAAACAATGACTAAGACATTTTAGACTGGTAAATGATATGAACACTTACATTACAAAAGCAGGTGCACCTCAAGCAGAATAAAATATAAAGTCAACATTGAGAAACATCATTACAAAATTGCATAACACTGCTATGGGCATAAATGTCTTAATTTTTTCTAAGTTCTTGCCCCTACCTTCCCACTGCCACCCAAAGATCAAGATTCAAAGCAGAAACATAACTACAGAGCACAAGTGAGAGCAGGATTTATCTGAGAGAGAGAGTAAATATGCATTCACACATGAATGTGGGCCACACACATGGAGAAATACCTATCATGAGTGTGCTAGAGAGTTGCTGTGACGAGAGAGAAGGGAAGGAAGCCAGAGAAGGATCTATAAGCGTGGTCCATAGCGAACAGCAAAAGAGGGTCCTTGCCCATGTTATCAGTCCCTTTTATAAGATAAGGGGTGGTGCCCTAATTGAATATTTGAGTGGAGTGGAATTTGGAATGTGTGAGGCTGTCTGCAAGTCCCATGGCACCTCCATGTGGAGTTTAACTTCCAGGTGGCCATCATGGCATTTCCTCCTTCCTGGTCCCAGATAAGAAGTTGGTGTTGGCCGACGCCGTGGCTCAACAGGCTAATCCTCCGTCCTGAGGCGCCGGCACACCGGGTTCTATTCCCGGTCGGGGCACCGGATTCTGTCCCAGTAGCCCCTCTTCCAGGCCAGCTCTCTGCTGTGGCCAGGGAGTGCAGTGGAGGATGGCCCAAGTGCTTGGGCCCTGCACCCCATGGGAGACCAGGATAAGTACCTGGCTCCTGCCTTCAGATCAGCACGGTGCGCCAGCCGCAGCGGCCATTGGAGGGTGAACCAACGGCAAAGGAAGACCTTTCTCTCTGTCTCTCTCTCTCTCACTGTCCACTCTGCCTGTCCAAAAAAAAAAAAAAAAAAAAAAGAACAAGTTGGTGCATCTTAGGAGATGGGGCATACTAGATAGACAGGTAAGGGAGTGGAGTTACAATGCAGGGCTGGAAGAAATTCCAGCTCGCCTATTCCTATCTAATCTCCCTGCCTAGTTCTCCCATGTCAATACCAGTGAGCTTTCATGGCATTCTCATGGTGCCAACTGTGCAGAATCTTAGAGTACGGGAGCCACGGCTTCCTCACTTGGATTTCAAAGACTGCTGCCAGGAGCCTAGGGTGGTTCCCAGAAAAACTGTGGGGTCAGAGCCATCACAGAGTCCCCTCCAGAGTAATGCCTAATAGAAAAGAACTAGCATTGGAAGTAGGACCACCCCCAAGTCCCCAGAACTGTAGAGCCATCAGCATGCAGTACCAGTGTTGGAAAACTGCAGGTGTACAATTACATTGCATGAGAATTGAAGCATGCAACTGAAGGCTACAACCATCCAAGTCATGGGGGTAGGGCTGCCTTGAGACTTCTGACAGGTGTAGACTGAGCAAGATCCACACTGGATGATGATACCTTGATCTTGGACTTCCCAGATCCAGAACTGTGAGAAATAAATTTCTGTTCTTTATAAATTAAACAGTCTGTGATATTCTGTTGTAACAGCACAAAAAAGGCTGACACTATGCATGTCTAAGATAAGAACAATGTAGTTAGCAAACTGAATTAAACACACAAAGCTAGTGCATTAATCCAGCCAGTGGAGCCTATGCCTTTAGGTATATGTGTAAATTTATAAATATAAGGGTCCTTCCAAAAGTTATGAAAAATGGAATTGCATGATAAGTTTATTTTGATTCCAAAAAATTTGAAACTCATGCATGAAAATTGTCTTAAAAAGTTTCATGAAAAATATGCTTTGTGAGAAAACTAAGCATGAACTTCAAAGCTTACCAAAATCAACTTATTTTTAATTCAATTTTCCATGAACTTTTTGAAGTACTTTATATTGAGCAACTTGGTCATAATATAAATATTAAAAGTCTTGATTAATAAATTAGATATTCATACCTAAAAGATAGAATTCTTGATATTTCTAGAAATTAGAATTTCTCATATAGTCTAATGTTCTTACAAATTAGAAATCAGTAACAAAAGATAAACAGATATCATTTCTTTTAAAATAATTTTTAAAATAATTTAAATAATTTGTGGGTCAAATAAATCATAATTACACTAAAATGTTAAAAGATGAGCAATAATGAAGGTATAGTATAAAAAAGTGTGGGATTCAGCAAAAGCAGCATTTTGAGGAAAATGCATAACCTCATAATAATATCAGAATAGAAAAAAGATGCCCTTAAGGCATTTGGATCTGGCTGAAGAGCCCATGAGAATATTTTAGGCATGGAAAGCCAAGACACTCTGGAAAAAAAAAAAAAGAGGACCTAAATGAAAGATCTCTGCTAGTGAGATCCCAGTGGAAAGAACGGGCCATCAAAGAAGGAGGTACTTTTCTCTGAAGGGAGGAGAGAACTTCCACTTTGACTATGATCCTGTCGGAATAAGATCAGAGTTGGCGAACTCAAAAGGCTTCCATAGCCTTGGCAACTCATGACAAGAGCCTAGGGAGATTATTGACGCCATAAACAAGAGTGTTAAATTGTTAAGTCAACAACAGGAGTCACTGTGTACTTACTTCTCATGTGGGATCTGTCCTTAATGTGTTGTCCAGTGTGAAGTAATGCTATAACTAGTGCTGAAACAGTATTTTACACTTTGTGTTTCTGTGTGGGTGCAAACTGATGAAATCTTTACTTAATATATACTGAATCAATCTTCTGTATATAAAGATAATTGAAAATGAATCTTGATGTGAATGGAATGGGAGAGGGAGCGGGAGATGGGAGGGGTGCGAGTAGGAGGGAAATTATGGGGGGTGGAAGCCAATGTAATCCATAAACTGTACTTTGGAAATTTATATTTACTAAATAAAAAAAAGAAAAAAGATGAACTTGAATGAGCAAAGAATCTAACTTGAGAGGTCACAGAATAAAGGTAGGAAGAAAATATAAAGCAGAGAGTAATTCAATGAAAGTTGACACATTTTGTATATGACTAAGCAATATTAAAAATAATAATAAATGGAAATACTGCACAAAGAAAATATGTAACAGAATTTAAGGGATTTTAAAACTTAGAGGAAATGAACAAATTAAATTATAGCATTAAAACCAATACCAAAATACACGGAAAATATAAATAATCCTATAATTCTTCAATCAATTAAATCAGCAATTTAGAATCATTCAATAAAGGAGAAAGTCTCAGATGATTTTTCTCTGCTAGTTACATAATTCCAAATACTCCAGATGATAAAACTGTAGCACTACACCACAGCTCCTGGGAGAAAACCAATGCAGAAGCCCATCTCATCATGGTTTTAAATAAGCATATTTTTAAATTATGCTAACAAACTGAACACAGAATATGAAGGAAAGATAATACACTATATCAAATAGGAATGCAGTGTTAATTTAACATTAGCAATCAGGTCATAAAAGTTCTATGCTAAGCTTAAGGGAGAATAATCCTAGGAAATTTTCATTTTAAAAAATTAATTCCTGGGGCAGCAGATAAACTTGCCACCTGTAATGTTGCATCCCATATGGGTGCCAGTTCATGTCCTGGCCACTCCACTTCTGATCCAGTTGCCTGCTAATGGCGTGGGATAGCAGCGGAGATTGGTCCAAGTGATTGGGCCCTTGCCATCCATGTGGGCGGCCTGGATGAAACTGCTGGCTTTGGCCTGGCACAGCCCTGGCACTTGCAGCCACCTGGGGGAATGAACCAGCAGATGGAAGGTACTCCACTCTATCTACCCCTCTCTATATATAACTATTCCTAATAGATAAATAAATTTGCTAAAAATATATAAATAAATAAAACCTTAGCAAACTAAAAGTAGAGATGAACGCCCTTAAACTGTAAAATTTATTATGTACAGCTTCATACCGAATGGGTGAAAGTACTGAAAACACTTCCTTCATGAACAGGAAAAGTCAAGAGCCAGCATCTATCCACATTTCTAGTCAACCGTTACAACCAGTTTACCATGCAGTTAGTAAAAAGACAGGAAAATGAAAACAATAAGACAAGAAAAAATGGGGAGGGGAAGAGAAGGTGATAGCTGAAGTGCAATAATTAATTAGCAAGGGTATTTAACAAAGTTGACTGATGTAAAAATCATCTACATACAACAGCAACAAACATTTTAAAACTGCAATTAAATGAATGATGACATTTACATACCCTGAAATTACAAAATACCTAGCAATAAACCTAGCAGAACTTCAAAGTAAAGAAACTAATAATAATAAAAAAACATAAGTAAGGAAGAGCTAGGGACTGGCATTATAACATAGCAAGTTAAGCTGCAGCCTGGGACCTTCAAGTCCTGGTTGCTCTACTTCTGATCCAGTTCCCCACTAATGTGCCTGGGAAAACAGTGGAAGGGCAGAAAATGGTCCAAGTGTTTGGGCCTCTGCACCCACTTGTGAGAGCAAGATGAAGCTCCTGGCATCTGGCTTCTGCCTGGCCCAGCTCTGGCCATTGTGGCCATTTGGAGAATGAACCAGTGGATGAAAGACTCATACATTCTCTTTCTCTTTTTCCCTCTCTCTCTCCCCCTCTGTCTCTCCTTCTCTCTGTGCAACTCTGCCTTTCAAATAAATAAATCTTTAAAAAATAAGGAAGATCCAAATAAATGAAGGAATAGACAATTGACATGGATCAAAAGACTCCACAGCTAAAAGACATCAGTTACTTCCAGATATAAAATAGAATGCAAATCCTCAAAGCTGCTGTGTGGTACTTGATAAGTAGATTCTAAAATACCTCTGGTAGATCTTACGAGGAAGAATCACTGAGGTACTCCTGAGAAAGAAGAAAAAGAAAATGAGGGAGGGGGCCTGATTCATCAGACTTATTAAAAAGCCATATGAATATAAAAATGTGGCATTTGGGCAGGGATGTACTAGTAGATTGACTAAGCAGAGGAGAGAATGCATGCGTACCTGTGCATGTCAGAAACGTGATATAACAACATGAAGGAAAGCATGAGTTCCTCAGCGATCTGACTTGAGAAAATCAGTCATTCACATCAGGGAAACAAAACAAAGAAATCGGGGCTTTCCTCAACACAGCAGTAACACACAGAAAGTAATTCCAAGTGCTTTAAAGATCTAAACGTGTAAGCTAAGACCATAAATGTTTAAGAATACCTTATGGAAGAATGTATTTATGACTTCAGGATAGAAATTAATTTCTTGAGATTCAAAAAAGGCACATCCTAAAGTAAAAACCAGTCAATATGTTAAAACCAAGAACTTCTCTTTTTCATAAGAAACTGCAACAAGGATAGCTGACAAAGAAATAGAGTACCAAATACCCAAAGCGTTAACACAAACTAATAGAAAGAAGATAACTTGGAGCCAGCACAGTGGCGTAGCAGCAAAGCTTCCACCTGCAGTGCTGGCATCTCATATGGGTGCTGGTTCGAGACCCAGCTGCTCACTTCTGATCCAGCTCTCTGCTATGGCCTGGGAAAGCAGTAGAAGATAGCCCAAGTCCTTAGGCCCCTGCACCCACATGGGAGACCCAGAAGAAGCTCCTGGCTCCCGGCTTTGAATCGGCGCAGCGCTGGCCATTGCAGTCATTTGGGAAGTGAACCAGCAGATGGAAGACCTCTCTCTCTCTCTCTGCCTCTCCTTCTCTCTCTGTATAACTCTGTTTTCAAATAAATAAATATTTTTTTAAAAAAAGATAACTCAACAGAGAAATATGCAGAAGACTTGAGAGAAAACTTCACACACACACCCAACCACTAATAAAAAATATGAAAAGGTGTTCATTGTTAATCAGAAAAATGCAAATTAAAACAGTCACAATTAGATACCATTTCACGTCTGTCAGGAAAAATTTTCAAAGTCCAACAATATCATGTTGTGGCAAAGATATTAGGGAAAACCCATCTATTGCTACAGGGCAACAATCTGGCTTTCTATACGCATATGGAAGGTGAGCATTCCAGAGATACAGAAATTCCTCTCCAAGGAACATATGCAACATTTGTGCACATGATGGGCCCCAGGGAATATCCACAAAATGTTCATAGCAGCACCATTTATAATAGCAAAACCTCAGCCAGGAGCCAAAAGCCCAGTGACAGGAGAAGGCATAACAATGTTGGTTCATTCATACCATGTGGTACTGTACAGCCATGAAAATAAATGAGCCACAGCCGTGAGCATATGGTGGCTCCCTCTCAGGAGAGGTTGCTGAGCCACAGAAAGCGAGATGCAGATGCATACATATGGTGTGATTCCATCAAAATAAAGCCTGGAATTTGCAACGCTAAACCCTCTTTGCTTTTTTGGAGCTGCGAGTAGAAGTTGTGCTGGTTCTGTACAACAAAGAACCCCTTGAATCGAACAATGCAGATTCTCAAAAGACATTTGTACAATGACCATGTTACGGTCTCAGCTACAATTGTTAAAACCAGAGAAATACAAGAAAAGGATTGCAAACCTGTAGTGTGTTGGTGACTTCTAAGGAAAGGAGAAAGGGCACCAGTGAGAAGTGCCAAAGGTTATGATAATGTCTGTTTCTTTGTCTATGTGGGATAGATAGATCACCACCTATTGTATTGGTACTTTAAATTGATTATGTGTGTTTTATAAATGCTGTTTTATAACTAAACAATATTTAATAAAAGTAATTTTGAAAATGATTTGAATGTTTGTGGTCCTAGTTGTATGGCCTGTCCCATGATCTTGGTCAAATCCTAAAGATTTGTCTGGAACTAAGAGCCCTGTTGTCTTCTCCCTTCCCCCTACGAAGAAATCTTTACTTCCAAGGACCATGCAAACCAGTGGAGACCTATAGAAGCCACCACGGCACAAGCAGTGACACAAAAACCAGCTGACTGCAGGGGAAATCTCCACTGGATAACAGGATACCTGTGTGACACTGAGAAGCTTAATCTGCCTCCAGCTCCTCATCTTCAAACCAGAGAAGATAATATCTACCTTGCCATGTTAAGGGTTAGGGGGAGGGGTGGAATTACACAGATGAGAAGAAGTGTAAATCAGATATAGAATTTCCAGTGGACAAATTGTAGAAACAATCAACATGTTCAATGTTCTTGTGATCTAATCAGTGGGTCATTTACTTCAGAGCTATTCCAGAAAAATATTTTCTAAATTTTACAATTTATGGGCAAGAGAGTTGATTGCAGCATTGTCTTGGAAAGAAAAGAAGAGATACAATCTTTAACACAAGAATTATAAATTATGATACATCAGTACTTAGAAATATATTGCATAGTCTTTAAAATGAATACAGTAAACAGTGTATTGACATAGGAGAAACCATAAGATACACAGCTAAAAGAAAAACACCCTCTGTCATATACACGGAGTCTGAAGTAGAGATCTGGTTTGTCCCAACTAGTAGAGGACAGAACAGGGACTGTAACCCACATGACGTCATTCTCAAATACTAGTTATTCCTGCTCCAATACACAACCAGCTGTAGAATCTAAAAATGTATATCTCAAAGAAACCCAGTAGAAGGTGGGCTACCAGAGGCTGGAGGGATGGTGAGAGGGATGATGTTGTTGGAAGGACCTGGCATTGCAGGTCGACTGGAGGAGAACGTTTTTCTGGTCCATGACATCATGGAGCCTATAGTTAGTAATAATGTATTATATGTTTTAAAACTGCCAAAAAAACTTTCTATGTTTTCTTCCCACAAAATGATAAATTAATGAGGTGATAGATCTGTTAATTAGATTGATTAAATCATTCCATAATGAAACAATCGATGAAAGCATCACACTGTACCCCACAAACATACACAATTTTTAAACATTAATTAAAAATAAATTTTCCAGAAGAAAACTACTAATAGCTCTCATTCTTCCTTTTTCTCTCTCTCCTGCTCTCTCCACTAAAAGCTTGCTTTTTAAAGTTATTCAAAGTCACAACTGCAGTAATGAAAACCTATGACCACTACTTGCGAATGACGCTTTCTTTGCCAGCAGACGCCTGTGTCAGGTGTGAATCAGAGGAGAAGGAGCTGCTGTATCTGGGTCACACGGTTTATCTTCCTTCACATGGTCACCACCTGTCTCGGGCTCTATTTTTTTGTGTGTGAAAAAATAGACGCCTGGGTTGGAATGTCACAGAAGGGCATCTCTGAGGTGCTCCGATGAATAATTTAGTCCTTCTCCAGCCGTTTCAATGGTACTCAGCCTGTCTTTCCCGTGTGATCATAGAAGCGAACTTGGAGGCTGCTCTGACCCTGTGCCTTTATCTGTCCCCGCCAGTGTCAGACTTGTCTGTCTTCCTTTGAGGCAGGTTCAAAGAATGATTAGAAGACTCCCTGGAGAGGTGAAAAAAAAAAAAACATCAAACCAGGAAAGGGTTTTTCTTTTTTTTTTTTGAAAGACAGAGATAGAGAGCTCCCATTCACTGGTTCCCTCTCCAAGTGCCTGCAACCTGGCCAGTTAGAAGCCAGGAACTCAGTCTGGGTCTCCCAAGTGAATGGCAGGTACCCAACTACTTGAGTTCTCCCCTACTGCCTCCTGTGGTCTGCATTAGCAGGAAGCTGGAATGGGGAACAGAGCCAGGACTTGAACCCCAATGCTCTGCTATGGGAGCAATCTCTTCACAGCTGTACCAAATGCCAGTCACATGGAGGCATTGAACACAAAGGAGAGACAAGTGACCCTGTGAGAAGCATGCCCCCTGGGCCCCAAAGACAAAGGTACCCTCAGAATTAGTAAAGTGATTGGTATTCCCACTTTGGTTTTGGGTTTTGGTCTTACTTCTTGGAAAGGAACAACTTTTCAGAAAAACTGGGAGGTTGCCTAAAGTGTTCCTTCCCACTAACCAGTCCCTTTTCCCCAGAAAGGAATGGAGGTGTTGATGTGGGTTTGCATGTGCCTGGGCAGCCAGGAGCAGGTGATGAGTCCAGATCCAGCATGCACATAAAAAGGAGACTGAAGGGGTATCCCAAAGCCCCTGACCAGTGTATATCTACTCCAAACTAAGCCACACAGTGAGTTCGTGTTCACAGTCTAACCTTGAGATGATGGGTCTGACACTCCAACATTAAGGTCCTGCCTGAGGTTTCTCTATTGCTACACAGCAAGGTTAGGGTATGAACTCAGCCTTCCATGATTCCAAAACCCGTAGTTTCCCCACTGTGGCTCCTTCTACAGACATTGGTGGGTCAGAGCTGTTTGGTGCTAGCCTGAATGAAAATCTCTTGGGCAGCATTTCCTGCAAATTCCAGCTGAGTTTGAGAGTTCCCTGACGTCCAACCTGAGGTTTCCCCAAACACAAAAAGCCCAAAGGGGATTTTAGGGGCACCTAGTCTCATAAGAGCAATGCATGAGCTACGTGCCAACAGGGGCATCATGGATGGACAGTCCCCTACTGTGCTTTTCCTATGAATGTAGGACAGCTTTGCAAGGAAGATGGGGAGCCTCGCTACTTCATTGAAGAGAAGTAAAACCCGAAGCCCTGTCAGGAGTACAGCAACTAACAGAATGCAACCGCTGAATGCAGTAATTCCTACAACAGTGCCAGGAGCAAAACAAACCCTCAAAAGAGTCTGTTTCTAACATGCCAAGAACTGCTCTAGGGCCTTGTATAATTTAAGGACCCATGACCCTGCAAGGTGTGATTGCCTCCATTCACTTGTGATGAGACTGAGGCTCCAAATCCATGACCACACACCCTTGATCCACTCATCTTGTCCATCTAATGGGTGTGTGATCTGAGTGAGACCCAAAAATGTGCAGGTAAAGGCCTTATTCCACCCATCAAGGAGCTGCCAATCAGAGGAGAGGAGCAATAAACTGTGATAGAAAAGCAGCCGTGGAGAATCTCATCACACAGGCTAGAAGGCGTTTTCGGCCTTGTAAAGCCTACCCCAGGGCGTCCTCCCCTCTGCTCCAGTAGCATCAACCACTCTCTCCTCGGAGCCTTTCTGTCCTCCCCGAAATTCTAGGCATACTCCTGATTGCACATATCAGTTGTATTTGGAAAAAATTTGCTCACTTACCTGTGGGGAGCAACTGGGAGCAACTCGGACTAGACTAAGTTACTGGAATTAAGACTTATTCTATGCATCTGCTCTCCCACAATATGGCGCTGGGAGAGGAGGAAACAGCTTCTACACAGCTGCCTCCAGTTCAACCAATAAACAGCAGGACCTGCTCCTGATTGGAGGAGAGCAGCGTACTCGGCGTGTGGGTAGCAGAGTTGGGATTGGTGGAAGAGGACTATATAGGAGGAGAGAGACAACATGCACCGGGAACATCTATCTGAAGGAACACCTGTGCAGCCCCTGAGAGAGCCAGCCGGCGGTGTGCCGCTCCCCTGTGGAAGTGGGGAAAGTGGCAGGGGGAACCGCCCCTCCACGGAGGTGGAGGGACGGTAGCCAACCCGGGAAGAACCAGCAGCAAACCCGGGGAGGGCCGAGCAGACAAAAGAACAGCGCAGGGTCCTGTGTCGTTCCTCCACGAAGAGGGGGAGCGACACTTACCTAAAATGATTTTGGCAGAAAAAAATGTAACACCATGTACATGGCCCAAATCTCATCTAGTTGGAGCCCTCATCTCTACTAGTCTCTCTCTCCTGCCCCTTCCCCTCACCTGGTTAAAGGTCAATTCATGGTGGTATGTCAATCATAGTATTTTTCAACCTGAAAAAGTGTTCCAACGTAATAGAATGGATAATGGAGCACAGGATTGAGCCCAGGGACCTGAGTTTGAATATTGATGCTGGCATTAACCCCTTCTGCCAACACCTCTCTGAGCCCTGGCTTGCCCTTCCAGAAAATGTGAGGATTCAACTACCTGGACCCCAAGCTAAGAATAACCACACGGTGAGGCTGGCACTATGGCACCCCCACGCACACCAGCAAAGGATGATATTCAGCCTAGACATCAGGTGCAAAGGGAGCCCTTGAGTAATGACTTTACAGATAGGCACCGGGGTGTCATAAACCTCCCTTGCCATTCTCCAAGTTATAATTCCACCTCATTGTCACTAACTCCCTAGTTCCCGCAGTAATTTCATTTAATTTTATGGCCCGGCTCCTCCAAGCCTTCCCAGTCAGATAAGCAGGTCTGACAGCACCGAGGACGATGCCAGGCCATGATTTGTGAGGCTGGGAGCAGTGTACAAACCAGAGAGATCAACAGCACAGGGGAGGTTGACTGACCCCTAGAGACGAGAGCCAAGGCTCCTACCAAGAAAAACCATCAGGCCAGGGAGGCCGAGGCTGGCTAGGGTTGGGATAGAGGTTGTGCTCACCAAAGGCACGCAGACTGGCTCATAGATCATGAACTGGGCACCAACATGAATGGGCAGGATCTGGTCATGAGTCCAGGAAAGGAGCCATGGACAGGTCATCCCCTGTAGGATGCCTGCAGTGCACAAGCACAAGAGCAGAAAAGGGTGGAAGGAGGGGAGCTGTCACTCATAACTGTCATGAATGAAAGGGGCAGGCACTGCTTGGTTCAACTGTGTGGGAACAGGTTACTTAACCTACCTGAGCCTTAGCAGCTCCCCAAGGCTGCAGTGGGGACACTGGCAACTATTTTTGGAAGTGTTATGATTATATTTACATCAAGCATCAGTTGTGACCCCAATGTAGCAGTCATAACAGTGAACAAGAGAGACCATCCTCAGGTCCAGGCAGCCTCTAGCTGCAGAATTTCAGGCCAGATTCCAGACAAGTGGACAGCTGAGGGGGCCTCCTGATATATACACATTTAGCTTGTCCAGTGCATCTGTGAGTTTAAGGCAGACCTTGGGTATGCCTTATTCTGCCTTCTAGCTCCAAGGAAGAACAAAGAACCTGAGTAGGAAGGCCTCAGGAAAGACATGAAGGGTGTTGGGGGCACCCAGAGCACTCAGAGGGTTATGGATAAACTGCCTCCAATCAGACCTCTGAGTGGGGAGGAAGGGCTCAGAGGGAAAGGCCCATTTTCTCCTATCTTGTCCCATTGTGAAGGGACACAAGCCTGTTCACAAGTACCTCTCGCCAGGCATTCTAAGATTGGAATTTGTGCATTGGAAGCACAATTACATAGTTGTCATCCAAGATTTCCACTGGCTGAATCCAGCACCCTAGGAACTGATCTATACAAAACCCTCCAAGTTAACGACACCTCTGAGATGCAGGTGTAGATTAGTACAAAAATCACCTGTGGGAATCATTAAGCAACCTTATTAAAAATACATATGTCTGCTTTAGAAGCAAATCTGAGGGCTGGTGTTGAGGTGCAGCCATGGCTTACAGTAGCAGCATCCTATATTAGAGTGCCAGTTCAATTCCTGGTAGCTCTCCTTCCCAACAAAGCCCTTGCTAATGTGCCTTGGAAGGCTACGGATGATAGTTCAACTATATGAGCCCCTGACACTCATGTGTGAGACTGGTAAGGAGCTCCTGGCTCCTGGCTTGACTGTCTCTGACTTGGGTGTTGAGGTCATTTGGGGAGTGAACTAGCAAATGGAAGGTAGCTCACTCACTCGCTCTCTCTCTCTCTCTTCAAATAAATGCATCTTTGAGAAAGAAATAAAAAAGAATCAGATCTCCCCATGCTTAAGGGGAATGTTATGAGTGAGCCAACCATACCTCTGCTTTAAGGACGGGGCCAGGTGTTCAGCCCAGAACCTGAATCTACCTCCAGAAAAACTGTCCTGATTTCCCAAGGCCTAAGACCCTACTTCTGAATCAGAGCAGCTCTGGCCCACAAAGGACACTCATGTCTCAGAGGCCCTAATTCAATCACTCTCCAATGGCATCCTGAGTACGGGTCTTCATTATACCAAGGCCTAAGCCTCAAAGGACACTACCTCTCACTCTCCCCACTTTGTGGGAAGTACACTGCAATTAACATCACTAAACCCTCTAATACCAGGTTCCACACTCAACAACTAGTGACCTTGTACTGGCCAGATTTTTTCTGCCATATACACCAAATCTACTGGTTTTACCTAAAACCCACACCTTTGCATATATTCACATATTGGTTTAAAACAAATAACAATCCAAAAAATGCCTTCTCTCACAAATAAAATCACAGCTATCATGGGGTGAGCGCTGTAGCATAGATGGAGCTGTGATATAGTGCGTAAAGCCTCCACCCGAAGCATCCCATGTGAGTGCCAGATCATGTCTCAGCTGCTCCTCTTCTGATCCAGCTCTCTGCCATGGCCTGGGAAAGCAGTACAATAAGGCCTAAGTGCTTCAGCCCCTGTCAGTCCACCTGTGGGAGATTGGAAGAGGCTCTTGGCTCCTGGCTTTGGATAAGCCCAGCTCCAGCCATCGCAACCATCTGAGGAGTCAACTAGCAGAAGGAAGATCTCTCTGTCTCCCTCTCTCTGTATGTAACTTTACCTCTCAAATAAACAAATAAAAATCTTAAAGAAAAAAATCACAGCTACCAAGCATAACACATTTTTTATCTTTTAGCTGAGCCTGCCATTTGCAAATATGTCCTGTAAAATGTAAAGGAAAATGCAGTATCTGATACAACCTTGAAAATGATACTCTCAGGATTGCTTTCCAATCCGAACCCATTTGGGTGACTAAGAAGTGAAATCAAGGAGTTGATGAATTTCCTATTCCAAACCCAGCGAATCCTCTTTCTTTTTTTTTTTTAACTTTTATTTAGTGAATATAAATTTCCAAAGTACAGAATATGGATTACAATGGCTTCCCCCACATAACGTCCCTCCAACCCACAACCCTCCCCTTATCCACTCCCTCTCCCCTTCCATTCACATCAAGATTCATTTTCGATTCTCTTTATATACAGAAGATCAGTTTAGCATACATTAAGTAAAGATTTCAACAGTTTGCTCCCACACAGAAACATAAAGTGAAAAATACTGTTTGAGTACTAGTTATAGCACTAAATCTCAATGTACAGCACACTAAGGACAGAGATCCTACATGAGGAATAAGTGCACAGTGACTCCTGTTGTTGACTTAACAAATTGACACTCTTGTTTATGGCCTCAGTAATCACCCTAGGCTCTTGTCATGAGCTGCCAAGGCTATGGAAGCCCCCTGAGTTCACTGACTCTGATCATATTTAGACAAGGCCATGGTCAAAGTGGAAGTTCTCTCCTCCCTTCAGAGAAAGGTACCTCCTTCTTTGATAACCCATTCTTTCCACTGGGATCTCACTCGTGGAGATCTTTCATTTAGGTTTTTTTTTTCCCCCCAGAGTGTCTTGGCTTTCCATGCCTGAAATACTCTCATGGGCATTTCAGCTGGATCCGCATGCCTTAAGGGCTGATTATGAGGCCAGAGTGCTGTTAGGACATTTGCCATTCTATGGGTCTGCTGTGTATCTCACTTCCCATGTTGGATCATTCTCTCCCTTTTTTATTCTATCAGCTAGTATTTGCAGACACTAGTCTTGTTTATGTGATCCCTTTGGTTCTTAGTCCTATCATTAGGATCAATTGTGAACAGAAATTGATCACTGGGACTAGTGAGATGGCATTGGTACAAAGTTTTTTCTCAACAAAGAGGAATGATATAGTTGGAGTTGATCCCTGGGGGGTGAGGGCTGTGGAATGAGGGAAGAAATAACTGTACGAACACTATGAAATGGGTTTGGTGTGCCAAGCACAATGTGAAAACTTTGAGCCCATCTTGGTTAATAGCTCTCAACCCGAGTGATTTTTGCCTACCAGGGGCAATGCGTTTCCTAAAGACATTTTTGGTTGTCGCAATTGGGAAAGGAGGAATATTACTGGCATCTAGAGAGTAGAGACCACAAATGTTGCTAAACATTCTAGCTCCCCACAGCAGAGAATTAGTCAGTCCAAAATCTCAGTAGTGTCATGACTGCAAAACTATGGCTTCCAAAGTCAAGTCTTTGCTGCCTTTATTCTTCAGATTGAGAAACCAAGGCTCAAAGAGACCTAATCACTTCCCAAAGATCAATCAGTGAAGGAGACAGAATTCGAGCTGAGAGCTATCTGGTCTCACAGCTCCATAGTCAACTCTAGGAAGTCACCATCGTGGCCATCAGGAATACGTTGCAGCTAACAGAAAGATGTTTGCATGACCCATTTTTAGCATCAATTCAAGCTATGCAATTGACCAGGCACCTTTAAGGAAGCTGATAGGAACACACACACACACACACACACACACAATATTTGAAACTAAGCAGCACTGATTTCACAGCTCTCTTATCGAATTGCCATTTGGCATTAATCAGATCACTGAACTTCTCTAAAACTGTTTCATCATTTTTTTTTTTTTTGACAGGCAGAGTGGACAGTGAGAGAGAGAGACAGAGAGAAAGGTCTTCCTTTGCCGTTGGTTCACCCTCCAATGGCTGCCGCGGCTGGCGCGCTGCAGCCGGCGCACCACACTGATTCGAAGGCAGGAGCCAGGTACTTATCCTGGTCTCCCATGGGGTGCAGGGCCCAAGCACTTGGGCTATCCTCCACTGCACTCCCGGGCCATAGCAGAGAGCTGGCCTGGAAGAGGGGCAAGCGGGACAGAATCCGGCGCCCCAACTGGGACTAGAACCCGGTGTGCCAGCGCCGCTAGGTGGAGGATTAGCCTATTGAGCAGCGGCACCGGCTGTTTCATCATTTCAAGAAAGCAATTCACACTAAGGTTACAAGTACTGAGACGGACCTAACATTGTCATTCTTGTCTGGAATTCTTCTAATTAATCAATATATGGATTTATTGGTCCAATCTAAATTTGTATTTGAAAGTTGGGAGGGACTTAACTCAAAGGAATGGAAGCTGAGACACTGCTGAGTGGAGGGTATTCTATCTGTCCTAGAACTGCTATATCCATCTTGGCAACAAGTGGACAGACTGGATGGATCCCAACCCACTGCGAACTCAGGAACTCTACCTTGATCCATTGCCAGGCTCACTGCTGCCTAGTGAGGGCTCTGCACCTGCTGTGGAATAGCATAATGCCATGGCATGCTTTATAGATTCTTTGCTTTCTGCTACAAAGAACATTGCTACTAGGCCAAAGAGTTTGGACTAACTTATAGGCAATATAGGACTCTAGAGGTTTTTGTGGTTTTATAGTGAAATGAGTTGGAGCATATTTGATGTAAATAGGTTTTCAGATAACATTTGAAGCAGCATGATTGTTTACATAGAAAATCCTAGGCAAACCACAAAATAAAAACAACAATGAATTTCTACACCTAGTAAATGAGTTATCAAGGCAACAGAATAAAAGGTCACACACAAAAATAATTTCATTTTCAATAAATGGCAACAAATAATTTAAATAGGAATTTTTCAAACTTTACAAAAATGGCATTGAAGAATAAATACTCAGGAATAAAGTGAAAGATGATTTAGATCTCCTTGAAAAAATAGCAAAAAGTCCTGAGAAACATAAATGACCAACTAAATACATTTTTAGCATGTTCAGTGATTAGAGGAATCAAAAAGTGTAGATTGATTGCCCTCAAGTTAATCATTTTAAGGATTTATTTATTTATTTATTTCAAAGGCAGAGTGACAGAGAAGAGACATAGAGAGATCTTCCATCCTCTGGTTCACTCCACAGATGGCCATAACAGCCAGGGCTGGGCCAGTCTGAAGCCAGGTGCCAGGAGTTTTTCCCAGGTCTCCTATATCGGTGGTAGGGGCCAAAGTACTTGGGCCATCTTCTGCTGCTTTTCCCAGGCCATTAGCAGAGAGCTGGATCAGAAGTGGAGCAAGCAGCACAGAAACCGGCACCCATATGGGATGCAAGAATTTCAGGCGTCAGCTTTACTTGCTACTCCAGAATGCTGGCCCCTCGAAGTAATCATTCTTTTTTTCTTTTAAAGATGTATTTATTTTGTATTAAAGATGTATTTGAAAGGCAGAGTTATAGAGAGGCAGAGGCAGAGAGGGAAAGAGAAAGGTCTTCCAACCACCGGTTCACTCCCCAGATGGCCACAATGGCCGGAGCTGAATTTTATTCAAAGCCAGGAGCCAGGGGCTTCCCCCAGGTCTCCCAAGTGGGTGCAGGGGCCAAGGACTTGGGCCATCCTCCATTCTTTCCCAGGTCACGGCAGAGATTGGATCAGAAGTGGAGCAGCTGAGACTTGAACCTATGCCCATATGGGACGTTGGCACGGCAGGCAGCAGCCTCACCTGCCATGCCACAACACCAGCCCCGTGTGATCATTGTTAAATATGCACAGAGCACCCTTTCTCTATAGCAGAGACCTGTCCTCAAGAGAAACTACTTCACCAGAGTCTGATCTGTCCTAGAGGAAGGACCATTGACACCTCCAAACCCCACTAGCCCTCCTTTATCACATACAGAAAAATATGCACAAGCCTAGGAAATGTTTCTGAAGGTCACAGGCCAAGGACTCAGGCCCCTAAAACAAAAACTGACATTTAATCTTACAGATTATATAATGCGGCCGGCGCCGTGGCTCACTTGGCTAATCCTCCGCCTGCGGCGCCGGCACCCCGGGTTCTAATCCCGGTCGGGGCACAGGAGTCTGTCCTGGTTGCTCCTCTTCCAGTCCAGCTCTCTGCTGTGGCCCGGGAGTGCAGTGGAGGATGGCCCAGGTCCTTGGGCCCTGCACCCGCATGGAAGACCAGGAGGAAGCACCCGGCTCCTGGCTTCGGATCGGTGCAGTGCGCCAGCTGCAACGCGCCAGCCGTGGAGGCCATTGGGGGGTGAACCAATGGAAAAAGGAAGACCTCTGTCTCTCTCTATCTCTAACTCTACCTGTCCAAAAAAAAAAAAAAAAAAAAAAAAAAAAAAAAGAAAAGAGTCAAGTATATACAGTATGTCTGAGACTACTTATGAACACAGGTGTGCGATTTGAACAACAACAACAACAACAACAACAAAAGATTATATAATGCTTTGTCGCTCCCCGTCTTCGTGGAGGAACAACACAGGACCCTGCGCTGTTCTTTCATCTGCTTGGCCCTCCCCGGGTTTGCTGCTGGTTCTTCCCGGGTTGGCTACCGACCCTTCCACCTCCGTGGAAGGGTGGTTCCCCCTGCCACTTTCCCCACTTCCGCAGGGGAGCGGCACACCGCCGGCCGGCTCTCTCAGGGGCTGCACAGGTGTTCCTTCAGATGTTCCCCTTAGATGTTCCTGGTGCATGCCGTCTCTCTCCTCCTTTATAGTCCTCCTCCGCCAATCCTAACTCGGCTGCCCACACGCCGAGTACGCTGCTCTCCTCCAATCAGGAGCAGGATCAGCTCCTGGAGGTCATCACTCAAGTTGGCAAGAGGCAGCTGCGTAGAAGCTGTTTTCTTCTCTCCCAGCGCCATATTGTGGGAGAGCAGATGCATAGAATAAGTCTTAATTCCAGTAACTCAGTCCAGTCCGGGTTGCTCCCCACAATGCTTTCCCTCCCCAGTGTCAGCAAGATTCAAGTACATTTACAGTGCATTATGTTCAAAAGATCTAAAAGACACAGAGCCTTAAAGAGGAATTATTAGGGAAGCAAGAATCCACAAGGGAGAAAAAGCAAACAAGGAACTTTGAAGAAACTAAAGCTTCTGACATCTGTAGCTGCAGCAATTGCTAAAAACAGCCCATATCTGAATCAGTAATATTAATTATTACTGAGTCATAATCTGGTTAATATAGAAACTCATACTAAAAGTCTGCTTATCTCCATTCACGTGCAGGTACATCCTGCATGGCTTTCAACAAAAAAATGGCAACTCATGCTAAAAGGCAAGAAAACCCATCTGAAAAAACAACGCAAGCATGAGGATGATACTGAACTAGGACATAAATTCTGGATCTAACAGGGAGAGAATTTAAAATAACTATAATGTGTGAAGTAGTTTATGGATAAATTAAGCAATGGATAAGTATAGAGGGGTAGACTGAAAAGAGAGATGTCAACTCTAAGTATCAAAACTGCTGGTAATCAAAACACTGTAAAAGAAATCAATAGTGCCTTTGACGGACCTATCAGTAGACTCGACAAGGCTGAACAAAGAAGTAGTGACCTTGAAGATATGTCAATAAAAACTTCCCAAAATGATAAGTCAAGAGGAAAAAAAAAGAGTTTTTAAAAAGTAAAAAATAATCAAGAACTGTGGGACAGTTACAAAATGTGCCAGTTATGTATAATTGTTATGCCATAGGAGGAGAAATAGAGAAAGATGAAGAAGAAATTTGTGACATAACAATGGCTGAGAATTTTCCAAAGTTTCAACAAATACCAAACCACAAGCCCAGAAATCTCAGAGAACACGTGGGATAAACTTTTTTGAGATACTTAAGTCTGTAACTGCAGACAAATCAGGATAAACTTAAAATATTGAAAGAAACCAGAGAGGAAAATCACCCTACATATCCAGGAACAAGAATAAGAAGTTCACTGAAGTGCTGTTCAGAAACTGTGATGGCAAGAAGGAAGTGAAGCCAAACATTTGAAGTGGAAAAACAAATAAAACCTAGAATTCTGAATCCAGTGGCAACTTTCACATGTGAAGGAGTGAGAACACAACATGTTTCTCACAAAAACAAAAAAACGGAGGGACCATGTCACCAGTATTCCTTCCTTTGGAAGGTCTTCAGAGAGAAGCAAAGGATAAAGGTCAAGAATTTAGAGCTATACATAGAAAGGAAGAGTGTCAGAGATAGAACAAAAGAGGGTGTGTTATGGGAATCTGTTTCCCAGGTTTTATCCCAAGTTGTTGCCCCCACGTGAAACAAGAATTCAAAGCAGAGGCATAAATAACATTCAGCTCAGTTTATTTAAAGTACGAATGCAGATAACCCCACGAGGAGAAAAGCTCCCCGGGAGAGGCCCAGGGAGCTGCCCGGGAAGGCAGAGCACTGGAGAAGGCAAGAGAAGGGCCAAAAAGGAGGGATCCAGGAAGGGTTGTTCTGAAACCCAATAGACCCTTTTGTGGGGTCAGGGATGGGGCCCTAAGTGAATACACAAGCAGGGTGGAGTTTGGGCAGAGTTCAGTCCACGTGAAGCTCTCTGGGAGCTTCATGGCATCTCCATGTGGAGTTCAGCTCCTATGTGTTCATCAAGGCATGTGATCCTGCCCAGGCCTAGAGGGAATGCAGGTGCACCGAGGGAGAGTGGGTGTGCTAGATTGACATGTAAGGGAGTGGAGCTACAGTGTAGGGCTGGGAGACAGAAACCGTGAGAAAATCTTTCAGCTCCTTTTCCCCCCACTTCCTGCCTATTGCCCGTATCAAATTAAGCAGCGAATAAGGCAAACTGTCTTTCTCTATCCTCATACTTATTGCTTTTATGTGTGGGTTTATCTCACCAAGAATGCTCCTATGTGTGGATTCATCTCACACCAAGAAATTCTACAGTCTGCATCTGGATGTCCAGTAACTCAATGCTGACAGTGGATTAGCATGACTGCGTATTCTGCAGGCTCAGTTCCACAAGCCTGCCCCCAACTTCAGATGCCAATCACATGTAGTGGATCCCTAGGTTAGGTTCACATAACCTCTGTCCACCTTGGCTACAAATCAGAGGATCTTGTCACCCCCTTCTTGGGTTCAACTGATTTCTAGAGAAGCTCACAGAACTCTGAGACAAACGTTACTTATGTCTCAAATGACAGCAGTGCTCACGGAAAAGCATGGGGGAAAGGGCATGATGCTTCTGCACCCCCGGGGGTGTGCCACCCTTCTAGCACTGCCATGTTTTCAGTAACCAGGAAACCCTCTGAATCCTATCCCTGCGTGTGTGTTGTGGGGGGGGGGGGGAAGCTTTACTATGTGGGCACAACTGATTAGATAATTGACCACTGGAGGACCAACAGGGAGGGGATAGTAGGATTGAGAGTTTCAACCCTCTAACCACAAGATAACCTCCTACCAGCCCAGTGATGCAGATCTCCCCAGTGGTCTGGCATCTTATTAGCCCACAAAGTTCATTTATCACTTTAGCAATTCTAAGGGTTCTAAGAACTGTGTTTCAGACTATGGGAATAAAGACCAGTATATACATTTCTTATTATATGATGAGATCACAAAATTAAAATAAAATATTTTTCTTATTCTTAACCCTCTAATAGTTACATTAACTATTTATTCAAAATAATTATGGCAGCCATGCATTGGGGGATTATAGCTTAAGGCTAAGGAAGATGACTATGTAATGTTACAAGGGAAAGGAGGGAAGAAATGGGAGCATCCTCTTACAAGGTGATTCCATTACCCATGAAGTATAGTCATTTGAAATTGAACTTAAATTAGTTGTGAATGTCTATTGCAAACCTTGAGGTGATAACTTAAAAAATTAAAGAAGTATGGTTGATATACTAAGAGGACAGAGAAATGGAATCCTATAAAATGCTCAATTAAAGTCAGAGAAACAAGAAAATGAGAAAAAGACCTTCAAAAGGAAAAGGGAAATAAAATGGTTACAAATATCATAGATAGGAATCCAATAAATCAGTCACAATTTCAAAGATGAATAGTCTAAACATATTTTTTAAAAAAGAAACTGTGAAAGTGTATTTTTAAAGTGACCAAACTACCTATTGTCCACAAGAAACTTACTTTAAATATGAAGACACAGATAGACTAAAAGGAAAGGAAATGGGGAGAAATTTATCAAGATAGTACTACCAGAAAGAAAACCAGATTATTCATATTAATTTATTAACAGAAAACAATGTATAGTGTTTAAGGCATTAACTCTCCAAAACTATCTAACAATCCTTAACATTTGTGCCTAACAACAAAGCATAAACATAGTGAGGATAAATCTGATAGAACTACAAAAGAAAAATAAATAGAAAATTATATTATATTTGGAGATTTAAATATTTCCCATCCCCAGCTGAGAGATCCAGCAGGGAGAAAAATGGCAAGGATACAGACGAACGGAGCAGTGCCATTGATTTACTGGATCTCATTGATATTAATAAAATAGTTTATTGAACCACAGCAGAATATAAGAACTCTTCTCAAGCTCCAATTGAACATTAACTAAGACACATAATTTTATGGCTCATAAAAAACACTTTCACAAATTTATAAGAATAAAAATCATAACATGTCTGCTTTTCAGATGACAGCGGAATTAAACTAGAAATCAATTACAAGAAGAAATCTGGAAAATTCCAAAATACTTGAAGATTAAGCAACGCTCCCAAATAACACATGGATCAATGAAGAAGTCTCAAGAGAAATCTAAAAATACTTTAAGCAAAATGAACATCAAAAGAAAACATCAGCATTTATTGGATACAGCAAAAGTAGTACTTGTAGGAAATTTTATAGAATCAAATGTATACATTATAAAAGAAGAACAATCTGAAGTTAATAATATAAATTCCCACCATAGGAACTATAGCAAAAATATAAACCCTTAAGAAGGAAAAATAATTGAAATTATGGCAGAAATCAATAAAACTGAAAATAAGATATCAACAGAGAAAATCTATGGCATCAAGAGCTGTGGTTTTAAAAAGATTAATAAAGTTGATTAACCACGTCTGATCAAGAAAGAAAAAAGACACGAATTACTAATATCAGAAATGAGGAGGCCATGACTATTGATTATATGAATATTAAATGAATAAAATGGAACCCTATGTGCACCTATATGCTCTCAGCCTGATAACTTAGATGAAATGCAACCTTTCCTTGAAAGTTGCTATCTTTCCAGGAGAAATAGAGCTGACACTGGGCCCGACTCTGAGGGCTCCAGCTCAGTCCCTGTGATTAAGGAGTGAGCTTAATATACAGAAACTACCTTCATCCATTTCGT
Organism: Oryctolagus cuniculus; assembly: GCF_051225735.1. NCBI lineage: Eukaryota > Metazoa > Chordata > Mammalia > Lagomorpha > Leporidae > Oryctolagus > Oryctolagus cuniculus. The sequence continues at coordinate 122,725,370 of NC_142869.1, read as the reverse complement.
TCTGCAAAGGAAAGGGAGATCGGTGATTATATCCCCCAAGAAAAGGAAACAGGCTATGAGGCCGTGGCACATTTTGGACTGCAAGGCTTAAACTTCGCAGCTTCTGCTGCTGCCACTGCAGCAGTGCAGAGCCAAGGCGCTGTAACAACGCTTAATCAGCATGCATGACTTAGCACCCTCCAAGGTGATGAGCCTGTGGGACAAAGGCCGTATGAGCCTCTACCAGAAGGAAAAAAGAAGAGCAAAGCAGGCCCCAGCGGAGCAGCAGGTTACAGAATTCCACTGAAAGACACAGAAGAGAAAAACCAAGGAAGAGGCTTGGGCCCTGCACCTGCATGGGAGACCAGGAGGAAGCACTTGGCTCCTGGCTTTGGATCAGCGCAGCGCACCGGCCATAGTGACCATTTGGGGGGTGAACCAACGGAAAAGGAAGACCTTTCTCTCTGTCTCTCTCTCTCACTGTCTGACTCTGCCTGTCAAAAAAAAGAAAGAAAGAAAGAAAGAAAGAAAGAAAGAAAGAAAGAAAGAAAGAAAGAAAGAAAGAAAGAAAGAAAGAAAGAAAGAAAGAAAGAAAGAAAACCATATATTTCCATCTACCTTACTTTGACTAATTTCTAGCCTCCTAGTTCCTAAGAGCACTCTTTTTGTTCTGTTCAAAATTCCTTTTACTTCTAATTACAAACTCTTGGAAGACAGTTTTGTCAATATTGCTGGTACTAGATATCTCAATATAAATGCTACAATGTACTTGCATGTCCTATGCAAAGGGCAGTGTCATCTCAAATTGCCTTAACAAGGTACAGGTAATGTTCTATCAGGACCATTATCTTTGGTGGCTGATTTGTACCACTTTATCTTTTTCAAGTCTAATCTTCATTTTAAATCTACTTAAAAAAAAAAAAAACTCCTATTTTCCTAAATTAGAGGAATCATTTATTCTTCTACACTTGTAAAATGAAAGTGCTTGGTCAAAGACCACACCAATCTCAATGAGATAATGCAAGTTCTTCTGTGTGATTGTATCTCTTCACACTCAGTATCACTTCACACATACTGCCTCTGATAATATTTCTATTGTTAAATACTCACACACAGCTGGTGCCATCTTGCTCTCCTATCATTTCTTTTCCCTCCTTTTGCATTTCTTAAATTTGGGTTCTTTACATATGTTTCAGTGTGCCCTTTTCTTTGAAATTTGTATGTTAGGATTATACATTTTTGTGTCATTTCAGGCAGAACAGACCTTTTTTTCTGCTTTTAAGTCTGCTGGTTTTCAAAGAGGTAAATGTGGCCGGCACCGCGGCTCACTAGGCTAATCCTCCGCCTTGCGGTGCCAGCATACCGGATTCTGTCCCGGTTGCACTTCTTCCAGGCCAGCTCTCTGCTGTGGCCAGGGAAGTGCAGTGGAGGATGCCCCAAGTGCTTGGACCCTGCACCCGCATGGGAGACGAGGAGAGGCACCTGGCTCCTGCCTTCAGCTCAGCGCGGTGCGCCGGCCGCAGCGCGCCAGCTGTGGCGGCCATTGGAGGGTGAACCAACGGCAAAGGAAGACCTTTCTCTCTGTCTCTCTCTCTCACTCTCCACTCTGCCTGTCAAAAACAAACAAACAAACAAACAAAGAGGTAAATGTTACCTGTAGACCACAGTGCCTTGCTTCCCTTCGCTGCTACTGGGGTATGGGCATTAGATGCACAGAACTCTTTAGGACACTCTTGGTAGTTGTTTGAATTTATTCAACTTTTTTTTTTAACTTTTATTTAATGAATATAAATTTCCAAAGTACGACTTATGGATTACAATGGCTTCCCCCCATACCGTCCTTCCCACCCACAACCCTCCCCTTTCCCACTCCCTCTCCCCTTCCATTCACATCAAGATTCATTTTCGATTATCTTAATATACAGAAGATCAGCTTAGTATACATCAAGTATGGATTTCAACAGTTTGCTCCTACACAGAAACATAAAGTGAAAAATAATAGATGATTTTTTTTTAAATGATGATGAAATCAGAGCAGACCTATTGTCATGTTTAATCCCAGTGAGAGTCAAGTTGGGAATTGATAATTTCTTTTTTTTTTTTTTTACAGAGGATCAGTTTAGTATGCATTAAGTAAGGATTTCAACAGTTTGCACCCCCATAGAAACACAAAGTGAAATATATTGTTTGAGTACTCGTTATAGCATTAAATCTCAATGTACAGCACATTAAGGATAGAGATCCTACATGAGGAGTAAGTGCACAGTGACTCCTGTTGTTGACTTTACCAATTGACACTCCTGTCTATGGCATCAGTAATCTCCCTATGCTCCAGTCATGAGTTTCCAAGGCTATGGAAGCCCTCTGAGTTCTCCGACTCTTATCTTGTTTAGACAAGGTCATAGTCAAAGTGGAGGTTCTCTCCTCCCTTCAGAGAAAGGTACCTCCTTCTTTGATGACCTGTTCAACTTGTTCATTCATATTTTTTTTGACAGGTAGAGTGAACAGTAAGAGAGAGAGAGAGAAAGACAGAGAGAAAGGTGTTCCTTTACCGTTGATTCACCCTCCAATGGCCGCTGCGGCCGACGCGCTGTGCCGATCCGAAGCCAGGAGCCAGGTGCTTCTTCCTGGTCTCCCATGCGGGTGCAGGGCCCAAGGACCTGGGCCATCCTCCACTGCACTCCCAGGCCACAGCAGAGAGCTGGACTGGAAGAGGAGCAACAGGGACAGAATCCAGTGCCCTAACAGGGACTAGAACCCGGGGTGCCAGTGCCGCAGGCAGAGGATTAGCCTATTGAACCACGGCGCTGGCCTTGTTCATTAATATTTAACTATTTCCAGAGTTTGTTCAGGAGTAAGGATTAATTTATTCTTCAGTTTGCAATTTTTTTTCTCTAATATAGAAAGGAGCCAGAAATAAGCCTATTGTTAATTTATTAATTTTGTAAACCCATCCAGGTTCTACATAAGATCCCCTCATCACACCTCACTATATGTGTGTGTATTTGGCTAAAAACTGATACCACCAGCATTACCAAATATAAATACTTGACTACGCTGATTGATGGAACAAAATGGAAGTGTTGTCAGGGAATCTTACTCCATGTTGTCACCACCAAAGATTTCCACAGCGTTATAAAGTATGTAAATAAACCAAATTTCTAAAAACATTGATTAGATAAATGGTTTTTTTTTTGGTTTTTTCCTTCTTTTTCATTTTAGTACATAGTTTGTGCTTATGGAAATTGCTTGAAATTTTATGATGTTAAAAATACAATACTATCATACTAATAAGAATAATTTGTATTTTTTAATTGGAAGGGAAAGTTTTTCATTTGTATTTTATCAGGAAAATTAAGGAGTTAAAACATGTATTTAAAAGCAGTTTTTATGGTTTCCCCTCTGATTCATTTATGAAGCAATTAGATAAATTTTGATCATTATTTTCATGGTATGCACTATATATTTCTTAGCAAACATCATTTAAGCTTGAAGTTTTCTGAAAGGAAAATGTTTTCAAGGCTTAATCCATTAGTGGTATCTTGCAGATTTAATATGTATTAATGCTCTTCCACACATTCATCAAGACTTAACATTTTCTCTTCTAACACATTTTAAATCTATGTATTTTAATAGTTAAATAATGTTACAGAATTACTCTATATGTGAGTAGTTTACAAGCATGTTTTTTGAAAACTGTAATGTAAAATAAACTCATTTTTAGTGGCAAAAAAAAAAAGAAATACAATAGCTCTATAACAAAACAAAAAACTCTTGGCCTAGATTGTTCTGCTGTAGAATTCTACCAAATACTGGAGAAAAAAAATGGAACCAATTCTCTAGTTGTTCTAGAAAACAGGATAATAGAGAATTCTTTCTACCATTTTCTCTGAAATGAAATTTATCTTAATACCAAAATCAGATAAAGATATTACAAGAAAATTATATATTAATACTTTTTGTGAACATACATGCAAAATTCCTCAATAAATACCAAATAAAATATATAAAGAAAATTATATACCTTTTCCCCCACATCCTCACCAGCATTTGTTGTTTGTTGATTTCTGTATGAAAGCCATTCTAACTGGGATGTAGCAAAAACCCCATTGTGGTTTTTCCCTGACAGCTAGTGATCCTGAACATTTGTTCAAGTGTTTGTTGAAAGATGCCATTTAAGTCCTTTGCCCATTTCTTAACTAGGTTGTTTGTTTTTTTGTTGTTGAATTTCTTGATGCCTTTATATATTCTCGTTATTGATCTGTTATCAGTTGCATAGTTTGCAAATATTTTCTCACATTCTATCAGTTGCCTCTTTACTTTCCTGAGTGTTTATTGTGCAGTACATAAACTTCTCAATTTGATGTAATCCAATTTGTTAATTTTGGCTTTGACTGCCTGTGCCTCTGGGGTCTTTTTCAAGAACTCTTTGCCTGTGCCAATATCTTGCAGGGTTTCCCCAATGTTCTGTAATAATTTGATGATATTAGATCATAGATTTAGGTTTTTAATTCATTGTAAATGCATTTTTGTGTAAGGTGTAAGGTAGTGGTCCTGCTTCATACTTATGCATGTAGAAATCCAGTTTTCCCAGCACTATTTGTTGAAGAGACTTCCTTGCTCTAGGGATTGGTTTTAGCACCTTGGTCAAATTTGTTAGTTGTAGATGCTTGGATTGATGTGTGGCATTTCTATTTTGTTCCATTGGTCTATCCATCTTTTTTTGTACCAGTACCAGACTGTTTTGATTATAACTTCTTGTAGTATGTCTTGAAATCTGATATTGTGATGCCTCTGGCTTTGTTTTTGTTGTATAAGATTGCTTTAACTATTCAAGTTCTCTTGTGCATCCATATGAATTTCAGCATCATTTTTTCTAGATCTGAGAAGAATGTCTTTGGTATTTGATTGATATAGCATTGAATCTGTAAATTGCTTTTGGAAGAATGGACATTTTGATGATATTAATTCTTCTAATCCATGAACATGGAAAATTCTTTCTTTTTTTATATCTTATTCTATTTCTTTCCTTAATGTTCTGTAATTCTCATCATAGAGAGCTTTGACATCCTTGGTTAAATTTTAAGGTATTTGATTTTTTTTTTGTAGCTATAGAGAATGGGATTGATCTTAGAAGTTCCTTCTCAGCCATGGCATTGTCTTTGTATACAAAGACTGTTGAGTTTGTGTATTCATTTTATATCCTGCTACTTTACCAAACTCTTCTATGAGTTCCAATAGTCTCTTGGTGGAGTCTTTTGGATCCCCTATATATAGAATCATGTTATCTGCTGGCAAGGATATGAGGCAAAAGGTACCCTAATCCACTATTGGTGGGAATGTAAACTGGTAAAATCACTATGGAAGACAGTTTGTAGATACCTCACAAATCTGAATATAGACCTACCATATGACAGGTTTCCCTATTTGCTGGCATACAAGTCCTTGTAGTAATTTCTGATGATTCTTTTTATTTCTGTGGTGTCTTGTTACATTCCCTTTTTCATCTCTGATTTTATTGATTTGTGTCTTTAAATAGAATTCTGACCTCAGAATCAACCCTTAAAGCATTCTGGTCTGGCTGAAAAGCCCATGAGAGCATTTCAGGCATGGAAAGCCAAGACACTATAGCAAAAAAATGTCCTACATGAAGGATCTCTGTGAGTGAGACCCCAGTGGCAAGAAGTGGGCATCAAAGAATGATGTACTTTTCCCTGAAGAGAGGGGAGAACTTTCAATTTGCTTATGGCCTTGTCTAAATACTGACAGATTATGGATTCAGAAGGCTTCCATAGCCTTGCAGCTCATGACAAGAGCCCCGAGTGATCACTGACATCATACATAAGAGTGTTAGTTGTTAAATTAACGACAGGAATCACTGTGCACTTATTTCCCATGCAAGACTTCTGTCCTCAATAAGTTGTATTATGAGAATTAACTGTAAAACTTGTTCACAAATAGTTGTGTGTATGTGTGTGTTTGTGTGCAAATTGTTGAAATCTTTACTTAGTACAGAGTTGTTCTTCTGGGTACAAAGTTAATTGAAAATGAATCTTAATGGAGAATGGAACTGGGACTAGGAGTAGGGGTGGGAGGGTGGGTATGGCGGGAAGAATCACTATATTCCTGAACTTTTACTTCTGAAATTATACTCATTAAATAAAAAATTTCTTTGGGAAAAAAAAGAAAATTATATACCATAACCAAGTGATAGTTATTCCAAACATGCAAGACTGTTCAATCATTTGAAAAAAAAAATTCATTACATTAGTAGACCAAAAAAGGAAAATCATAGGATAATATCAATATCTGCAGAAAATCAATTGGCAAAGCTTAGCATTCATTCCTGTTTAGAGAGAATTTTTTATATTTTATTTTATTTTATGAACATAAATTTCCAAAGTACAGCTTATGGATTACAATAGCTTCCCCCCCATAACTTTCCTCCCACCCACAATACTCCCATCTCCCACTCCCTCTCCCCTTCCATTCACATCAAGATTAGTTTTCAATTATCTTTATATACAGAAGATCAATTTAGCATATATTAAGTAAAGATTTCAACAGTTTGCACCCACACAGAAACACAAAGTGTAAAATACTATTTGAGTACTAGTTATAGCATTAATTAAACACCTAAGAGTAATTGTGTATTGATTACAGAGTTCAACCAATAGTTTTAAGTAGAACATAAAAAATACTAAAAGGGTAAAGTATTAAGTTCTTTTTTTTCTTTTTCTTTTTTTTTGTTGGTTATATAGTTTTTTTTTATTTAATAAATGTGAATTTACAAAGTGCAACTTGTGTATTGTTGTGGCTTCCCCCCTCCAACCTCCCTCCCTCCCATGGCCCTCCCCTCTCCCACTCCCTCTCCCATCCCGCCCTTCATCACGTTTCATTTTCAATTACCTTCATATATTGAAGATCAACTTAGTATATACTAAGCAGGGATTTCAACAGGCTGCACTCACACAACCGAACCAGGTATAGGGTATTGTTCAACTAGTAGTGTTGTTTTTAAGTTTCATAGTAGAACACATTAAGGACAGAGATCCTGGGGAGCAGTACCCAGTGACTCCCGTTGTTGATTTAACAATTGGCACTCTTATTTATGATGTCAGCAATCACCCTAGACTCTTGCTATGAGCTGTCTAGGCAATGGAAGCCCCTTGAGTTCACCAACTCTGTACTTGTTTAGTCAAGGCCGTATCACAGTGGAGGTTCCTTCCTCCGTTCAGAGAAAGGCGCCTCCCTCCTTGATGGCCTGTTCCTTCTGCTGGGGTCTTGTTCACCAGGATCTTTCATTTAGATTGTTTTTTTGCCACCGTGTAATGGCTTTCCATGCCTGTGAGACTCTCATGGACCTTTTAGCCAGATCCGAATGTCCCAAGGGTTGATTCTGAGGCAGGAGTGCTGCTATTCTATGAGTCTGCTGTGTGTCCTGTATCCCCCGCAGGATCATAGAGAGAATTTTTTAAGCCTGATAAAAACTCTTACCAAACAAACACCTTACAGCTCACAGACCTTGAGTGGTGATAAAATAGATGGCTTTCCTTGAAGAACAGGAACAAGGCAAGGATGCTTCTCTCTACTCCTACCCACTCTCATATTTGAAGTTCTACTAATGCAATAACATTACAAATGTGGGAAAATATACATACTTGTTAGTAAGAAATAAAATTCTATTTGTTTCCCTGGAACTAATAAATAAAAACAGTATGCTTGCAAAATACACTATTAATATAAAAAAGTCCATTGCTTTCCTATGTGTCAGCTTGTACAATAAGAATTTGCAATTAGAAACACAATACCAATTTTCACTAGCACCAAAAAATGAAATGCTTAGGTATAAATATAACAAAATATGCAGGAGCTCAATATGAAGAAAAGTAGAAAACTTTGATAAAAGAAAAGTACAAAGAAGTCAAAGAACTAAATAAATAGAGAGGTATTCCATGTTATTGTATAGAAAAATCTAACATGCTAACATGTCAATTCTTCCTAACTTGATCTATACATTAATCCAAATCCAATAAAACTCTTTGTAAATTTTATATCAAAAGGCCTACAATAGCACACATAATACTGAAGAAGTTATACAACTAACAACAATTGATTTCAAGAGATACAATAATGTTATACTAATAAAACAGTGTGAGGATGGCAAAGAACAATTGGAAAATAGATCAATGGAACAGAGAACCCCAAAGTAGACATAAATATTATCAACTGATCTTTGACAAAGTAGCATAGATAATGTAATTGAAGGGGAAAAATATTTACCACAAATGTTGCTAAAACAACTGGCCATCTTTCACAAAAATTTTACATCTTTCAAAAAATTTTACATCTTTCACAAAAATTTATCCAAAATAGACAATATGCCTAATTAAAAACCCAAAATTTAAAAACTTCTAGAGGTGGTACCAGCATGGCGAGTCAGTGGGTTAAGCTACCACTTGGAATGCTGGTGTCCCATATCTGAGCACCAGTTCAAGTCCCAGCTACTCTACTTCCAATCCAGCTCCCTGCTAATGTGTCTGGGATGACAACAAAACATGGCCCAAGTCCTTGGGCACCTGCCAGCTATGTGGGGGACCAGGATGGAGTTCCTGGCTTCTGGTTTCATCCTGGCCCAGACTTGGCTGTTCATAGCCCATTGGGGAGTGAACCAGCAGATGGAAAATCTGGGTCTCTCTCCCTCTCCATCACACTGCCTTTTAAACAAATAAATCTTTCTTAAAAATATTTCTAGAAGGTAACATAGAAAAAATCCTAGTGATCTTGGATTTTGTGATGTCTTTACAATGCTAACATCCATGAGTGAAAAAATTGGTTAAGTTACACTTTTTTGAAATTAAATCTTCTGCTCTGGAAAAGGCAGTGTTAACAAACAGAAAAGGTAACCATAGACTGTGGGAAAAAAAAAACTCTAAAACACATATGAGTGGGTTTTACATTTTGCATTTTTCATTTTAAATAGATTCATGAAAATGAAATTAAAAGATACATTTATTTTGGTTCAAAAATGCTGGGAGTCCAGGCATATTTTGTTTCATAATGCACATTTTGCATCAGCATCTTAAAACTCCCCACCCACATCTGATAAAGTACTGGTATCCAAAATCTACAAAGAACTCATAACAATAAAACAGCCAAGAAAGAACCTTACCCAAGAACGTATACAGATGTCAAATAATCATAGGAACAGATGTTCAACCTCTTATTTCATTAGGGAATTGCAAATTATAGTAATGACATAATACTACCACATGCCTATTAGAATTACTAAAATACAAAAAAAAAAAAAAATGGCACCAGCAAGTCCTGATAAGGATGAAGAGCACTTTGATTGGGATGCAAAATAGTACAGCAGTACTGAAAAGAGTTTCACATTTTCTTAAACTTAAAGTCTTGCCATACAATGTAACAATCAGAATCATAGTATTTACCCATCGAACTAAAAACTGTGCCCACATGAATGCTTGTAATGCTGCACACAAGTGTTTGTAGCAGCTTTTCTCATAATTGCCAAAAACTGAAAGCACCCAAGATATACCAACCAAGAAAATCCATACAGTTGAATGTTGTTGAGTGATTTTTAAACATGAGCTGACAAGCCACATTAATATGTAAAAGAACATCAAGGGTATGCCTATTACTAAGCATAAGAAGCTAGTTTCAAATGGCTGTACTAGCTCATGACAAGAGCCTCGGGTGATCACTGACATCATAAATAACAGCGTCAATTGTTAAATCAACAACAGGAGTCACTGTGCACTTGCTCCCCATGTAGGACCTCTGTACTTAATGTGTTGTACTATGAGAATTAACGGTAAAACTAGTCTTCAAACAGTACTTTATACTTGGTGTGTCTGTGTGGGTACAAACTGTCGACATCTTTACTTAGTATAGAGTTGATCTTCTGTATATAAAGATAATTAAAAATGAATCTTAATGAAGAATGGGATGAGAAAGGAAGTAGGAGGTGGGATGAGAGTGGGGGTGTGAGGGCGGGTATAGGGGGAAGAACTGCTATAATCCAAAAGCTGCACCCATGAAATTTATATTTATTAAATAAAATATTTATAAAAAATAAATAATAAAATAAAATGGCTACACTCTGTATCATTCCAACTGAATGACATCCTGGAAAGGGCAAAACTACAGAAACAAGTGAAGGGATCGAGGGTGTCCCACACTTGGGGTAGGGGGCGATGAAGAGTGAAACATGAGGGGTTAGTAAGGCAATGAGACTGATCTTTACAACACCATAATGATGGCTTCTGACATTATACATCTGTCAAAATCTGTAGAGCAGTACAATACAAAGGGTGAACTTTTATGTCAACTATGTTTTCTAGTTAATAGTAAAGCATCCACATTCATTCATTGGTTATAACAAGTTCATCATACTCACACAAGGGAGTAATGTCAGAGACTTCATGTTTACCGCAGCCTGTCCTTCTCGGTAAGCCCTGAACTCTGCTTTCTCCTCAGCCTCAGAAGGTTGCTGATGAGTCTGAATTCTCCACCACAACTTCATATGAGCAAATACTTCTGGAGAAAACGTGGTACCAGATGTTACATCTCCTTCCCTGTGCTTCTCCTTTCTCTGGATGCTAAGCCCTCCAAGTCCTCCAGCCTCAGTAAACTAGCTCACATATCACCTATCAATGTTACATCCAAGTTTTATACTTGCTCTTGGCTGGAGAGTTGGTAACCCACTCTATCCTAATTTTGGAAGCAGAGTGATGAGATTGGTGGGACATAGTTAAAAGACCATGAAAGGAAGGGAATATTTTCACATGTGACAGTTAAATAGGTGTTCACAATACAGTAGAAAGTTCTAATACATCAGTAAGAATAGAGGAAGTCAAATGGACAAAGGATTTAAACAGGCAATTCATAGAAACAGCATAAATAAGAAGGCTATACAGAAGTTATTTATAGATCTAATGGGGGGCAGGCCCACTTGTTAACAAGAGGATGAGCATTAAGACAATTACAAGATGCTGCTTTTATACATTGGATTTAAAATTTTAGGGTCAGGCATTAGTCTCAACAGTTAATTTGCAGCTTGTAACAACTGTATCCCATACAGAGTGCTGGTTCAAGTCCCAGCTACTATATTTCTGATTCCAGATTCCTGTTAATGTATATCCTGTTAATGTGGGAAGTACTTGCATTTGGGTCTCTGCCACCCATGTGGAAGAGCTGGAATGAATTCTAGATTCCTGTCTTCTTTCTGGCCCAGCCCTGCTGTTGTAGGCATTTGTGGAGTGAATAAGCAGATGGAAGATTCCCTCTCTCTCTCTCTCTCTCTCTCCCCCTCATTCTCTCCCTCTTCTCCCTCCCTCTCCCCCCTTCTCCCTCCCTCTCACCCCTCTCCCTCTCCTCCTCCTCCTCCTTCTTCTCTCTCTGTCTCCCCCCAACTCTCTCTCCCTCCTCTCCCTCCCTCACTCTCCCTCTTCTTCCTCCTCCTCCTCCTTCTTCTTCTCTCTCTCTTTCTCTTTCTCTCTCTTTCACCCCCTTCCTCCCTGCCTGTGTATTCCTCACTGTATTGCTCTGCTTTTCAAGGAAACTGAAAATACAGAGCCAGCACTATGTTGTAGTAGGTTGAGCCTCTGCCTGTGGCACCTTCATCCCAAGTGGGTGTCCATTTGTGTCCTGGTTGCTCCACTTCTGCTCCAGCTTGCTGCTGATGGCCTGGGAGGGCAGTGGAGGATGCTCCAAATGCTTGGGCCCCTGCACCCATGTGAGAGACCCAGAAGAGGTGCCTGGCTTTGGATTGCCCCAGCTCTGGCTCTCTGACTGTTGTGCCCACTTGGAGAGTGAACCAGCACGTGGAAGACCTCTCTCTCTCTCTCTCTCTCTCTCTCTAACTCTGACTTTCAAATACATTTTTAAAAAAGAAAATGAAAATACATAAAAATTAAAAATTTTACAAATGAATACGTCACTGATCCATAGTGGTGAAATTGCCAAATAGCAGATACCTCTGTAAGTGTAAATATTTCACACTTATCTACCCTTTGTCTTAGCAATTCCATATTTAAGATTCAGCATTCAGAAATGATCCTAAAATGAAACAGTGATATACTAAATAATAAATCTTCTGTTGAAAGTCCACTGTTTACCAGATAGTCCTCAGTGCCTTACATGAAATAACTCCTAATTCTCACAACACAGACACAATAGATGGATCTCAGTCTGAACAGTAGTTGACACAGAAAACTAGTTGGGGGGCTGGCGCTGTGGCATAAAGCCGCCGCCTACAGTGTCGCTATCCCATATGGGTGCCGGTTGGAATCCCGGCTACTCTGCTTCCTATTCAGCTCTCTGCTATGACCTGGGAAAGCAGTAGAAGATGGCCCAAGTCTTTGGGCCCCTGCACCTGCATGGGAGACCTGGAAGAAGCTCGGATAGGTACAGCTCTGTCCATTGCAGCCAATTGGGGAGTGAACCAGCTTGGAAGACCTCTCTTTTTGTGTCTCTCTTTCTCTCTGTGTGTAACACTGACTTTCAAATAAATAAATCTTTAAAAAAAAAAAGAAAGAAACCTAGTCAGAATGGGGTTAGAACAAATTGCTATAAATTGTAAAATAATTGGCTGTTGTGTAAAATACTAGGTTATAGAAACCTTTTTTTTTTTTAAATAAAATGACTGAATGTTGACTACCAGGCATTCTTTTAGAGGGTAGAAATGGATCAGAAATTGTTGTACAGGTGAATCCATGAACTATGATGTGGAACCCAGCGGATAGCTGGGCTGGGCTAGCCATACCCTTAAAATTTGCCAACCCTGGGAAAAGACTTCACTAACTCCTCACTGAGTGCTAGCAATCATCTGCACCTCCTTCACTCCATGGTACCAATGGCTGTACAGTTTGGGTGGGAAGCACAAGGTCAGGTCTCTATCTCAACAGGTCCAGACCCCATTGTAGGAAAACTGTGTCCACTGCTCCAGCATCCCAAGGAAGGACCATGTCCAGGCATCTAGGTGGCTCCTACAGCACTGTGTGGGATTTTCTGAGATTATCTTCACTGCTTTGTTCTTTTCTTTTTAAGATTCATTTAGTTATTTGAGAGGTAGAATTACAGGTAGAGAGAGAGAGACAGAGAGAGATGTCTTCCATCTGCAGTTGACTTCTCCAGATGGCCACAATGGCTGGAGTGGGGCTGATCTGAAGCCAGGAGCCAGGAGCTTCTCCCGGGTCTCCCACATGGGTACAAGGGTCCAAGCACTTGGACCATCTTCTACTGCTTCCCAGGCCATTAGCAGAGAGCTGGATCAGAAGAGGAGCAGCTGGGACACCACCCAGTGCCCACACCGGATGTCAGTGCCACAGGAAGAGGCTTAGCCTACTACACCACAGCCCTGGTCCCCACTGCTTGACTATTCTTGAGAGCAACTCTATAGGTGCTTCCTCTCTGCTTCATCCACATCTAGCATTGGAGCAATCAGTGAAGGTCTGTTGAATGACTGACTAGTGATGTGGATTTATAGGTGAGTGAGTAGGTGGATTGGAAGATGAACAGACACTGCATATTTAATGTTAGCCCTCTCATTATATGCAGGTGAGACAGTTGCACTAAATGATGTATAAGCCTACTGTTCTGCAAATACTTCTGTATTCCGATCTAGCTTACAAAAATCTTCAAGGTTCCAGTTTTTAGGAGTTTATTTCCATCCTTCAAGCTGCACCTCTCCAGAGAAAAATGTGACTTAAAATGGCCCAGTTTCCTTTACCTGCATTTTCTCTCTTCAAAGCAGAAAAGACCTTTTGTACCTATCACTTCGCATTTCTGAGAAGACGAATACTCACAGCTTCAGGGATGAATATCAAAATATCTGGCCACTGTCATATTTATTCCTATCTGAAAAGAAAATCTATTTCATGCTTATTATTTTTTATTGTTGCCATGCACAATAAAACTCTGATATGCTTCAGACTGTGATTATTTCCAGCAATTCTCAACATAGTCAGACACAGCTGAGTCCGGGCTTGAAGATGGCTTAATAAGGGCCATCCACCTTTACAGGAGCGTGACTGAGGTGGAAGAAACAGAGACTTCCCAGGGCATGCTCTTCCCAAGGGGGAGTTCTAGAGGACAGGGCCAGGTTAAACTGTGCAAGTACACCTGAAGCTTCTGCTGGGATACAGTTCAGATCGTGTCCATTCACATCCCTTTAGCTAAAGTGAATCCCAGGGTTTCCAGGAAAGGTATGACACTGGGTTTGAGCTGGAGAAAGGAAAGTATCTATTGGATACTAATACAAGCTGTCATGGCGGGGAGTATGCAGCAGATGACCCCTAAGCTCCCATTGCATCCTCAGAGTCCCCTGGAACTCTGCCCAACTCTTTTGCTTTCATGGTTTTACTGCTCAACAAGTGCTGAATCGCCATTCATTGAGTACTTACTATGTCCCAGACACATTATATATATTATTGTTAACCCTCACCACAAATCTGTAAGGCAGGAGTTGTCCTGCCCACATGGCATAAGAAGGAGGTACAGATCAAAGGGAGAAACCAACTATCCCAATGTTCCTAAATTATCCATTCCAGAAATAGACCTGAGCCCAGTGCTTTCACTCCATCTAATTTCCCATGAGTTCATTCTTGTTCCTCTGGGTGTTCAACATTATTGGCCATCTCCTCTGATGTATTTATCTAAGTCAATTAAGACCACAATAAAAGACTCTGGCACACCAAACAGACTAACAAAATTTAAGGACCCAAAATATCAAATATTTGGTAGATGTACAGTATAAGTATGCACTGCTGGTGGCAAGGAAAATTTATACTTTGGAAAACAATTTGGCATTATCTAATGACATCAAATTGATACTGTATAACCCAACAAGCCTAATCTTCCTGTTTGTAGTGTAATAGGTATATCAATATGAACATGACATATAGTCTATATTATGCATAGAGTAGAAACATTACATAGAGTATGTATATATATAATATAATGGTATTGTATATAGTATTTATGGTATTATACATGTTATACATTGTGTATATATTATGCATAATATGTACACATATATTATGTATGGATAGTGTAAATATTTTATGTATAATTTGTATACATATGCATGTTTATGTAAATGTGTGTGTGTACTTCCAGTAGAAATATATGCACCTGGACACACATGCACAAGAATTTTCATAGCAATAGTACTTATATTTGCTACAAACTAGAAATAATCCAAATGTCCATTGAGGATAGAATGAATCAAATTAACTCTAATCTATTGAAGTCTTTCAGTACTATACAACAATAAGAATGAATGAACTACAATTATGGACAACAACAAAATGTATTAATGTCATAGACACAGGTGACTTAACAAAAAGTCAGCCTCCAATGAGTATGTCCTATATCATTCCATTTCTGCAATGCTCCAAAGGCAAACCAAACCATGTCCAGCGTAGATGGAAGAACAAAAAAGCACAGTAAAGTTAGCTTGGCACTCGCCTTTGCATGGGAAAGGGAAGGTCCAGATCGAAGGGGAAAAGTAACTATCTCAACTCATGAGGAGGCTTCTGGTTCACACTCTGGGTGGGAATTTGTGGGTGTTCACACTGCACCAATTCAATGAGCTGTACATTTGGCTTTGTGCATGTTTTGTATGCATACAATGCTACATCATTTTAAAAAATATAGTCAAAAGAGAAGATAGAATGGGTGACAAGGAGGTGAAGACAGAGCCCTGCCCCTAAAGAGCTTTATAAAGAGTTTTTGCTGTAACAGAAAACAAATGGAATGGTAGCTGGGAGAGAGAGGGGGCGATATGGAAGGGGTTTAAGCTCAAGTTGATGGATATTTGTGTACTTTTTCAGATGACTCAGGAAGGAGGGGGATCAAAATTCTTAAGAAAATAAGAAGCAATGGCATGCATACACCTGTAAAAAGCCAGCAATAGACTGTCTTTCCAGGCCTACAGAATTCTGGATTTCGTGATGGGAAGAGGAAGTAGGTCTGCTCAAGTTGATTCTATCTTGAGAATAACAAGATTATCATACATGATTGCCAGCCAACAATGAGAGGGGAAAGGGTCTCAGAGTTCTGAAAAACCAAAAACGCGGTACTGTTCAATGAGAGGGAGATTAAATTGACTGGCAAATATAATAGGCCACCTGGCAGAGTTGGGGGTATAATTAAGTTTTGTGCTTATAAATTGCAGGTGAGAACAGCAAGCACACATGGAGTTTCCAGGGTGAAAGTGCAGAGTAGGAGGCAAATTGGGCTAAATTAGGTTCAGCTTCATCAAGACAATGAATCTCAAGGACAAAGGGACACAATTGCCACAGAGGGAGGAGGAGGTGTGTACCACCCTGGACTCTAGAAGCTTCCTTCAGGCTAAGCAAACAGTTGTGAGATGAGCAGAGAGACAGACAGTAAAACAGTTGGGGGTCAATGGGCTGCAGATTCCAACCAGAATGGAGGATAGTTGGCATCAGATCTAGAGGGAGAATGATGAGGTGTGTAGTGCAGCCATTGGAGTGGGGCCTAAGGGGAGTGGGGGAAGGGAGAGGGAAGGTGATGGTGGTGAACAGGCCAAGGAGGAAACCAGACCAGCATTTTGCAGATACTGAAATCACTAAGGATTATTAAAGAAGTAGTGCTGGAGAGAAAAGGGTTAGCATGTACTATTTCAGGAAGCAAAAGAGAATGACAGCAGGGTAGGGAAGTAGGGTTCAAAATCTAGTGAGGGCTGGTGCTGTAGTGCAGTGAGTTAAGGTGCCACTTGCAATGCCAGCATCCCATAAAGGAACAGTGCTTCAAGGTCCAGTGGCTCTGCTTCCAAACCAGCTCCCTGATAATGTGGCCTGGGAAAGCAGTGGAAGATGGCCCCAAGTGCTTGGGCCCCTGCCACCCATGTGGGAAATCCAGATGGGATTCCAGAATCCTATGGGGAGGGGGTTACCTGGAAAATATATATATTTTATACATATTTATATTTTTTAAATATATATATATATTTCCCTCTCTATCACTCTGCCTTTCAAATAAAGATAGAAATCATTAAAGAAATCTAATGGAGGGCATTGCAACTATCTGGGCTTTTGCAAGAAGACTGAGAAGTGATCTCAACAGAAGAAAGAGGAAGTGAGGGACACCTGCTCCTCTGCTGGTGTCAGTGGTATTTGAGGTGAGCAAAACAAAACAAAAAAAAAGAAAGAAAAAACAGTCCCCACTGAAGAGGAAGCCATGTCCTTGGGGAAAGCCATGCTCCTAAAAGAGCAAGAACACTAAGGCCACATTTAATAAAATGTTACAGATTCCAGGAGAAAGAGGCTGGAAGGACTATGTAATCCAGTGTGCCCAGGGGAAGAACTTGCAGAGGCTGAAGTAATGGGGATATAAGAAGAATCTGGGAGGCTTGGAACTTTGGATGGCGCCTCAAGTAACCAGAGATGAGGGATGATCTTGTGAAAGAGAATTAAGCAAGGATGGAGGAGACTTTCCAAAGGTAGGGAGGTTGCGAGAGGATTGCACTCACATCTGGTGAAGGCTAAAGCCACAGAATGTTCCAGTAGGTTTGGTTGAACAACTGAAGTCAGCACGGACCGGCCTGTAACATCTCAGTTGGGAGTATCCTAAATGAACTAACCAGCTTGCAATTTAGTATTTCTGCCCAGCCAATGGATCGCCTCCAAATACAGCTACTGTGGAAAGCCCCGATGAAAACCTTCCCTGTGTTTGCCATAGGGAACACTCTTCAGGGCTGCCCTGATTCTGTGTGCCTGAATTCCAAGTCTTTGTTTCCCAAATCAAGGCTATTTCCTTTGACTTTTGAATCAATCATGTTGGTTGGTTGATTGGTTGGATTAGTTAATTTGTCGGTTGATTGGTTGGTTTGATGTTGTAGTTAATAGTATTAATCTGAATGGTGCATGGGGGGAAAGTATGATTTCATTTCTACTTGGAGCCTCAGCTGGAATGGATATTGTCCATGTGCATTTAAAAGAAAAAAAGAAAAACAATAAAAAAATAAAGGGACTGGCACTGTGGCTGTGCAAGTTAAGCCGTTGTATCAGACCATCAGTTCAAATCTTGGCCACTCTGCTTCTGGTACAGGTTCCTGCTAATGTGCCTGGGAAGGCAGCAGATGGCAGCCCAGGTACTTGGACCATTGCTACCCATGTAGGAGATTCAGATGGAGTTCCTGGTTCCTGGTTTCCTGATTGCTAAGCCCTGGCTGCTGCAGAGCCAGCAGATAAATGATCTCTCTCTCTCTCTCTCTCTCTCTCTCTCTCTCTGTCACTTTGCCACTTTGTCACATTTATTTCAAATAAATAGATATTAAATCAAAGATTTAAATTAACTGTTGCTAAAATTCATCTTAATTTAAAGCCCATTTTCTCTGCCAGATGAGAATTTTGATACTGTATGCTTTCCCTGTGATTCACAAATTTTCTTCAAAAATTAAGAAGAACAATAACCCAAATAGTACATGAGCTCCTGTTTTCCAGTCAACCCTCACCTCAACACCCATCCCCTCACACAGCCCCATCTGCAAGGGTCCCTCTCACTATGACTATAGATCTCTAGTATGTTGATTCACAGTTCCTGGTACTTCTGTATGTGAGCTTAATTTTTGACTCAGCAACTGTACACAATGTCTAGTGACTTCTGGGGCTGGTTCTTCTCAGATCCACCCCCAGCCTACTCTGTGCCCAGGGCAAGGGAAACTAGCTGGCATGGCTTCATCAGCTAGACATCCAAGGAGGTGGGGCCAAAGTGGGCCTCAGTACTGGACAGGAGGAGACGGGAATGGAGTGGTCCCTCCCTCCACAGCCCAACCAGGTCTCTCCTGTCCTCTGTGGATGTAGAGCCATGCTCCTCTATGAGAAGCCCCTCACATCAGCTCCTGGCCACCTCTGATAACACCAGTCCGCCTGCCCCTGGAAACCCAAGGGGGTGCTCCTCCCAGGATGTGTGACCCTTACTCTGGCCCACGCCTCTGACATGAGTCCCCTCAAGCTCCTTGCACACTGACCTCTTGCATGTGTATTGTGCCAGTGTGGGAGCAGTGAAGGTTCAGCCCTTTGGAGTCCATCCTACCTCCTTTCCTCCTCTTTCTTCAGATTATTCTATTTGGGCCCTGTCCCTGTAAACAGCAGGGCAGAGCAAACCCTCTAGTGTCGCCTCAGGCCACCTGCACCTCAATAACTCTGTGTAAAGTGAGCCCAGTAGCATCCTCAGCCTTCCTCCTGCCACCTCCGTCCCTGGACTTTCACAGGTCAACACTGTCAGGACTCACCCACTATTCACTGATGCCAATTGTCTTCTGCATTTGTTGGTTTCCCCATAGAATAAAACAGAACCCCAATTATTGCTGACTGCCAGCAAAGCTATGGAGCAGGTGTCATGACAAGTGATGTCTCCTGTTCATGCACTCCAATTCCTTGGTTTCTGAGTTGCTCAACAAAGAATAGGCCCGGGGCTTAAGTCACGACAGATGATCCTTTCTCATTCTCCAACCAGGGCCTGAAGTGAAGCTCTCTCAGTGAGCTTCCGATTTGGACCATGGCTTATTTGTATAGCTCTTTGTTTGTTTGCCTCTAGGATTGTAGCCAACATGTGTTTCCTTGCGGAAAAGCAATGTGTGAGTTCCCATCCCATTTTTAGGAGTAAGCAGCCACTCAATCATCCTGTCTCGTCTTTTTGATATCCCACTGTTGTTCACCACTCTTTCGGACTCAGCGGAAGCCCTGGGACCTCCCTGCACTGTCCTTGCGAGGCGTATGCCCTGCAGCCCTGGCTCTGGGGGCTCTTCCTCTGCATTCTCCTTTGCAGTGAAGGATCTTATTCCCCAGTAGCTTTTTTCTGTGTGAGAAAGGGACATTTTCAGCCTTCGATCTCCAAAACGTGTCTTCATTCTTCTCTCGTGGTCAATTGATCTTTAAGGCAGGTGTAAGATTTAAGCTTCAAAGCCATCTTCACCCCTTGAACTTCGAAAGCCCTGTTCTGTTGTCTTCAGGATTACTGATGTGAGTCCTATGCCAGTCTCACTTCATTCTTCTGCAGAAGGTGCACTTTCTGCCCCTCACCTCCTCCCATTTGTCTATGAAAGTCTGCAAAAAACTTCTTTTCATTACTGCTCTGTGATTGCATAATATATGGACACATGCATTTTTTTAATTTAGCCTTTTCAATTTGAAGACCTATGTCTTTCATTTTAGCCATTTTATTCTCAATGTCCAAAAATTTTTTTTACAGATCTATTTATTTATTTGAAAGGCGAAGTTACAGAGAGGCAGAGGCAGAGAGAGAAAGAGAGGTCTTCCATCCACTGGTTCACTCCCCAAATGGCTGCAATGACTGGAGCCAGGAGCCTCCTCCAGGTCTCCCATGTGGTTGCAGGGGCCCAAGCACTTGGGTCATCTTCTACTGCTTTCCCAGGCCATAGCAGAGAGCTGGATCAGAAGCGGAGCAGATGGGACTTGAACTGGCGCCCATACGGGATGCCAGCACTGCAGGCAGCGGCTTTACCCGCTGTGCCACAGTGCCAGCCCCTGAAGATTCTTATTCCTTGTGTTTCCTTTTTCATGACATCTTCCTCCAACAGTTATATTATTATTTTCTCAAATCTCCGAGCACATCACAGCTCCTCTTTGTCCCTTCCTTTTCTTTATAGTCTCTTCCTCACATCTCAGTTTCTTTCCCTGAGGTTAGTTTTTCCTTTCGTTTAGCTTGACCTTTTCCTTCCACATCCCGGTTTCCCTCTATGACTTGGCTGTCATGTATAGCTGTCCATCAAAGTTTAAAAATGAAAAGGCCAGGTGGATTATTCTGAGGGGTTGTCAAGGCTTTTTCCTCCCCTGTGATGTAAATCTACTTGTGTCCTGTCAGGTTCTCTGCTGAGATCTGGCTGTGAGTTCTGGCTCTCTGGACAGGGCTGCGTGTACTATGGGGGAGGGCAGGGGGCAGCCTGGCATGAAGAACAGGGTGTTACTTTCCATGATGGAAATCATGGCTCTCTTATGCAGATGCTTCATTTTCTTGGGAGTATCCCCACTCTCTTCCTGAGACAATCCTACTTTCCCTTGACAATCCTACTTTCCCTGACATTTTGTACCCAAAGCAGGGGGAATGAAAAGGATCTGCCCCATCCTGGACAGGTCTCCAGTCAGTCTCCTTGTGCTTAGCCACATGCTCTTCCACTCACTCCAGAGGTCCCCTGTCTCCAGGTCACGGCTGCTGCCCTCTGCATGCCCCATGCCCCACCCACCCTTGGAATCTTGGAACTTCACCCCAACACCCTCTTCACTTTGCACAATTCCTTTACCCAACAGTAAGCAGCTCTGCAAAGGGAGAGTGTGCAAAACAAGCTAAGTCTACCGTCTTGAGCCAAACACAGGAAGGAACTTATACATGAGAGTACTGGAGAAGCGATCAGTGACCATGTCCCCGTGGCTTCCTGTGACCATTCCCATCTGTGACAGTTACAGCTGCTGTGATCATGACACACTTATGTCCTTACATGCCTAGTTCGTTTGCATGATTTTTAGTCATTTTTTTAAATTTTTATGTATTTATTTTCTTCTACTTGAAAGAATGACAATGATAGAACTTGAGAGAGAGAAAGTTTCCATCTGCTGGTTCATTCCCCAGATGGCCACAACAGCCAGGGCTGAGCCAGGCTGAAACCAGGAGTCTGGAACTTCACCCAGGTCTCCCACATGGGTGGCAGGGGCCCAAGTACTTGAGCCATCCTCTGCCACCTTCCAGGATGTGTTAGCAAGAAGCTGGGTTGGAAGCAGAGCTGCTGAGACTTGACCCAGCTCACCAATATAGGACATAGGCATTTCAAGTGGCAACTTAACCTGCTGCACCACGACACCCACCCCAACACGAATTTATCATTTTCTCTACTGTATTATGCATCTTCTGTCTGTATCATGGTTACTAAATGCACAGAACTTCCAGGAGATGTACACCCACCTTTCAGAGCACAGTAGACTTGAGTATCATTCTCTTGTTTGGAAGTGAAGTCACTGAGCGAATTGGCAAACAGTCAACCAGGAATGAGAGGCAGAGAGGCCACACTGGCTGCCTGCCAGGTCCCACTCTGTCCTTGCTTGTGAGCTAGTTCTAGAAATTAAAGGAGATAAAACATGCAAAGCTCTTAAGAAAAGTTTGTGAAGAATTACAATTCCTGTTCTCCTTTTCTTAGTCACAAGACTAAGTATCCCAAACTTCTCCCTCCTCTTAGCTAAAGAGAGAGCAAAGCCCCCCACATGGTGTAAGAGGAGCTCCCTCCTCTCTTTGGTGGGCTCAGGAGTTCACGGGGAGCAGGTGGAGATGCAGACATTCAGTTCTGTTTCACACCAACGGCTTAGGCCCAAAGGAAGGGGGCTGTGAGCCAAATTCGGCTTCCTGAAAGTTAGCAAGGCGCTTCCTCACCACATCCTCATTTCTGATGGGAGCTCTGGGAGCTTGTTCAGCACATTCCTGCCTCTTTCCCGCCTGTCTCCAGGGGCATCCAGCATGCACGGTCACAGATGTCTGTGTAGTGGCACCAGAAGTCCACCTGGGACCCTGGGGTGTGCCAGGCAGGGTGGGGCCACCACGAACAAGGAACTGGTGGCCCCATCCCCCACCCCAGGCACGGACCTCTCCATGGATAGGCCTGCAGGGCACCTGCTCAGTCACTGCGGGGCATGAGCAGCTACAACATCTCTGTGGTCCTCAGGTTCTCTTTCTTTGAAGAAGAGGGAAAAGGAAAAGCAAACTCAAAGCAAGCACCACCCACAAGGACAGTTAATAATGACCACGTGTGGGAGAGCACAGCACCAGGCCTGGCACATGCTGGGTGCCCAGGAAATTGCCCCGTGTGTATAATCCCACGCCTGCTATGATGCACGTCTTATGGAACGTTACACAACCTGGAGAGCATCTGAGCCACCAAGCTGACCTCTTTGCCCTCTTTTCCTTTTCTCAACTCTTCTGCTAGAGATTTGCACTCCCCCTGATCCATCTCGGGGCACTTTCCTCCTTTTCCCCCAGTCTGAAGCTTCCCAAATTTTCTCAGCCCTGCTCTAAACAGATTGGTTTTCTTTGTTTATTAATATTTATCTAGCTACCTGTTTGAAAGGCAGAATGACAGAGACTGGGCAAGACAGACAGAGACATCTTCCATGCCCTGGTTCACTCTGCAAGTGGCTATAACAGCCAGAGCTGGGCCAGGCAGAAGGTAGGAGCCTGGAAGTCCATCCTGGTCTCCCTTGTGGATGGCAACCATCTGAGTACTAGGGCCAGCTTCTGCTGCCTTCCCAGGTGCATTAGCAGGAAGCTGGGTCAGAAACAGAATACCTGGGACTCAGATGGGCACTCCAATTCATAATGCTGGTGTGCCAAGTGGTGGCTTAACCTGTTGCACAATAATGTTGGCTATTTATTTAATGATGTAATTATTTATTTGAAAGGCAGTTACAGAGGAGGAGGAGGGGGAAGAGAGAGATCCTCCATTTGATGGTCCACTCCCCAAGTGGCTACAACAGTTGGGGCTGGGCCAGGCCAAAGCCAGAAGCCCATAAGTCTATATTGATCTCACATATGGGTGGCAGAAGCCCAAGGACTTGGGTCATCTTCTGCTGCTTTCCCAGGTACATTAGCAGGGAACTAGATTGGAAGTGGAGCAGCCGGGACTAGAACCAGTGCCCAGTACAGGATGCTGGCACTGTAGTAGGTCGCTTAAACCACTATACCACAACACCAGCCCCACAGCTTGTCTTTTATCAGTGAACCCACAGATGAGAACCCACCTTTGTGTCACTTCACACCCCCCAGACCACCTGGTTCCACCGGGTTTCTGTATTGTTGCACTTCTCTTAGAGAACCATGAGGATGTATGGCCATTCTGGATGCCTAACCAGGTACCCATAGCTGTCGCACTGCTGTAAGTTCAGGGCAAGACTGCAGCTGTGGCTATGAGTCCCACAGCCCCACTCTCCCCTCTAGCTTGCACTATAAGAGCCAGCCTTTAGCAGCCTCCAGGAGAAAAAACAGAACCTGGCAGCTCAGTCCCAGCGAAGGTCTCCTCTGAGCTTTTACACCCCTCTGCAAAGGGTTCTTGGAAAGAATGTTCTTCTGGGGAAAGGGAGATTTTCCTGGGGAGGGCTGTGGGACTGGAGGCCACTGACCTCTCTGTGCCAATCAGATTGCCTCTTGTACCCCCTGTTCCCTACTCTGTCATGATGAGGAGCTTGGGACAGCACGAACAGTGGAACTGTTAGGAAACTGGCGCAGTTTTAGCCAGGTGGCCGCATGGCCCAGCTACCTGAGCCAGGCTCCACCCCCATCCTAATGGAATTCACTGCCCCTGCTTCCCTGCCTGCCCTCAGGCAAAGTTTTAAAAGGGCCTGTTCCTGAACAAGTACTCTCTTGGCTCTTGGTCCTTCTCTCTCGGTTCCTCTCTCTAGCCTCCTCCTCTGGTCTCTTGGCTCTCTCTGGCTCCTCTCTGCTCTCTTCTCTTCTTGCTAGCTCCTCTCCTCTCTGTTTCTCTTATACTCTCTATCTCTTTTTCCTTCGCCGCCCCTTCACTCTGGTCTGTAGGGTGTTCTCCAATAAACCCTTTCCCTTACTCCGGTGTTCAGTGTGTTTTGCGACGGCTAATATTAATATATAACAGGAACCCTGGTTATTTTCTTTCCATTCCTCTTAAAATAGGCTTCACCACATTTGGGGCTTCTTAAGCATCAACCAGCTTGCCAATCATTTCAGTAAAACTATGTTTCTGTGCTAACAGAACAGGGTAAAAAGAGACAAGACATGGAATACATGTAAAAAAGTGTTGTTGTTATAGGGAGTTCAAATAGATCAGTAGGAAAAATGTCAGCCAACTCCCCAAGTTGAGAAAACAGCAGGAATAAATAGTCCACCTAAAGACCATGAGGTTTGGGGGTGTGCACTTAGCACAGTGCCTCAGGTACCTCCACCCAGGATCATAGGGCCCAGGTTCAAGTCCATGACTATTTCTGATACAGCTTCCTGCTAATGTGCATCCTGGAAGGCAGAAGGTGATGATGACACAAGTAGTTGGGCCTCTGACAGCACTGTGAGAGATCCAGATGGAGTTCTTGCTCCTGTCTGAGGCCTGGCCCATCCCCGCTGTTGTAGGCATTTGGGGAGCAAACCAGTAGAAGGGAGATCTCTCACTTCCTGTCTGTCTCAATGGTGCTCTCTGCTTTTGTAATCCATAGAACAAATACATGAATAAAAATTCAACAATGAAGGTTTACCAATGAAAATGTGACAGTGCATACAACATCACTGGTAATCAGGAAAATGCAAGCACATGCTTCTCCACGACAGGATTCACAATGATTTAAACGTCCTGCTTCATTCTGGCCAGAGGCTCTGAAATGAGCACTGGCGCTCTCGACCGGGGAGTACACAGATTGCTGCAGCCACGCCTCCTGAGGGTTCCAGCCTTAAACGTACTCCCAAGCTTGAATCTGGTCATTCCACTTGTGGAAGTACAAACGAAGGGGAAAATAGGAAACGCTGGTATTCACGCACATACAGATATCAGAGCACTATTTGCAAAATGCAACAACCAAATCATTAAGATGAACTAAAGAGCTTTTCCATTTTAAGCAGGAAAACAGACGCGACATAATATTTGGGGGTGGGGGCGACCATAGTCCTGTTTTGGACAACTGTCAAGGAAACAGCGATGAGGAGCAGCCCAGGGGCCTGGCATTTGGCCTGGCACCCAGCATCGGTGTGCATGGGTTGCACATTCAGCTCTGTTCCCAACTCTAGCTTCCTTCCAATGAGGAAACTGAGAGGCAGCAGGGGATGAGCCAAGTGACTGGGTTCCTGCCACATACATACACACACACACACACACACACACACACGGAGTGGAGGCGACCTGGACAGAGTTCCTGGCTCCTGGCTTCCACCAGGAGCCACTGCAGGCATCCGGGGAGTGAATCAGCAGGCAGGAGTTCTCCCTGTCTTTCTGCATTTCAAATATACAAGTAAATATTGTTTTTTTATTTTTTAAAAAAATTTTAAAGATTTTATTTATCTATTTGAGAGGTAGAGTTACGTATAGTGAGAGGGAAAGAGGGAGATAAAGGTCTTCCATCCACTGGTTCATTCCCAGATTGGCCGCAACATCTAGAGTTGTGCTGATCCAAAGCCAGGAATCAGGAGCTTCTTGTGGGTCTCCCATGTGGGTGCAGGAGCCCAAGAACTTGGACCATCTTCTCCTGCTTTCTCAGGCCACAGCAGAGAACTGGATTGGAAGCAGAGCAGCAGTGACCAGAACCAGCGCCCATATGGGATGATGGCGTGCGGGCAGGGGGCGGACAGGGGATTAACCTACTGTAGCACAGCGCTGACCCCAAATATTGTTTTTTAAACAAAGAAAAGCACAAAAAGGTCAGACATCAGACATGAAAAGTCCCCCGCCCCCGGCTGGGATTTCAAACCAGGTGGCCTGGTCTCAAGCGCCTCCTGCTCCTGTGGAAAGGCGAGGCGGGGATGGGGTTCTCCAATTTGAGTAACTACAGGCTCAGAAGTCAGGTCCAGGTTTTAACCAAGCAGAGTGAATTCTCCACAAACTCCAGTGTGTCTGGCTTTGTCTGACAGTCCTACTTCTTTTTTCCCTATAATAATATTTCCCTACCAAGCGGGACCAGAGCTGGTCTGTCCCTCATTTCATAGCCTTGCCGGGCAGGCCCCCTAGCCGGGCCATCCGCGGAGAAGTATTTAGGAGCACAAGGTTGGGGGGGACTTCTCAACCACAGGCTCTGTATCTGGCAGTCGCAGATGGAAACCGAAACAGCGAGAAAAGCCGCCGGAGAGTTGGAGCACCGCGGAGTTCAGAAGTGGGCGGGTGTGTGTGTTTAAAAAAAAAAAAAAAAAAAAGGGTGGAAACCCCACCAAGCCAAGTCTGCAGAAAAAACAAATGAAGTGTGCCTATCTCCGGCCTGGAGCCCCTCCCCTCGGCCCGCGCCCGGGGACCGTGACCCAGCTCCGCGCCCTCCTGGCCGCCGAGGGTCCGGAGCCCGCGCGCGCGCGCGACCCTCGCCGCCCGCCGCTGCGCCCGGGGCCGGCGCCCGCGACCCGTCAGCGATGAGCAGCGGCAACGACACCTCGCAGCTCCCGCCCAACGGTGAGTACCCGCTCTGGGCAGGGGCCTCTTCGGGGGCCCACAGCGGGCCGCGCCGAAGAGACCCTGACGCTTTGCCTGGCGCTGGGCGGGTTGAACCAGGAGCCTGAGTGCAGCCCCCAAGCCAGCATGGAGCCCGCCCGGCGTCCGGACCCGACGCGCGAGGTCTGCGCGCTGCGAAGCCTGGGGAGGCCGCCGGACACCCGCCTCCCGTTCAATCCCGCGCGCGCGCGCGCGCGGTCGCGACCGCGGCTCGCTTTCTCTTTCTTGGTGCGGGAAACTTCTGGCCAGAGCTCGTCTCCGGCAGCGTTCGGCCACGCAGCCTACAGAGGCTACGGAGAAGTTGCCTTCTCTGCTGGCGGGTGTAGGGCAGGGCCCTGGGTCTGCTCCAAGCCCGCGGGGATGGCCCTCCAGGGCGCCTAGGGTGCCCCACGAGGTGCAGGACCCCCCGCTGGCTTCGGCCCTTGATGGGCTTGTACCTCCCTAGCTACCTGATTTCTTTCTTTGTAGAGCCAGCACTTGCTTTCTTGCGGGCAGGAAATCGTACGCTTTGAGATTCTTGGTAGATGGTCAGAAACATGGCAGGACTGTCCCCACCCTCCCTCTCCTCCTCCTCCTCCTTCTCTGCTGTTGGGCTTTAAAAGGTCCAAAAGAAAATATTATTTTACTTTTTTCAGATGGATGTTTCTCCCTTTCATCTCCCACCCTGGCTGGGGCCATTCTTTAGGGTCTGTTGGAGAGGAGATGCTGCAAGTCCTATAGTATGTTGACCTTAAATAATTAATAGGATAATGAAATGAGGGTGGGAGCAGCAGACGCTTTGGGAAGTTTTGAAGTTGTAGTGGCAGAGAGGACCGGCCCTGGCCAAGCTTGAGCACTGGTGAGCAAGGCTGACTTGGGACGGCAGGTGAGTGCAGTGCCCCTGCGTATGCATGCAACAGTGCAACAGTTCGTGCACTTCCCTGAGTCAGCCAAGTGTGCACAGGGCAAGGGCTCAGGGCTCGGCGTCCGTCCTCAAAGCATCTGTGACAGTTACTAAACAGGGGCCTGAAGACAGTCTCTGTGCTCGTTTCAACATCTGCAAAAATGGAAGTCTAGTCGGGCTGTGAGAATGAAATGTGGCTCAGAGACAGACATGCAGGGTGTTCAATACACAGCAGGCGCCTCTGTGTTCATTCCCCAGGGGACTGCGGGTCCCTGAGTTCATGTGTGTTTACATGTGTGTCTGACTCCAGCTCAGGGATCTGTGTGCCTGTGTGGCAGGGCCAGGTCAAGAGACAGAAGGCACTGAGGAAGTGCAGGCTTCGTCTTTCCGGTGTCTGGAAAGCCTGGCCCACGCCCCAAGCAGACCTTGGCCCAGGACCGCAGGCACCTCCCTTCGGCAGTGGCGAGGATGCAGCCCTTGCTTGCACATCATCCCAGATCCCCCTTCCGATGTGATTTACGGCAGGAGCGGGAGAACAGCGGTGGGGGTGGGGGTGGCCCTCCTTGTGTTAGCTGTGGCAGGATGTGTCTACATCCTGTCTCAGTGTGTTTACACAGCTTCTGCTCTGAACCAGACGTTAGCATGGAGAGGACCCGCTTCTGGGGGCTGGGGCCGCCCTGGCCAGCCAGCACTCCCTGCTCCCAGGTCTGAGCACCACGGTGACTGCCAGTGAGTCATGAATGGCCCTCCATGGCTGTACCCTTGGATGCAAGGGGTCAAGTGTCCACGAGGAGATGGCCAGGTTGGGCAGCTTTATATAGAATCTGCTGCCTCTGGCAGAAGCTGCGAGAGGGGGTTGCATTCAGTGCCAAATGAAATTCCATCTCAGCGGTTGCTCAATCTCTCCCAGATACCGGTGGCGGTGGGAGTCACATGGAGCTGGCACAGTCAGCAGCTGGAGCTTTCCAAGGGAATCTAAGGTGGGGCAAGTGTTTCCGGGGACTTGCAAAGCATCCTGGGAAGCAGAGGGTGTGGGGTCGGAGACGATCTGTGTTTGCAGCTGGAAGGCATAAACACTTCTACAGTGGGTAGGAAGGGCCCCCAGCAGCCCAGGGAGATTGAGGAAGCCAAGCCAGCTTGCCTCTGAGTGGCAGATACTCAGAAACTTCATGGAAAATGTACATGAAAAACATTGCATGGATTTCAATTATCTTGCACCAAAATAAACATCTTTTTATATAAGTAAAAGGATTTTTTTAAAAGATTTATTTATTTATTTGAAAGACAGGGTTAGAGAGACCATCCATCTGCTAATTCACTCCCCAAATGGCTGCAATGGCCAGAGCTAGGCTGACCCAAAGGCAGGAGCCTGGAGCTTCTTCTGGGGAGATCCAAGCACTTGGGCATTCCGCTGCTCTCTCAGGTGCTTTAACTGGGAGCTGGATCAAAAGAGGAGCATCTTGGACTTGAACTGGCACCCAGATGGGATGCCAGTGTTGCAGATAGCAGCTTTACCTGGTACATCACAGTGTTGGTCCCAGGACTGATTGATTTGAAAGAGAGAGAGAGAGAGAGAGAGAGAGAGAGAGAGAGAGAGAGAAAATCTTCCATCTACTGGCTTACTTCCCCAAATGGCTGCAATGGCCAGGCCAAAGCCAGGCTCCATCCAGGCCTTCCTGGGAGGCAGAGCTCTAAGTTCTCTGGCCATCCTCTGCTACTTTCCAGGTGCATCAGCAGGGAGCTGGATGGGAAGTGGAGCACCTTGGATTCCAACTGGCGCAGTGATATGGAAGGTGTAACTCACCACACCTCAATAGCGGTCCCTAGAATACATCTTAAAGACTATACCTTGTCAACATAGCTGTACTGACTAGTTATTCTCATGTCTGCAGAGTCTGAATTAGGCGGAACATTTGAATGAACGCTTTTGTGCGATTCCCATCAGCCCCTCCTCTGCAGCAGGGGGCATGGCCCAAGGTCCCATGGCCAGTTAGTGACGGCTTTGGAGCCAGGCCTGGGTTTGATTCCCTCTGCGGCATCTGCCAGCTTTGGGGGAGACGCAGATGCCTCAGAGCCTCTGTCTCCCCATCTGTCAGTGGCAATAAGTTGAGCTACTGTGCCTCAGCCACATTAGTGGGCCACACGCCCAGTGCGAACTGATCAGGGAAGCGTGGCCTGTGGGTGCGGTAGGCTCAGGAGGGAACCTATGCACACCTGCTGTTGTTTTGTTTTTCGCTATGCAGCAGCAGCAACGTTCATCCTTCTTGGGGGCGGGCCTGGGCCCCTCCTCCATCCTAGTGAGAGGGACTGTTGTGCACCTGTTGGTGGCTGCAGAGGAGAGCCTTGGAAGGGCAGGGGGAGCTGCTGGGCGGGCCAGGCAGAGAGGAGCACGGGAGAAGCACACAGTAGCAGGATGCACTGCTGGACTGCATAGGCACGGGCACTGGGAACCTGCCAGCCATGCCACAGATCCCCAGCTATGCTTGTGGTCCAACCCACTCCCACCACAGCCCACTGGGGCTCTCTTTTGTATGATCAGGACTGCCCTACTCTGGGCTGCCTCCCTTCACCCTGCCTTGGCCAGCAGGCTGGGCTCCTCCTGCACCCCTCCCCCAAGCCTGCTTGACTGTCTGGCTTCACCTCTCACAGCTGTCCGGGTCAGGCTTTTGGGGTAACTACCCCTCCCCCCGCCACCTAACACACACACCTGCTTGTCTGTCAAGGCCTCCTTTACATAATCCCACACCACAGAAGATTCCCCCAAACCCAGAAGAACCACCCTCCGTGGCCCAGGGGCACTGGGCAGCCGTGATGGGTCCCGGGTCCCAGAATTCTGTAACCCCCACCTAGTTGCTCCCAGGCACCCTGCATGGAGAGGTGCTGAGCCAGCCACAATGACATGAATGGGGGATGATTGCACAGGTGACCTCGATAGCAGGGCTGCTGTGGTTCCAGCACCAAAAGCCCGCCCCTTTGGGCCACAGTCCGTTTGAGAACTCACAGTGAGCAGCTCCTAGGCTGGAACTTGGCATCTACTTGGAAGCCAGGAAATAATAAGCTGAAATGGGCAGAAAATCAAGCCAGAGCTGATAGGCCCCGGAATTTACTCCCAGGCCTTCACTGAGTCCTATTTCATGCCGGCTCCCGGTCTCTAGTCCCTGCCCCCACCCTCCCACCACCACCTCCCTCTCTTCTCAGCCTGGGCTTTCCTTCAGATCATTGTATAGTCTGACCTTCTGAGAGAAGGCTGGCTCCTACCCTTGCCTATTATAAATTTTAATTTCTGTACATTCTTCTAGAACAATCTTTGAGCACAAGACCTTAGCAGAGAGTGATAGGAGTTCATTCTCCACCCCCCGCCCCCGAGAGGGGTCGAGCCCAGCCCACTGACACCGGATGCCATCCAGGGCAGGGTAGAGGTAGGAGAGGGCCTTCCAGGACCCCTCCACATGCCTGCCGGGCTGCCAGGCAGCCTGGTGGTTACTGCCACTTGCTGTGGCTTCACAGTGAAACCCTGGGCCCTAGAGGAGTGTGCTTGCTCATCGGCCTGGCTCCAAGGCCCCTGCCTTATCTCCCACCCAGACATCTTCAGATCCTCATCCTCCCATTCATAACTCTGTTTAAAGGCACATCCTTTTATTTATTTGAAAGAGCAGCAGAGAGAGGGAAAAACAGTGAGGTCTTCCATCCACTGGTTCATTCCCCAAATGCCCGCAATAGTCAGGTTAGGGCCAGGCTGGAGGCAGGAGCCACAAGCTCCACCCAGGTCTCCCACATGGGTGGCAGAAATTCAAGTCCTTGGGCCATCTTCTGTTGCTTTCCCAGGGGCATTAGCAGGGAGCTGGATCGGAAACAGAGAATCCGGGGCTCCACCCGGCACTCTGATGTGGGATGCCAATGCTGCAAGCCAGGACATCTACCTTGCCACTACAGTGCCAACCCCCCATTCATAACTCCTGACAGCTGTTTGTGATACTATCACTTGTGTCTGATCATCCCACAAACTGCTTCCATGTTAAAGCCACACACCGCTCCTCTTATTGCCAGACTGTCATGGTCACCTACAGTTTGGAGCTCAGCAGGCAAACCACTGGCCCCTTTCCAGAACACTGAGGGAGGGAAACTTCCTTTTCAGGGCCCTTGTGTAGGATGAGCCCTGGGCAAGGCTGCCCCAGTTATCTTCCTGCACCCCTGGCACACCCTAACACAGCTCCTTATCTCTGCTCTGCACGGGATGGCATGGATGGACACATCTCGTATAGAGAGCTGCCCCCTAGAGCCCTCATACCTCCTGCTGCTGCGTGCAGAGTGCATGTTTATGAGTGGCTGGAGTAGGGGCTTCAGCTGACTCCAGGTTCCAGCATGGCCACTCCTCCTCAAGGAATAGAGAATTGAGAATCTTCTCATTTTATCAGTAGCCGTCGCATGCACGTATCCTTAGTAGTGTTAAGGGGGAGATACTTGTGGTTTGCTGAGTTCAAACCAATGGGACAATCCTGCCTGTGTGCCTTGTGCACTGGGCCCCACCAGTGACAACTCCTGGATTCACCAGGCAGCAGAGTCCACTGGCTGGGAATCGTCTTCCACTCAGGACGCTGCTGCCCAATGCTCTCAACGAAACCTACACACATCCCTGAGCCAAGCTAGAGGCCAAGGTCAGGTTCCCCTCCTGGATTTTTTGAAAATCCTTTTAGTTCAAACTTTGCATCAATTTGCTTGTTGCAAACCTTCGTCATACCAGCTCCAAGTGATATTTGGAGTCTAGAGGTTTGGTTTAGAATCCAGACCTACCATTCGCTGGTTGTGACCTTAGGTGATTTCCCTGGCCTCGCTGTGTCACAGTTCATGGTCCAGGACAGGGCTGGCTTCGCGGGTGTGAGACCAGTGCCCAGCAGACCCGTCACTGCTTTGGTTTCCTGCTGTGCTGCCCCGTCTTCAGATCCTTCATTTTTGAACAAGAGCCTCAAGAGTTTTCATCTCACATGGAGACCCCCAAAGTTGATGACCAGCCTGATGCCTGTAAATGGGGCTACCAATAGTTGCTGCCTAGGGTTTGCTCTGATACTAGGTGCCTTCCCTGGATGACATACCTGGCACAGGGCTCAGTACACATCCCTCACTAAGCTTCATCACTGCCTGGTTCAGGCACACTGCTCAGCTTCTTCCTCATCTCAGCCTTGCCTCTGCTTGCCCCTCTAGCACTAAAATCACACCCAAGGACAGGAGCCAATGTGCCCAGGGCAAGGCCCTCTGCCCAGCACAGGTGCTTCCTCCCCCATGGCTCTGGTGAGCTGGCCGGTGATCACCTCCTCCCACACTGCTCTTTCATGTGTGCATCAAAGCTGTGGGCTGGGTATGCAGGCCGGCAGCCTGCTCCCACACCAGCTGTGCAACTTGGAGCAAACTTCTAACCCTCTGAACCTCAGTCTCTTCACATGTTACACTATGGAGGGACTCAGGGTCCCCTGCCTCATCTGGTGCTTAACTGCAGGAGTTGTGGCTGCCTTGTTCTAAAAGTGGGGTCTTTAAAAACATCCATGAATAATGGGTGAGTGAGTGGATGGATAGATGGATGGATGGGATGGATGGGGGAAGATGGATAGATGGGTGGATGAATGGTGGATGGTGTGAAAATTCAGCCAGGATAGACAGGGCTGTCTACACAGCATGCCCACAGCCCCAGTGTCTGCTACACTCTCATCCCCTTGCTGTCTCTGTGCACTGCTCCTCACACACCTTGTGTGCTGTGCAGGTCCCTGTCCACACCCTGACCCTGACTCACTCTCCCTTTCTCTGTCTTCTTGCACCTGTCATTCTATTCGTCTACGCTTGCCTTTGAACAGCTCACACCCCGGACTCTCTGGGCTACTCCTTAAGGCTTTATCCCCTCTCCCTGGGGAGGACTCATTTCCAGCCCATACTCTGGGCCCCAAACACCTGCCAGAGTAGCAGACCTTACCTCTTTGGGTCATGCCTTGAGACTGGTGTTGTCCTTTAAATCACCTCTCTTGAACTTCTGGAAAAACTTCTTATTTTAGTAAAGTTAAATTTCAGTTAGAGTGGAAAATCCAGAGTATTCCCCTTTTTTTTTAATTCACAATCTTTGCTTTCTCTGACCTGGGCCGGTTCACCCCTTCTTAGGCAACCTGGTGGTCCCCCGCTCCCAGAAGGTCACCATATTGAAGCTGAACTTAGTGCGGACACCCGATCAGCATAGCGCACGACAGCCCAGAACTCTTGGACTCAAGGGATCATCCGGCCTCAGCCTCCCGAGTAGCTGGGACTACAGGCGCGCACCACCCACTACCACGCCTGGATCACAACCTTTGCTTTCTCACAAACGCTACTTTATTCTGGCCCCTCCCCATCTTGGGGCGACTCGGAGTAGTCAGACGCAGGCTTTATGCCACGTAACTTGTCTCAGTTCACCCTCAGGCAGCCCGGGGAGGTATTTTTATCTGCCCTTTGCATGTGATGCTGCCGAAACCAGACTAGATGTGACTTCCAGAGGATCCCTGTGGGCCCCTCATGCCCCCTTTCTCCCCGCCCACCAACCACAGAGTTAATAAGGGGCATCCCAAGCAGGTCCATCTGCCAGGCTCAGAGCCCCAGTGCTGTGAGAAGCCCACAAATATGCCTTGGTTTCTCTTCCTATCAGAAGGAAGAAAATGAACCTTTAAGGTCAACAAATGCATTTGTCTGTATTCCAATGCAATCATACGATCTAAGATTTATTTATTTTATTTACTTGGAGTATAGAGTGATGGGAGCAGTGAGAGAGGGAGGGAGGGAGGGAGGGAGGAAGGAAGGGAGAAAAAGAGAAAGAGAGAGAGAGAGAGAAAGACTGATTTTCTCCATCCACTGGTTTACTCCCCAAATGCCTGTTACAGCCAGGACTAGACCAGGCCAAAGCCAGGGGTCAAGAACTCCATCTGGGTTTCCCATGTAGATGATCAGAAATCAACCACATGAGCCATTGCCTGCTGCTTCCCAGGGTGTGCATTTGCAAGAAGATGGAATGGAGAGAGGAGGCAGGACTCAAACCCAAGCATTTCCATATGGGATGTGGACAGCCCAAAGGGTGGCTTAACAGTGGAGCCAAACATCCACCCCAAAATACAATTGATATTTGAGAGGAGGAGCTCATAAAACCACAGCAACTGGGCCCACAGAAGTCACACTGGCCCTGGCCCAGGCCAGCTGAGGTTGAGGGTCCGTCCCCCCATAACCAGCTCTGTCCCTGGCTCCCAGCGCTCTGAGCCTTCTCTGCATGGCAGCCCTGCTTCCCTCGCCGTCCTGCACAGAGCCAGAAGGAAATTCTTGGGAGACCCAGACAGAGATTTCGCTCTCACTCTCCTCTCCCCTCTCATGTTTTCTATCTCTGTCCCTCTTCGTCTTCCTCTTAACTCTTCTGGCCTTTTAAGCCGTGAAATAAGGACCTAATAGAAGTATACATCTTCTTTGCTCTGTTGCATTACCCTAGAAACATCTCATGCAGGCACAAGACAAGAGGAAGGATGGAGAAAAGGGGTGACTTGGAGATAAAGCAAGTAACAACTGAAAGACTGTGAGCTCTGAGCAGATAAAGATGAGGGACATCAGTGTTAAGGGTCCCCCAAGTGTGGAGCCCAAGAGGGTGTTGGGACACTTTCAAGGTTGCACTGATCACTCCCTACTGCTGTACAAAAGGACGGGCAGTGGACAGCACGTAGCAAAGGCCACTCTGTTCCACTCTGTACCCAGCCAGAAGGTAGGTATAAGTACACACACACACACTCAAATACATACACATGTGCACATATATATGCACACAAATATACATACACATAAGCACACACATATACAAATATACATACACACATGTACATATACATACACACATATATACATGCACATGTATAATGCACAAATGGTACACACATGCTCATACATGTGCACACCTGTACATATAAGCACACGTGTACACATACACAAAGCACACATATACATACATATGCATGCATGCATAAGCATACATACACATATGCACATATACATGCATATACACACACATACAATCCTGAAGAGGTTCCACGGCTGCAAGTATTAATTCCAGTAAATACAAAATGGACACTGAAAGGCCGGCGCCGCGGCTCAATAGGCCAATCCTCCACCTGCGGTGCAGCTCCCGGGGTTCTAGTCCCGGTTGGGGCGCTGGATTCTGTCCCAGTTGCTCCTCTTCCAGTCCAGCTCTGCTGTGGCCCGGGAGTGCAGTGGAGGATGGCCCAAGTGCTTGGGCCCTGCACCTGCATGGGAGACCGGGAGGAAGCACCTGGCTCCTGGCTTCAGATTGGTGCAGTGCGCCGGCCGTGGTGGCCATTTGGGGGGTGAATCAACGGAAGGAAGACCTTTCTCTCTGTCTCTCTCTCTCACTGTCTAACTCTGCCTGTCAAAAACAAATGGACACTGAAGTCCAACGCAGTGGTGTCCTCAGGCCCTTGCTGCTTGTCGGTGACACTGCAGCCCAGAGGCCTACTGTGTCTCCCTCTAGTGCTGCCGTGCTGGGAGGGGGCTGTCAGGGCCCTGGTCTTTCTGCTGCACTCCATGCAGTCCCAAGATCTCTCCCCACCTTCGAAGAAAAGGCCTTTCTTTGTCTGCCTCATCCTAGACCATTTGTGGTCCCACCACCCTCCGGGGCGGCACCCACCTGGTGGCTGAGCAGCTGCTGATGCAACCTTCCCAAGGCTGCACAAGGGCCAGCTTGTGGCTGTGGGAGTCCTGCCAGCCCAGGCAACCCACTATCCCCACCACCAAGGAAGCAGTGGGCAGCTGCCTGTCAGGGTCACTACAAGGACACCAAGAAACAAGAATGCCCCCACCAGCTGCTGGAATGCCTCCACCCCAGAACCACCCCTGAGCTGGCAGCTTTGTCTTGTGTTGAAACACAGCAAGCCATGTGCCACCATGGCCGTCCCATGCTTGCATTTTGTGATGCTTTGTGCTGGGCATCTCCATGTCCGTCTCCTCTCTTTGTTCTGAAGGTTCCCTCCTTGCTGTTCCTCTTTCATGGGAAACTAAAGCAAAATGCAGAGAGGTCAAGTGACCTGGCAGAATTCACACAACCAGGTCGTAGGTGGGAGCTTCTGAATGAGCTGTTTGTGCCTCCGGAATGTCATTCACCAGCCTGCTAAGTGGGAGGAGCTGGAGCTGGAGCTGAGGGTCACGGGGGGGGGGGGGGGGGGACCTGTGGTGCTGGCCTCACATTCTCCTGTCCCTTCTCCCTCCCTCCCCTGCACACACATGCAGAAATGTACACATACACATTCATTCCCTCACAGCTCCTCCTTACAGTCCTGAGCAACAGACAGGTGTCAGCCCTAGGCCTGAAGCAAAAGGGAACTCTCTGGAGAAGCTGGTTTGGCCTGAGATGAGACAGCGTTTGGCCCGTGGGTGTGAGTGACCTCCTGCAGAATTGCTACCGAGAGCACCTGTTGGCCATGGTCCTTAATGCGTTTTGCTTTCTTCTCTGTCCCGGGGTGGACACTAGGCCCCCCTTTCAGTGTGTGCCCCACTCCCCAGAGCCTTTTCTGTCTGTGATCTCACCCCGGGTCAGTGTGGGAATCAGATCCTCCCTGGCAAAGGAGTGGCATGCAGATTTAGAGTGCTCAGTATGTCTGTTCTTTATATTTTTGTTGGGTTCAGCATGGTCTCTCCCATGCCCTCCTCAGTTGAACCACTCCCCACCCCCCACACCCACACCAAGTCTATTAATAAAGACAGGAGCGGCGCCTTCCCTCTGCCAGGTGATCTGTGCCCACAGCCTTGGCCCAGCAGTAAATTCCTGGGTCAGTTTCAAGTCGTGACTCCTGCAGGCATCCCAGTTTGTTTTCAGCCTAGGACATGGTCCAGAACCCTTTCATAAATTGCAAGTCTACCCCTTGGGTGGCAGGTGCCATGGGCCCTGAGCCTTTAGCTTTAAGTTCACCTGCAGGGAACCTAGCCTGGAGCACCCACTATCCCATCAAGCACGTGCATTTTATTTATTTACTTATTTTTGTAGGAAAGGCAAGAGACACAGAAAGGAAAAGACAGAGACAGATCTCTCACCCACTGGTTCAGTCTTCCAAATGCCCACGACAGCCAAGGATGGGCCACGTTGAAGCCAGGAGCCCAGTATTCAATATGGGTCTCCCACACGAGTGGTAGGGACTTAAGTACTTGAGCCATCAGCTGTAGCTCCGCATGGTACGCATTAGCAGGAAGCTGGGATTGGAAGCAGAGCTGGGATTTGAGCCCATACACTTTGATATGGGAAGTAGGTGTCCTGAGTGTCTTAATCATCACAGTAACTTCCCATACATACATATTGATCTTATTTTATTTTTAAAAATGATTTATTTATTTATTTTGAAAATCAAAGTTACAGAGAACAAGCGGGGAAGAGAGAGGTCTTTCATCTGCAGGTTCACTCCCCAGACGGCCACAGCAGCCAACACTGGGCCAGGCCAAATCCAGGAGCCAGGAGCTTCTTCCAGATCTCCCACGTGGATGGCAGGAGCCCAAACACTTGGGTCATCTTCTGGCCATTATCAGGGAGCTAGATCAAAAATGGGGTAGCAGGGACATGAATGGGTACCCATATGAGATGCTAGCATTGCAGGCAATGGTTTTATCTGTAATGCCACAGTGCTGACCCCTACACATTGATTTTAATCAGATGAGACCTCACTGTGTGCAAGATGCTATATGGGGAAGACATACCCTGTCTTCAAAGGGTCTTCAGTCTCATTAGGGAGCATCAAAGAACAAAGCAAGTCAGAATGCTGTTGAGAGACATCCAACCCTACCTGGCTTACACACATGGGGCAGTGCCAGTGCCCTCATATCCCTGAACCTTCAAAAGGTGTGATTTCCCACCTGCCCCCAAAGCACACACACACACACATACAATGACATCACAACTACAAATATTTGTTGTAATTTTGTTTTTGATTATATTTGGGGGCAGTGACAATTCTATACAATTCTTAGATGATGCCCCAAATACAGAAGAGTTAAAAGGCCATCTGATCCAGGTGAGCAGGAAGTAAGAAGTTGGTGACCACATCCCAAGGTCCTTTGTAGTGCCCCCGCCCCCGATAGGTTTCCAAACTCCTGCCCTCCAGGGCCAGAGCATTTACCTGATGTCCAGTGACTGTTGCTGTCAGTAGCAGTCTTCTGAGGCTTGGATCTCAGAAGATGCTTGCTTATTAGAGATTTCCCCCACTTGAAGCTGTAAAGATGCTGTCCCTGGGGTTAAATGTTTACTTAGGGAGCGGTCACTTAGCCTAGTGGTTAAAACCCCTGCATCCCACATCTGCACACCTAGGTGTGAGTCCCAGCTCTAGCCCTGGCAGGCAGCAGTGATTGCTTTGACTCTGGCCCAGCTCTTACTTAGTCATTGCAAGTATTTAGGGAGTGCACCTGCAGATGGGAACGCTATCGCTCTCTCAAATTTAAAGGAAAAGCCTGGAGGCCAGCTTGGTGGAAGAGTGGGTTAAGCTGCTGCCTGGGATGCCAGCATCCCATTATGGGTACTGTTTCATGATCTGGTTGCTCCACTTTTGATCCATCTCCCTGCTAATGCTCCTGGGAAGGCAGTGGAGGATGGTCTGAGTCCTTGGACCCTTGCCACTCACATGGGAGACCCTGATAGAGCTCCTGGCTTCAGCGTGGCCCAGCCCTGGCCATTGCAGCCATATGGGGAGTGAACCAGCAGATGGAAGATATCTCTCTCCTCTCTACTCTCTCTCTCTCCTACCTCTCTCCCTTCTCTCTCTTTCTCACACACACACACACCCCACACACTCACTCTGCCTTTCAAATAAATAAAATAAAATCTTAAGAAAAAGTTTTCCTATAGCCAGACTATAAGATGCAACCATAGTTGCTTATCACATTCCATATTTATTCCACAGGAGGTGGTCTTTTCAAGTTTAGGAATGTTGTGCTCAAACTCTGTGAAGCAACTCTGAAAAGCTGGAGAAGAAACTGGGTAGGAATTCACATACACCAGTGTGCTCATCACCTTCTGCGTCCCTGGTTCCATCTTCACTGGAAAAACGTGGGGCCGTGGTGGGATCACCCTGTCACCCGTCCTCAAGAGTGAGGAGGAGACCCAGGGAAATCTTGTCCTTGGAGCATTGCAGCAGAGCATCCTGAGGCAGGGTACACAAAGACAAACAGTCCTTCCCGTGAGACGTTTCCTATCACACGATTTCAGGTTTCAGATGGGATTGCCTGCGGCTCAGATGGATCCTTCCCAGAAATCACTAAATGGGTATCTGGGTATTTTGTTGTTGTTGTTAAGAGAGTGTATTTCATGTTCCAATCTATTTATAAAAAAGGAATTTTTTTTCCTTTTTTTCAACTTTTATTTAATAAATATAAATTTCCAAAGTACAACTTTTGAATTATAGCGGCTTTTCCCCCCACAACCATCCCATCTCCCACTCCCTCTCCCATCCCATTCTTTTTTTTTTTTTTTTTTTTTTGACAGGCAGAGTGGACAGTGAGAGAGAGAGACAGAGAGAGAAAGGTCTTCCTTTGCCGTTGGTTCACCCTCCAATGGCTGCCGCTGCAGCCGGCGCACCGCGCTGATCCGATGGCAGGAGCCAGGATCCAGGTGCTTTTTCCTGGTCTCCCATGGGGTGCAGGGCCCAAGCACCTGGGCCATCCTCCACTGCACTCCCTGGCCATAGCAGAGAGCTGGCCTGGAAGAGGAGCAACCGGGACAGAATCCGGCGCCCCGACCGGGACTAGAACCTGGTGTGCCGGCGCCGCTAGGCAGAGGATTAGCCTATTGAGCCACGGCGCCAGCCTCCCATCCCATTCTTCATCAAGATTCATTTTCAATTATCTTTATATACAGAAGATCAACTTTATACTAAGTAAAGATTTCAACAGAATACATTCACACAGACACACAAAGTATAGAGTCCTGTTTGTTTGAGCAGTAGTTTTACCGTAATTCTCATAGTACAACACATTAAGGACAGAGATCCTACATGGGGAGTAGGTGCACAGTGACTCCTGTTGTTGATTTAACAATTGATACTCTTATTTATGACGTCAGTAATCTGGGTATTAAAAGGATAACTTCGAGTAATAGAACTCCCCTGAGGTCAGTTTAAACCTTTCCCTTTCTATATTAAATTGTGGTGGATTTCTACTCAACGAGGTATGGATTTGTCTTGTTGAACTGGCATCTGGGGCTTGAGACAAGTCTCCAGGGCTCACTGTTGGTGCCTGACAATGTCCCAAGTCTGGGGAACAGCTGAAGCAGAGAGAAGTTAGCAAGGATGGGAACTGGAAGGAACCGCGGCAGAGTGCAGGACCAGGCTGTGTGCAGGCTGGTGTGTTCTAGCAGCGTTTGTGGTTGGCTGACATCCTGTGTGGCAAGGTGGGTGCTGTGAGCAGCCTCCCTGGTTCGGGGCATGGGACACCATTGCCAGTAGCCTGACCCCTGCTCCCCCCCACACACCCCTGGGTGCAGGAAATGGGTAGTTTCCAGGGAAGAGAAAGTCGTCTTTCAGTGGGGGACTGAAAGGAAGTTGGTTCAATAGGCTGAGTGCTTTTATTTCTATCGGGCTTGGGCAATTAACCCCAGGGTCATTTCCGACTTAAGAATCCCAGAGTCTCTGAAAAGCTCTCTTGGAACATGCTGTTTTTATGCGGTTCATTGGAGTGAAATGGTGTTTGTCATTCACCGAGGAGACAAATAATGCAAGGGGACGTGAAGATTCGTCTCTGAGGACCTTGCGGTTGGAGGCGGATGGCATCCACGGTGTCCCTTTCATGGTCCGGATGCCCTGTGAGCCAGGGCTCCCGCTAAAGGGCACTGCTGAGCCTTGTTATTGTCCTTGCTATCGTCTGGAGGCTTTTGGTCTCTGCGTGACTCTGTCTTTCCTCCCTGTGTTCAGAGAAAAGCTACGTCGGAGGCTCTGCTCTCCTGGTGTCCCTGGCCACCTCTTGCTCTCCTTGGCTGCTGGGCTATGGAACAAGGGCAGGTGCATGGCTGGCCTCTCGCTGCCCTTCCTCCAGCCCCAGGAGCCCCTGTGGGGGTTGGTTCTCCAAGACGCTGCTCCCTTGCGCTCCGTGAGGGTGAAGGGCCCCCGTGTGGCCCACTTCACGATGTCTCCACGTGGGCCGGGAGCTGCCACTCAGGATCCTCGTGTTGCAGCTGGACGCTGCCCAGAGCTCCTCGGCCACCATCCACCAAGCCCTTAGTGTAGCCCGGCCGGAGCCACTTGTGCACCCATGTTTCTGGGACCATAGCACCTCTGGGGCTCAGGACATCCTGGAAAGACGCTCTGTGGCAGGACCTTGTCAACCTGTGCTCCAGCCAGAGGGGCACCCAGAGCCCAGTCACAGCCAGCACCAGGCACCCCAGCAGCTGTAAGTGCGACCACAGCACCAGCGAGTGAGGGTAGCCTTGGGGCATTAGTTCCCCTTGCTTTGTCCTCTGCTCCCTGTGTCCTATACTTTAAGCATGTTCAAGGATTGTGGGGAGCAACTCGGACTAGACTAAGTTACTGAAATTAAGACTTATTCGCCGGCGCCGCGGCTCACTAGGCTAATCCTCCGCCTAGCGGCGCCGGCACACCGGGTTCTAGTCCCGGTTGGGGCGCCGGATTCTGTCCCGGTTGCTCCTCTTCCAGGCCAGCTCTCTGCTGTGGCCAGGGAGTGCAGTGGAGGATGGCCCAGGTGCTTGGGCCCTGCACCCCATGGGAGACCAGGAAAAGCACCTGGCTCCTGGCTCCTGCCATCGGATCAGCGCGGTGCGCCGGCCGCGGCGGCCATTGGAGGGTGAACCAACGGCAAAAAGGAAGACCTTTCTCTCTGTCTCTCTCTCTCACTGTCCACTCTGCCTGTCAAAAAAAAAAAAAAAAAAAAAAAAAAAGACTTATTCTATGCATCTGCTCTCCCACAATATGGCGCTGGGAGAGGAGTAAACAACTTCTACACAGCTGCCTCCAGTTCGACCAATAACCTGCAGGA
Source organism: Oryctolagus cuniculus (assembly GCF_051225735.1). Lineage (NCBI taxonomy): Eukaryota > Metazoa > Chordata > Mammalia > Lagomorpha > Leporidae > Oryctolagus > Oryctolagus cuniculus. The sequence continues at coordinate 122,682,294 of NC_142869.1, read as the reverse complement.
GCTGATCCTGCTCCTGATTGGAGGAGAGCAGCGTACTCGGCGTGTGGGTAGCAGAGTTGGGATTGGTGGAAGAGGACTATAAAGGAGGAGAGAGGCAACATGAACCAGGAACATCTAAAGGGAACATCCAGATAACATCTGAGCAGCCCCTGAGAGAGCCGGCCGGCGGTGTGCCGCTCCCCCGCGGAAGTGGGGAAAGTGGCAGGGGGAGCCGCCCTTCCACGGAGGTGGAAGGGATCGGCAGCCAACCCGGGTAGGACCAGCAGCAAACCCGGGAAGGGCCGAGCAGACGAAAGAACAGCACAGGGTCCTGTGTTGTTCCTCCGCGAATGGGGGAGCGACAAAGGATGATGTGAGACCTGGGGCAGGCAGACTCCCATCTGCAGGAGGAGCTGAGGCTTCAAGTGCCAGACCTGGGATAAAGACACAACACAGCCCCTCAGTATCACTGTGGCCCCGGGTGCCACAAATGAGCCATTGTGGTAAAAGCTCTGTGTGAGCTTGGGCACACCCTCATAACCGTCAACCCGAGAGGGCAGACACATACTCAGATGCAGGTCTGCGAACTAAGGCCCATGGGCCCAATCCTGCCTCTGCCTTTCTTTATAAATAAAATTTTACTGGGACACCACTGTGCCCATTTGTCTATCAGGGGTGGGGAACGTCTGGCCCATGGGCCATATAAGGCCTACAAAATTGATCTGGCTCAGCCAAGGCAGCTGCAGGTGGGGCTGGTAATTCAATAAATTTGCAGCAGGTTAATTTTTTTAAAGATATATTTATTTATTTGAAAGTCAGAGTTACACAGAGAGAGAAGGAGAGGCAGAGAGAGAGAGAAAGGTCTTCAATCCGCTGGCTCACTACCCAATTGGCCACAACAGACAGAGCTGCACCTATCTGAAGCCAGGAGCTAGGAGCTTCTTCCAGGTCTTCCAAGTGGGTGTGGGGGCCCAAAGACTTGGACCATCTTCTACTGCTTTCCTAGGCCATAGCAGAGAGCTGGATCAGAAGTGGAGCAGCCGGGACTCAAACTGGCACCCATATGGGATGCTGGCATTGAAGACCGAGGCTTTAACAGCTGTGCCACAGCGCCAGCCCCCAGCAGGCTAATTTCTAATTCACTAATTTTGTATGACCTATGAATGAGGTTATTAATACCCCCAAATGGCCCTGGGCAGGGGAAAAAAGTCCCTAGCCCTAGTAGCGCCCATGGCTGTTTTTGGCTGCGATGGGAAAGTGGAGTCACTGGCATGGAGACTTGGTGGTCCTCACAGCTGGAGCCCCTCTGAGTTTGTGCCTTCTTGGGGGACACCATTCCTGGGGGTCCCCAGCCACCCCTAGCCCTGAGTGTCCTGGGGTGTGTGGGAGTGGGGCAGAAGGAAGGTTCATTATCTACTGGCTGGTCCTTTATAAAACAAAGTTTGCCAACTGCTGACTTAAAGCAACAGGGGAGTCCGTAATGATGCACTTTCTAGGCTTAGAGCCCCCGTGGCCCCATGGCAGGGAAGCCACGGAAGAAAGGATGGACTGCATCCAAGGTCAGCCTCTATAGGGAGCACCTTGGTCGCCATTACCTGATCTGCTACTAGCCACACTGCTGGGGGTGCAGCCCTCCTATAGCCGCCCCTTCATCCTGCCACCTGTTACCCCTCTATCAACACAGGCACCCAGAGCTCTGCTGCAGCCCTGGGGGGAATCCTCACTTCCCCTGGACAGGTGCAGGAGGAAGAGCCGGGACAGGTACACAGAGTGTCAGACAGGCTCTTGGCCGTGCAACCAGGATCCAGCCAGCTCACTGTTGCATTTCAGCAGGAGGGGAGCGGCCTGTCCACATGGCAAGTGGCAGGCCAGGAGCATCACATGCTTCTCTGAGACCTGTCCCTTGCTCAGGGGGCTGCCACCTGATGTGGAGGTAGAGACCCAGGCGACCACATCAAACAAGGTTATAAAGTCATGGCTCCCAAGCCCAGTTGTGATCTCCCACATCTATGCTTGAGCTCTTTGCTCCTGCCAGCTGCACCTGCGAGCCTGTGTCTCTTGGATCACATTCCATGGGCACACATTGAGCACCAGCTGTGTGCCAGGCCCTGGGGCTGTGACTGCTGAGAAGCCGTCACCGTCCTCGAGGGGAGCTGACGTTCTGGTGGGGGTAGACAGATGGCCATGAGGCCCCCAGGTGGAGCGCCTAGTGAGGCAGATGGCATGTGGGGCTAGGGAAAACAGTGAAGCCAGGGAAGGCAACAGGGAAGGTGGAAGTCAGACCAGGAGAACTTTACTCAGGGAAGTGTTACTTGGGAAAGACCTTGCGGAAGTGAGAGAGCCATTCATGGTGTTATCCAAGAGGAGGCAGAGAGCACAGCAAGTGCAAAGGCCCTGAGGTAAGAGCAGGCCTGACCTGAACAAGGAGCCCCCAGCTGTGCGGAGAGCTGGAGAGCAAGGTGGGAAGAGGTAGCTATGAATGAAGTCAGACAGGTGAGATGGCAGGGGGAGGACAGCACCATCCCTCAGCACCTGCTGCAGAACCCGGAGCTCCCCCATCCACAAATCCTGCAGCCGTCAGGTCCCTGCTGGGGAGCTCACCACTGACAGACAGGACCTCAGCTGGCGGAGGGCTGGGAGCAAGGCCTGTGGTGGGGGCAGGGAAGGAGGAATAAAGGACCCTAAGAGTCCCGAAGTAGGGGATGGGGTAGGAGGGCATCCCGTCTCCATTTCCAAACAGCATGAGTTCTAGCTCTGTCTCACTCTTGCTCTGTCTCACACAGGCACACATGTACACACCTGTGCCCATACGTGCACACCCACACAAGCCAGCTTTCAGAGCTCATGTGACATTGCTGGAGGTCCCATCTGGAGAAAGCCTTTGCCCAGTCCCAGGGACCACAGTGCCCTGCAGAGCCTGAGCATGAGCACGGTGCGGGGGGCCCTGTCAGACCACAGAGCATGCAGGGCCCTGGGAGAGCAGGCCACGGGTGAGTGAGGACACCGAGCCAGCCCCAGCAGGTCCCCCGACGGCAGTCCCCTGCTGATGTGAGCCAGCCCAGAGACAGCACAGAGCAGTGATCACCTCCTCCTTCTTGGGGTGCAGCACCTGGCCCAGCAGCACATAGAGCAGGACAAGGGACAGAAGAGCAAGCAGGCTGTGGACAAGGGAGGCCTGAGATCACTGTTCCTGCATCCAGGCTGCCATGTTCCCCGGGCGAGGACGGCCTCTCACCACACTCAGCCTCCACGGTCTTACACCCCACCACACACACACACACACACACACACACACAGTGAGAGCCCATCCTAGTGTCTCTCCTCCTCTTCCCAAGACCAGAGAGGTGAAGCCGGCTGCCCAGCCTCTCCCCAGTCAAGTGCAGACCAGGATTCAGCCTCCTCAGTATCACCCCATCACTAGACTCGCATAGGAGGAGCAGCCCCAACTAGGAGGACTGCCGGGACGTCACCTTTCCCTTGGGACACTGCAGAGTAGAGGGGCTGAGGGGGGCCTTTGCATCCCCCAAGCACCCAGGAAGGGAGTGGATTATGCACCTGCTCGGAACACAGGGCTGAGCACCAGGGGCCGCTTGGTGGCCTGCATGCCCCCAAATGCATAGGGTTTGGAAAGACAGAACGTGAAGGTCCCAAGAGTACAACAGAGCAGCTCTGCTCCCAGCATCTCCCCAGCTGAGGACACCCCCAGGCTCAGCGGCAGGCAGGTAGCATGCCCTTCCCAGCCTCTCGGTGTGCTTCAGGTGCCGTAATGTTGAGGGGACAAATGCTAAATGCTTAAGCACTGCCTGCCCCCCCCATAACACACTCAAGGAGATGCAGATGGCACCACCTCTAGGATTTAAGTTCAGCTCTCACTGAGTTCCAGGCCCCAGGTAATGTAAGCAGTCTGTGTTTGTTTGTTTTCTAAGAAGGGGGTGTTTGGTGTGTGGTCCTGAGAAGGGCCATGGGGACTCTGTGTCTGGGTGGCACCAGCAGGTCAGGGGCTCTGAGTAGGCGGGGGCGCTCTGTTTCTTCAGGGGGCCTTTTCCCCTCCCTGTCTTCAACCTGTTGGAAATGAAGCCTCCACCCAGGCCTGTCCCACAGATAAGCCTCCTCAGTGGTGGCGGAAGCTTAGCCGGCCTCCTATCAGGCGTTAGCAGGGGACCTGGGGCCTGCACTGGGCTGCTGCCCCTGCTGGCACTGATAATGCGGGCAGGGCTTGCCCTCCCCCCGCCAACAGCCCCAGCTGCCGGCTCCCCCAGCATCCCACAGTCTCGCCTCTTGGAAGCAAGAGCAATGAGGAGCAATGAGGCCCAGACATTTCTTTTTGCCACCAGAGCAGGGCGGGCATCTGCTGGCCACAGGATCTGATTGAGAACACAGGGATGACTACCGGCGAGGAGGGCAGTGCATAGGAGCACCAGACAGGCCCGTGGGCTCCCCACGTGGCAGAGCCCACCCAGGATCCCCTTCGAGGAGCTGCTGCTGTTCCTGTTTCACTACTGAGTCTCAGAAAAGGAAGGTGTTCAAGTCTTTCCTCAAACGTGTCTGGGCCACATTGGAAGCCAGGCTTGCTGATGGCACAGGCGCAGGTGGCCTGCAGCCTTCCTGGGAGCTGGGACTGGTGGGGCTCATTGCCCGTCCCCCACACACACCCTGTCTACAGACAGCACATTCCACCTTCCCAACTTCATTTTGCTATCCCTGTTAAACCTGCTGCCTATCTGGTGAGAGCAGCAGACAAGGAACTGGCCATGTTTGGGCCACACTCATCCCAAAACATTTCTTCATGGTCTGGCTGAAATTCAAACTTAACTGCTTTTTATCTGGCAACCCTGGTAGGATGAGGCCTGGACACAGGTGCTTTTGAATGGTCCCAATGAGTCTGAAGTGCAGCCAGAGTGCAGAACCAGGAGCAAGGGCTGCTGCTATGAGTGAATCCACCATGAAGACTCACCTGCAGGGGGCCCCCAGTCCAAGTTCCAGCCGCAGAGCCTCCAGCTGGATGAAGCATTCTCAGTCTTTAGGAGGCACCCGGGGAAATCCTGACAGATTTTCTTCTTAGCCATCCCTCCATCCGTCTCCCAGATGCCTCCCACAGTGCTTAGAAATCCTCTCATGTGAGGCCAGCACTGTGGTGTAGCACGTTAAGGCGCCGTCTGTGGTGCTGGAATCCCATATGGGCTCTGGTTTGAGTCCCAGCTGCTCCACATCTGATGCAGCTCCCCGCTAATGTGCCTGGGAAAGCAGCAGAAGATGGCCCAAGTCCTTGGGCCCCTACATCCATGTAGGAGACCTGGAAGAAGCTCCTGGCTCCTGGCTTCAATCGGCCCAGTGCCAGCCATTGTGGCCTTTGGGGAGTGAACCAGTGGATGGAAGATCGATTCCCTCTCCCTCCTCCTCTCCCTCCCACTCTACCTCCTCCTTTCCCTCCCCTTCTCCCTTCCCTTCCCCCTCGCCCTCTTCCTCCCCCTCTCCCTCCCTCTCCCTCCCCCTCTCCCTGCCTCTCTCCCTCCCCCTCCCTTTCCTCCTCCCCTTCCTCCTCTCTCACCCTTCTCCCTCCCCCTCTCTTTTCCTCCCCTCCCCTCCCTCTCCCTCTACCTCCCCCTCTCCTTCCTCCTTCCCCTCTCCCTCTCCCCTCCCTCTCACTCCACCACCATGTAACTCTGCCTTTCAAATAAATATAAAGAAAACTTTAAAAAAATCCTCTTATGTGAACTTAAACATCTAAAACACAAAATATACCTGCATGTTTAGAATTCTGAATAATGTCATTATGATAGTGAGTAGTACGCACATATGGAGATGCAGCAGAGTACACTATTATTCATAACTCTCCTCCCTTTCCCACCACACTGAGGTCCCCATTACTAATTTCCAGTCACGCCCCAGCCCAGAAACCTAGATTCTTATCCCTGTCAGGTTTGCTTCCCTGCAGCCCTGACCTCACCCCCAGGCCTCCTTGTCCATTGTCCACCCTGCTCACACCAGGTGCCCTCTCACCGTGCCATGCTGAAACTTCCACGTGCCTGTCTACACTGTGGGCTCTTACTGTTCCGCCTCAAGATTTTGGGAGACTCCCCTTGTCTGTACCATCTCACCTGCTCACTCCCTTTCCTTAGCAGGGTCCTCAAAACCATCCGTGGTCCACTGTTCACTCAAGCAGGTGAACGACAGCACTTATTAATGACCATGAACATGATAGTGATGGTGAACAAAGTAATAAGATAAGGAAAAGGGCATGTACACTGGACGTCTTCTCCTACTGCTCTCTTAAAACTCGCAGCTTTTGGGTCTCCCAAACAATTCAAAAGTAGTTATCTGAAAGGTGGAACATTCTAGAACTGTATTTGTTTTAGTATGAAACTATTCTTTCATTAAAGGGGCACTGTTATTGAGGTCTGTTCTGTTTTAGACAATCTGGCTTACACAGTAGCCCCTAATCCTGACTGTTCAAACACATCCAACCCCAGGACTACTGTCTTTTTGGGGTGATTCTGCTTGGTCTATCTTCTTTTGTTGGTAAAAGAAATTAGTGCATCAGTCTGACAGAAGACTCCCTTATGTCTGTGCTTACCCTATGTCTGTGAAGACTTGTGTTTGAGATGCTAACCCCCCGATGGAACACCTGAGCAGAGTATCCTGTTTGTCCGGGTAGGGCTGTGCCAGTCCAGCTGTTCCTGGCAATGGGTTGTCCCACTGCAACCCAGCACCTTGCCAGTGTCTGAAGTGGAACACGGTCTAAGTCTGTTGGCTTCCTTTGATTAATCTCCAGGGCATCTGTCACTCTCTATGAAAGCAACATTTAATTTCGATGGCAGTTGATTTGTGTCACAGGAGTTCAGCTGACAAGAGGCAAAGTTATGTATGCATTTACGGCTTCTTTGCTTTCCGGAGATTAATGTTGGGTGAATACAAATCACCAACCCTGGACAGGGGCTGGGAAGACAGAGCAGGGGCTTGTGGGGTGATGGATTGAGAGGTGCTGTGGAGCGTTTTCATCAGGAGTCAGTGCCGTGGGAGGATGGGGCGGAGGACAGTGGTCCAGGCCCAGAGAGGAGACTTGAACCAGGGCGGACAGCTTCCTGGCTGTGCTGCAGAGGCAAACTGAGGAAATGAGGCCTGGGCTTCCTGAAGTCCCTTTCCTGCTCTGGTATGCGGAAGACAGGATTTGGAGGACAAAAGAGGGCCAGCCAGCCTCCCAGCGGGAAGGACACAGGAAGCCTGACTGTTCCAGGAGATAAACCAGCACACCCTGGCCCTGCCTGCTTGGCTCACTGCTGGCCCCCTGAGCCTACCGCCCATGGAACCAGTGTAGGCTTTGGGCCCCTGAGGCGCCATGCTTGTGTGCATGTGTGTGAAGGAGCCAGTCTTATCCTCCTGGGTGGGGCCAGGACCCCCTGTGGTGCTGAAATCCAAGGATGCTGAAGTGCCCTCTGTAGACTAGCGTAGCGTGTAGCCTGTGCACATGCTCTGCAGATATTGTTTAGGGGTAGTGACAAGATAAACGTGGGTGTTCAAAACAGCTGTAATTTTTAAACACTTTCCATCTGAGGCTGGTTAAGTCTGTGGACATGGGATGAGGATAAGAGCACTACTCCTCTGGGAACCATCTGCCATGCTTTACGTCCATCCCCACATTCATCCCAGTCCCCTTGTCTACAGAGGAGGGCGTGGAGGGTCTTAGAACAATGTGTATAGCTGGGACACAAGGGAGCCAGGACTCAGCGCCAATTCTCTGTGCATCAAAACTCACAGTTCTTGTGCCCCACCCCACCATCAACAACACCCCCTTGGAGCACAGCTCCCGGGATTCTGACACTGAGAAGTTGGTAGGCGTGCATGTGTCCTTGTCTTTGTATTCCCAATCTTCAGATACAAATGTACCCATCTCCCTGGCCCCCTTGGCATGAAAGTCACCTCTCAGTGGCATCAGTAATGACACCTGTTGGCATGGACCCCCTCCCCCAGGCCTTCATAGGCACCGTCTCCTGTGAGCCTGAGCACCCTCTTGGTGCAGATCCCACTGCACATGGAGCAGTGGGAGGCTCAGCACCTGTTCTGCAGCTCTGGGAGCTCCCTGGGGACCACTTCCTGGCTGGTGGGGAGGAGGCACATTCTGTCTAAGGACCAGGAGACAGGGTGCCCTGCTCCCAGCTCTCCCAGCTCCCGCGCTTTCCCTCCTTTCCACATTCTTCACCACTGCGTCTCCACGCTTCTCCCATGACTGTGCAAGCAGCTGGCCTGGGGCCGTGTCACTGCTCCCTCCTCAGCACATCTGCAAGGAAGCCCTGACCTCTGGCTTGGCATGACACACTTAACCCCTCCCTCCCCACTCAGAGCATCTCCACCAGGATCTTCTTTTGTTTTACTTTATTTGTTTAGAGATTTATTTATTTGAAAAGCAGGGTTACAGAGAGGAGTGGGGGGGAGATCTTCCATGTGCTGGTTCACTCCTCAAATAGCCACAACCATCAGGACTGGACCAGGAGAGGGAACGAGAGTGGGAGGGGAAGTAGAGGAGGGGGAAAGAATAGATTGATTTTCCATCTGCTGGTTCACTCCTCAAAGGTCATAATGGTTGAAACTGGGCTGATTGAAGCCAGGAGCCAGCAGCTTCTTCTGTGTCTCCCACATGGGTGCATGGATCCAAACACCTGGGTCATCCTTCACTGCTTTCCCAGACACATTAGCAGGGAACTGGATTGGAGTTGGAGCAGCCGGGACTTGAACTGGCGCCGATATGGGATGCCTGGTGTCATAGGCAGTGGCTGAACCTGCTATGCCTCAGCGCCAGCCTCTGTTTCATTTTTATCAATAATTGACAAACAGTAATTGTATTTATGGGTTACCATGGGATATTTTGGCACATGAACACATTGTGGAACGACCAAATTAGAGTAAGAGCATATCCATCACCTTGACTATTTATCACTCATTTCAGATGAGAACACTTAAAATCCTCTTTTAGCTTACATTTAGATATGAACCCAAAAGAAACAAGAGACATAAAGTAGACAAGTGGAATTGCATCAGACTGAAAAGCGTCTGCTCAGCAAAGGAAACAAGAATGCAGAGACAGCCCACAGACTGGGAGAAAATGTTTGCAAACATACAGGTGGTAAGAAGCTAATATCCAAGGTATACAAGAAACTCCAACTATTTAATTAAAGAAAACATGTAAATCTATCTTAAAAATGGGCAGAGGACTTGAATAGATATCGCTCAAGTGAAGACACACCAGCAGCCAGTAGGAATGTGGAAGAACACTCATCACCACCAATCATCAGAGAAATGTAAATTAAAATCACCTGGGACACGCCTCACACCTGTTAGAATGGTTAAAATAAAGAAACAAAGATAACAGGGCCAGGCAAAGATGTGGAGAAGAGGGAGCCTTGCACACTGGTGGAAGTGCAAATTGGTGCAACTGTTGTGCAAAAAAGAAAGTATGAGGTTCCTCAAAAAAACTAAAAATAGAACTACCTTATGATCCAGCAATCCCACTTCTGGGTGTAAATCCAAGGGCAATAAAATCATTCTATCAAAGAGACATCTGCACTCCATGATTATTGCAGCACTAGTCACACCAGCCAAAAGCTGGGAACAACCCAGGTGTCCACCCACTGATGAGTGGATAAAGCAAATGAGGTGCAATACACACAGGAGACTACTACTCTGCCATCAAAAAGGATGCGCTCTTGTCCTTTGCAACCACATGGATGGAACGAGAGATCATTATTTTAAGTGAATCGGGCCAAGCACAGAAGACAAATACCACGTACTCTCACTCAGCTGTGGAATCTTAAAAAGCTGCTGTCATTGGAGTTGAGGGTACAGTGATTACCAAAGGCCGAGGGCGGGGGCATGTTGAGGAAAGACTGATAACTAAGTTATTGTTACGTGGGATTAAGTGGTTCTGGTGCTCTGTTGCAAGGTGACAGATGATAGTATACTCTGTATTTATCTGAAAAGAACAAAGGGTGAAAGAGAAGACTTTGAATGTTTTCGCTATAGAAAAGTGATAAATGTTTCAGGCAATAGATTTTTACCCTGATTTAAACATTGTACGTTGTGTACATTTATCAAGACATCACAGGGTACTCCATACATATGTATAATTTCTGTGCATTGTATAAAAAAGGAACAAAATTTTCAAAACACAGAAGTCCTGCCATGTGTGAGGACATGGGTGCACCTAGAGAAGACGGTGTGAGATGAAATAAGGCGGGCACAGAGAGACAGAGCAAGCTCTCTTGGGTGTGCCATCTACGAAAGACAAACTCATAGATGTGAAGAGAAGAAAGATGGCTACCAAGGGCTGGGCTGGGGCTAGGTCTCCCCCAGACACGGGCTCCCTGGCTCCCGCCCGTCACCCCAGGTGAAGGGAAGAGGATGAACTTTCTGCGTCCTGCTCACCCGCTGGCTGCTGAGCCCCCTGGAAACTCAGTGACAAAGCGTGGCTAACCGAATCATCATTATTTACACATGCAGCCCGATGGAGGCCATTTAGCCGTGTAATTAGGTACTTAATTATGCTGAAAATACAATTATGTGACTGTTTAAGTGAATTAAGTCCTCCGGAGGAGTAACAATTCGTAGACATGGCCCAGCTGGAGATCAGGGCACATGGGTGGGGGTGAGGGGGCGCTGGGAGCTCAGGACCCAGTGAGCTGGACTTTGAATCACATATGTGAGCACGTGTGAGTGCATACGTGGGCATACGGGCACATACAGGCACACAGAGGATGCCTGGCTCACACCCCGATGCCCCCCAGGAGTCTACAGAGAATGGTCGCACACCAGGAAGTTCATAAATGACAGCCACGCACGTCTCTGGAAGCTTAGTGTACAAACGTGGAATGACAGAGAAGCATAGGGAGGTTCTATATCCAGCCTGTGAGGAGCAGGTGTATAGAGAAAAACACTAGTTAGGACAGAGGAGTCAGCCTGGACATGCCAGAGGCTGTTTTATGTAGTAGTACCTGTTTATTCGCCTTGCATTGTGTCAGATGCTGAGGCCTAAAATGCAGTTCCGGTCCTCTGTGTGACTTCACACAGACAACTGCGGGGCGTTTTCATGGTGATGTGAACAAGTTCTGCAGCGAACTACAGCCTTGGCCCGTTTTTGTGTAGTCAACTGACTCAAAACAGCTTTGACGTTTTTGAAGAGTTGTTAATAAAAAGGAAGCACATGTAGCAGAAACCGTGTGTGGCTTGCAACTCCAAAATTGTTTACTTTGTGGCCCTTTAGGAGAAAGCTCCCTGCTCCCCGCAGAGGTTGAGGGAGGAGCTCACGATTCTTGTGCAGCGGTCAGGGAAGACTTCCAGGAGGAGGTGGTAGTGATCTGAACTCAGAGGTTGAGCAGGAGTTTGCAAAGGCCTAGAGTCTCGCTAGGGTGGTACAGAGCCTCAACCTCCCAGGGGGCCTCCTTGTCACCATCTCCCTCCCCCAATATGCACTCAGAAGAAACTACCATCAAAAGCTGATTTAGAGGATTCAAACCTGGAATAAGGGCTAGAAGAGTCTGGAGGTGCTGACACGTCACCCTTAGCAGACGGGTCACCAGCACCAAGGCGGGGGTGCAGGGACACACAGCCAGCTTCCCAGGCTGCCTCTGGCCTCAGGGTCCATGACTATAGCCCTTGTGTGACCACAGGGACCCAGCAGGGGACTGAGTGACATGGAGAAAGGAAAGGAAGACAACAGAACACCCAGATCCCAGTGCAGGGGGCTCTCTTCTTGCTGCCCTCAGTTCCTCCTTCATCCTCTCCTCCTCGAGGTGGTCATCTTGCAGCAGTCTCTCAAGGATGGCTCCTCTGTGCTGTCAGCACACACACGCAGGTGACTCATCTCCATTCTGACTGCACTGTCCATCCCACCTCAGCCACATGCACCTGCCCTCATGCAGGTTCCCAGGTCTCCTCTCCAGCCAACCTGCGCCACTACCAGCTCCTGCTCCCTCTTCACTCCATGGGCTCCTCCAGTTCAGAACCTGACTTCATCCCACTTCGCTTCCTCACCTCTTCCCTATGCAGCTTCCATGCCATTGTTCATCATGTCGCTCCCTCACTGTGTGTTCTGCGCCTGCCAGGGGATCCAGAGGGAGTCACTGCCAAACCCCACTACTTCTGCATAAATGTAGAGACGAAAGCTTGGAGCAGAGTCGTGGGTGGAAGACTGGCTACACTCTGCACAAGGAAGTAAGAGGTGTGCACAGAGAGCCAAAGAAAAGGAGATGGAGAAGGAGGAGAAGCTGAGGCTGCCGAATTCACTGGAAGGTTCATTCCCGTGAGACTGCAATCAGGACAGCTGAGCCTTCCCCCTGAGGATTCTCATCCAGTCTAGAAAGTGAAGAGAACCTCTCTGGAGTCTTCAGAGACAATCAAAGCAAGGCACCCCTGGGCACTCGGCTGAGTAGGAGCCCAGGCTGTGTGTGCTGGCTCCACTGGTTGCAAGGAAATTGTCTGGGACAGAAACAAAACCTGAGAAACTCCCAAGAAGCAAGCCCCACGACGTCTCAATCCAGCCTCCACGCTGCTCCCTGAGAGGCCAGCGCTGGCCTGTGTTTCCCCCTGCAGAAGTGAGAGGCAGGGGTGAGAACTCATGCATTCAAGCCCCAGCTCGCCCTGCTCCATCGATCCTGCATCCCAGAGCAACGGTGGGAGGGGCTCTGACTACCGGCTGCCCTGGCTCTTGGCACTCACGCACTTCTTCCTTGGAAATGAAAATGTCTGCTTGAAGCCTCCCGTCATGGGTTACCCAAAGGATGTGTGAACGCGAGATGCAAAGTTGTTCAGAGAGGGTGATTGGGGTCGTGCTCACAGCAACCCCATGGCAGCTGGTGGGAGACAGTTGGAGGGTTGCAGGCACTCAGTGGAGGCGTGGAGAGAGGCAGGTGGGTGGAGACAGAGGAAAGCGTCCTTCACAGCTCTCCTAGCCTGAAACTTTGCAGATGCCGCAAGAGGAGAGCTAATTCTAAAGATAGAGCCACCATGTTTCTTGATTGTAAAAGTAGCACATGTTTATCTGAGATGATTTGGAAAGGGCAGAAAACTACAGAAGAAGACAAATCCCAAAAAAAAAGTTCATGCAAAACAGAAAGGATGAGCTTACTTTGGTGCAAAACAGTAGAAATTCGTGTGTGCTAGGGGGGCCTCAAAAATTCATGAAAAAATACATTTTGTGAGAAAACGGTGCATAGGATTTTAGAAATATCCTTTTGCACCAAAGTAAACTTATTTTTAATTACATTTCCATGAACTTTTGGAAGTACCATCATACGAGAAGAAAACGAAACCACCCATCAACCCCCATTCACCATCAAAGTCTGCCCCCAACATTTTAAGTGTGTTTCTTTTTATTCCTTTTTGAACTGTCTGGCATCCTTGCTATGTGCAGCCGTGTTCCTTTCACTTGTCATCACACTGTAAGCACCTCCTCCTGTCACTAAGAATCCCCAGGCGTCACCTTAAATGCCTGCGTGACATCCTAACACATGGGTGCATCATAATCTACATAACCAACTCCGATTGTAGAACGGTGAGATCATCCTCGTCTTTTAGTTTCCCCTTTAAACAGCATGGTAATACACTTTCCCAAGTGTGGATGTTTGCTGCCATTCCAGACTCTTTCTCTGGGATCCATGACGGGAAGTGGATTGTGTGAGTCCTGGGGTGATACATGTGCCTAATAGTGTGTAAGAGCATTGAATGGAGCCCTGTTTTGAGCCAGCCCAGCCTAATCGATGGTGGCAGTAACCAAATGATCAAACACCCTTTCCTGTGCCAAGTGCTGCACTAGGTGCTTACCCCATATAACAATGAGTCTACACAGTAATCCGGCCACATCTTGCAGGAGGGAGCCCTTAGGTTGAAAGGCCACATCACCCCCCAGGATAGTCTAGGTGTGTGGGCAGGTGGGGGTGGGGGCTGAGCTGTCACTGCTCACATGGACGTGGGACAAATGCCCATCCCTGAGCTTCCCCGTGCCTCCCTATACAGCCTCACTATTCTCAAAGAGATCTCTGGATGGAGCTCCTGGCTCCTGGCCTCCACCTGGCTCAGCCCTGGCTGTTGTGGCTATTTGGGGAATGAACCTGCAGATGGAAAAGTATCTCTTTCGCTCTCACTCACTCTCTCAGTCACTCTGCCTTTCAAATAAATCTTTTAACAAATATATAAAAAGGGAGCCTCCCCCTCCCCAGTCCAGGAAGGTGACAGTAACTGTAATTAACAAGAAACCCTACAGGGAAGACAGAACTCAAGATAAAGGTGTTGTCTGAGCTGGATGACGTGACACTGTCCACACAGAATTCTCTAGAGAGGACATTGTCACCTTCGCATATTGCATGGGGTTTGTGGGGGATTAAGGAGGCAGCAGACCCTTAGTCCAATCTGTGGCACAGAGTGAAGGGCAGGGGTCCACTGTGCCCTCCGCCACCCCCTAACAGGGCTTCTGAGGGGTTTCTAGGGAGGTCAGATGGCAAAGAGACAGCAGGAGGGGGAGGAGAAGGCTCGGTCAGGCTCCCGGGTCTGGCTCTTGAGAAGTGAGTGTCTGATTAGGAAGCTGCCTACAGCCTGGCCTGAGTCTGGCTGCCGGGGTGGGGGGGAGGGGCTGGGGGCTGGACCACAACACCGAGTTCTGATGTGGATGGTGGAGGGCAGCCTACAAGGCTTCAGTACTAGCACACCGGTCACGTTGTATATGACACGACAAGACGGAGAGATGTGATCAGGCTGTTTCACTGGGCGGGTTGGAGCAGTGTAACAACTTCACATGATGCTTTCTCAGCCCTGGGTTGGGGAAGACCACCCACGAGGTGCTCCATGCTGGTCTTTATGGCCTTCATGCTGACCTTGAGATGGGCAGGCGTGTCCTAACCAGGGTGGTCAAGATGACGCTGTCCCTCCCTGACCTGAGAGTTGGGTTTGCAAGCCCAATGGAGAACACATGTGCTTTCTGCAGGGATGGGAGGGGTGGGGCAGGCAGGGGATGCCCCCACAGCCTTCATCCAGCAGCTGCCTGGAGCCTGGCCTAAAACACACAGTGATCAGGCATTGTGGCAATTGGACCCCATTCCAAGGAAGCCCTGTTGCCCACCCCAGTAGCTGCACTGACCCCCTCCACGCCTGCCCTTTCTGCCCATCTTTGTCCCAGGCTGGCATTGCTACCCAGGCAGTCTAGCAGGCCAGGCTTAGGCCTACCTCCTCCAGGAAGCCTTTCCTGAGAACACTAGGGAACACAGGGTCCATCAGAGAACAGCTCTTTCTGGATTTATCCCCACTGGTTACACTGTGAGCTGCTGATGGCAGGGGCCTGGCCTTAAATGGGAGAAATGTGAGCTTGCTCACAGAATCCAAGAGTCCTGGAACCAACTCTGATGGCTGAGTCCTCTCTACAGAGTCCTAGCCCTGCACCTGTTTACTGGACCCTGTATCACACAGGACTCTAAAAAAGTTCATGGAAAGTAGAAATAAAAGGTAAACTTTATTTGGGTACAAAATATTTTCAAATCCATACATAGATTTTTTTCCTAATACACATTTTCCACGAACTTTTTGAAGACCCTTCATATCTGTGAATTTCAAAATGTTTGCACCCAAATGACCTCATCTTTTAATTCTGTTTTCCACAAACTATTCCAAGTAGCCTCCTAGAGGGTGTTGGCAGACTAGCAGGGGACAGATACCCTCTGCTTTTTCCCTTTCAAACCTGGGACTGGCTAAGTGCTTAGGGGAAATTGATGGATGGGTCATACGTTATTCATTTATTTCCTTGGGATGCTTATGTGCTAAGACCCAGAGCCTGAATGCTACATCCTTTCAGGGAACAATAAAGCAAATCATCAAAGAAAGGTCAATGTACTTGACCTTTCCTACCAAAAAGAAAAGTTAGTTAATGAACTTCGGCTGTCAGATGATTTATGCTGCACTTACACAAGGACATTGAAGGATCTAAGAGTGGGAAGAAAAAAAAAAAAAACCCAACACAAGCCAAGGAGAATGTCCCATACCTGCAGAGGTTCCTGCTCCCCTCAACAGATGTCCTAAGCCTGAGCCCTAAATAAGATGTTCGCAAAGCCCTCACTGTTTCAGAGCTCTTGGTAAATTGTATTTTTTTCAGCCTGTCGTGTAGGTTCCCTGAAATCCAGTACTTCCGGTGACTAACACGACACTGAGCAAACTATCAAGACGTAGATGCTGCTGGCCTTCAGCACGATTGGTCATCCTGAAACTGGCCCTCTGGCTTCCCGGTGACTCCCTTTGGGATCTTAAAGCTAAAGCAATCTTCCGCCTGGTGGGAAGTCATCCTCACTCTCAGCTCTTAAGGGAACTCACTGCCTTGAGTCCTGGCCTCTGTGCCTGAATTCTTCCTTTACTGGACCAGATGGACGATGAAAGACAGGAAGTGGGAGCTCCCTGGGTATCCCTAAGGCAGAGGGAGAGACCATGAGAGAGAAGCCAGGAGATGCAAAGACAAAGCCTGGCATGATACAAAGTTTCTCAGCAGTTAGAATGGTTGTTCCCAAAATTTCAGGCACAGGAAACTTCACCCCCAAAGTCACATGTCAATGGTATTTGAAAGGTGGGGATCTTTGGGGAGGTGATGGGGTGATGAGGCCTTTACCTCCACGGATGGATTAATCTATTCATGGATTAATGGGTTACAGGGGAAGTGATTTTGTTAGCATGCTCACTCTGTCTTCCCATGCGATGCCCCCCACTGTGTCATAATGCATTAGTTAGCCCATCCCAGATGCCAGTGCCATACTCTTGGGATTCCTATCCTTCAGGACTGGGAGCCAAATAAACCTTTGTAGCACTTGGTCTGTAGCACTCTGTTACAGCAACAGAAATTGGACTAAAACTCCGACTTGATGTCATTAGAAAATGCAAATGAAGAGATGCTCTTGGTAGCTACAGAAGAACATGGCTTCCATCCCCAGAGTTGGTGCCCAGTAACAGCTGTCCCTCAACATCTGAGACGTGTAGCCGGCCCCCAGGAATCCAGTTGCAGTTGTCCTACACCGCGTTATTGAAGCAGAGTGTCCCCAGCATTGCAGGGCAGCATACGTGATCTCACTCCCCACCCCTGCAGAGAGCTTGTAGAATGGGTAGTGATTGGCTACAGCCAATGACAGAATGCCTGGGGAGAAAATCCATCCCAGCTCCACAGAGAATGTGAATAGTGGAGGGTGCTGTGCAGTCGGTTCCCGGGAACCCAGAAGGGACTGGGCTTCCAGACATTCGGTGATTATCCTTCAGTGCCTGACGCCCAGCCCCGGGGTCTGCACTTGTCCCCACTGGATCGCAGCGTCCAGCATTCACTTGGATTTGCTGCTCCTCTGCTGCTGGGAAGCACTTTTGCTCTGTGAGCCTTCGCTGCCTGACTCCTGGTGTGTGTGCCCTGACTGTGTGCTTGCTGACTTGGTGGCTGGCTTACCCCCTTCCCCCCTTCCCCCCTCCAGGCCCCGTGCTCACCCCAGACCCCTAGCTCAGCTCTCTCCTGCTCCCTGCTCAGGATCTCTGGAGTCTCTTGCTCCCCACCACCATCCCTCCTGATACCCACAGCCTGATTCTTATCAGCAAGAGGCATCTGGCAGCTTTGCTGGGGAGAATGACCTCATAGCACTGTGATTAAAGTGATTATCTGGGCGGAAATGACTGTTATCCCTCTCTGTTAATATGCATAGCCGTTGTAATGGGAATGTGGGATTTTCCATGTTAACACTGATACTTCCATGGTCTGATAAATCCTGCTCCTCACCCATCCCTGCACCCTGGAGGATGACCTTCTGTGGGGCAGCAGCTAGAGGTAACGGGCAGGTGCCTGCTCTCCTTGTGATCCTGGCCCTCCAGCCAGACCGTGAGGCTCAGTGATTTAGCCAGTGCCTGGGGGAGGGGCAATATTCCCTAGGAGCATGGATTCAAAGGCTGGTCAAGGGGCTACTTCAAGAGGTGACAGCACCCGCTGGGAACCAGCCAGCCACTGGGCGAGCCCATCACATCTCTGAGCCCTAGTGTCATACCTGTGAAATGGGTTAACAGCACCAATCATCCAAAACACAGCTGGGAAGACCACATGAGATGGCAGATGGAACACCAGGCAGGCAGGGACACTCCACAAATGTTCTGTGCTAAGCACAATGAGGGCACAACTGCATGCACACCCCAGATTCCTGGTGAGCATCTACCAGTGCTGGCTCTGGCGTTGGTGCTGGGATATGGTAGAGAGCTCGCCTGGGCCTGACCTTGTGGTTGTATGGTGCTCCCCAACCCACCCAGTGGCCCAGCTGAGCCTGGGTCAAGCCTGGGCACTGTGCAAGTACCTCGCTGTTCCTGCTGGTTCCAGAGCTGCTCACACATGTGCAGAGGGTGCAGGCTCAGGCTGGGGTGCTGCGGAGCGTGCAGAACCTGCCTCTCTCACCTCAGGCTCTTCTCTCCCACTCACAGAGGCGGACCCAGGGATGGCGTTCTCCGTGACAGACATTGCCATCATTGCAGGTGAGCTGGCATGCCAGGGGCCCTCCTAGAGCCAGGACACGCCCAGAAGGAAGCAGAGCTGGGGACTCAGGCGGGACGTGGCTGCAGCCAGTGCTTTCCCACTGTCAGGGAGGACTGTGAACAAGGACGAGAGGAGTCCAGTCAGGGCAGAGTGTCCAGGTGGAGGAGGTGGGGCAGGAGGACAGAGGAGCTTTGTCTGGTCCCAGGGAGCCCCTCCGCTGGGATTGTTCTGGTTTGAAAAATGAAATTTCTGCATCCCATGAACCCCTCAGTTTTGAGCAGCTCCCCCATACCTGCCTGATGCAATGATGGATTGCTGCAGGGGGCAGGGATCCACGAAAGGAGGGGAAAGTGAGGGATAGTGGGGAAGAGGGGAGGAGAAGGGGCCATTTTAGATGAATGGCAGCAAACCCCAGGGAGGAAGAGACATAGGAAGCAAAGAGCCAGCAGCCCGTCTGGGGTTGCTGTGGTTACAGTCGTGTGAGACCAGCCCCCGCCTCCTGAGCCAGGTCCCCCAGACACCTGTCACAGCCCGGCCCTTGCATTTCTCTCCTCCTGCAGGCGTGATCGCTGCTGTGGCCTTCGTCCTGGTCTGCCTCCTCCTCGTCATGCTACACTACATGTACCGGCACAAAGGCACGTACCACACCAACGAGGCCAAGGGCACAGAGTTTGCTGAAAGCGCCGACGCAGCCCTGCAGGACGACGCTGGCCTCCAGGACGCCGGTGATAGCAGCAGGAAGGAGTACTTCATCTGAGGGCCGCCGGACCGCACCTCCCCAGTGCCTCTTCCCACAGCAGGACAGACAATGCACCCTACCAACCAGCACTGCCCTGCGTGACCCGCCCCACCAGGCAGGCCTCTTCCCAAAACACAGACCTCAGGACTGTGGGTGCCAACCCAGGGCAGAGCAGGGAGGGTTCAAGCCAGGATAGGCCTCTCCAAGGGGCACAGGGGCCACTGTAGAGGCCAGCCTTTGCTCTGAAAATCTGGCCAGCCAGGTGTCCCCAGGCAGTGCAGGATGTCCTTCCTGGGTGCACGTGGGGTGGGTGGGCACGGGGAAAGCCAGGAAGTGAGACATCCTTGCACTGACCTGAGCTAATGGCAGCACTTGTCAGTCCTTGACATTTGCAAGGAACAGCAGGTGCCGGAGTGCAGAGGTACCTTTGTACCCATCGATTCAGCTCAAAACGATTGGAAATAAATTTGACATGTAACCAAGCATTCAGAGTCCAACAGCATGAACTCTAAGTGTTCTGGGGAAGACAAAAGCCCCTCCCTCCCAGCACCACCACCACCCCCCACCAAGCCTGCTTTCCCCCAGTGTGATTGTGTGTTCTGTGGGGTGTGTGTTCTCCAGTGGGTCTCTGGCTGGCACAAGGCAGGCAGAAGTGACTGGCATCTTTTGCCCACACAGGCAGCAGCTGCAGGAAACAACCATTAACATGAAACAGCCCTCTAGAAACTGGTCGTCCCAGCAGTCAGGGAGGGCAGCGGCTGAAGCATTGCCGTCTTGATGTGGCATCTTAATTATGAGGGAGTCCCATCCTTCTCCAGTCCCAGGGACAATGACACCCAGTGCCAGGAGCACAGACCACAGAGCCTCGCTCCCTGGCTTGTTCCCGGCTCCCCTTTGTGGTCCTGGGACTGTGGGGCTACTTCTTACACCTCCCTGACCCCAATGTTCTCATCGTTAATCTGAAATCCAGAATGCTCCAAATCTGAAACTGAGCATGGACACAA
This sequence comes from Oryctolagus cuniculus, assembly GCF_051225735.1. Classification (NCBI taxonomy): domain Eukaryota; kingdom Metazoa; phylum Chordata; class Mammalia; order Lagomorpha; family Leporidae; genus Oryctolagus; species Oryctolagus cuniculus. The sequence goes on along the minus strand of NC_142869.1, from coordinate 122,662,067 downwards.
TGTCACAAGTGGAAAATGTCACACCAGATCTCACGTTACAGGTCACCATCAAAATGCAGGTGCACTTAAAATATTGTATAGAGCTAGCATGAGGCTATGTGTGTAAAGTGCCTGTGAAACAAAAGTGAACTTATGTTTAGACTTGTCTCTCACCCTGCCAAGATACCTCATTTTGTGTATACAAATATCCTAAGATCAAAAAAAAATCCAGAATGTGAAACACTGTTGGTCCCAAAGATTTTAGATCAGGGATATTCAACCCATAATAATGTATCACAGCACCAAGGGCTGGAACAAATGGGACCGGTTCAGCCCTCTCTTGCACTGTCAGTAACTGGAGCTGGGTAGATAGTATAGATGCTTTGGTTAATGAAAAACCCTTGTTGCACCACTTCTGAATGCTTTCTTAGCAGTAGCCACGAATAACAGGATGAGCTGATTCACCACTCCCTTCCGGTGAGGCTGGCTGAGATTCCCAGCTCTTTAATAACTGAGGGACCAGCAGTCCAAGGACTGTGCCTGGGTGCCAGGGTCCCCTCTGGATCCCCATCAGCCCTGAGTTATGGAAGCTACACCATCTCCCCCTGGGAGGGAGCAGAAAGGTCTCCTGTCACTCACTCTGGGAGGATCACAGGACTCCAAGCTCAGTGAGCAATGGCCACCAGCCACAGGTCCTGGGGCTGTCACGGAGACAGAGGCAGAGAGAGTTGGTGGAAGCTGGTGATGGCAAGAGGCTACTCAAAGGCAGGATTTCCCTGGTGACCTGAGCTGACTGTCCCTCCACCCTCTCGACTCCAAAATGAAGGGCTGGGCAATAGCAAGTCCCTTCTTAGCCCCAGAGGACAGAGTCCAAGAATCCCAGCAGATGCCCAACCACAGAGAGTACTGAAGCCTATACGAGCCGTGGTGTGTTTGCCTGATTTTCATTACTTTTAAATACTCAGGGGGAGTTTCATGGGAAAGAAGAGATTTATTTTTAGCTTTACAGTGTGGAGGCCCCATTAGCCTGGTGCCTGGCAGAGCAGAAGTGGAGGAAAGATCACATGGTGAGCCAGGAAGCAGAGAGAAGCTAGGCCAAACTCGGCTTCAGTGCACAACCATCTCATGGGAACCACAAAGTGACCTAAGGACCTCCCACCAGATGCCATAATCAGATCAAATCTCCTTTCTTCACCTGTCACCCTCTAACCTGAGAATTCAGTCTACACATCTGCTTGAGTTTGGGGAGCCAAGTTCTGCTCAACCCATAATAAGAGGACTTCAAAAAGTCTATGGAAAGTGGAATTAAACAATAAGTTTAGTTTGATAGGAAACTGTTTTGAAATTCATGCGTAGTTTTTGTATAACGTGTGTTTTCCTTGAACTTTTTGATAACTCAGATATATGTACTATGTTTCTGTCCTGTATACACATGCTTGTGATAAAGTTTAATTTATAAATTAGGCATGTAAGAGATTAGCAGCAATAATGGATAGCAAAACAATTGTCAAGACTACAACGTGGGGCTGGCACTGTGGTGTAGTAGGTTAAACCTCCACCTCCGGAGCCGGCATCCCATTTGGGCTTGAACCAGGACTTGAACCACTACCCATAAGGGATGAGCTAGAGCCGGTTTGAGTCTCAGCTGCTCAACTTCTGATCCAGCTCTCTGCTAATAACCTGGGAAAGCAGTAGAAGATGGCCCAGATGCTTGAGCCCCTGCACCTGCATAGAGAGCTGGAAGAAGCTTCTACTCCTAGCTTTGGATCACCCCAGCTCTGGCCGTTGCAGCCACTGGAGGAGTGAACTAGCAGATGGAAGACCTCTCTTCACTCTGTCTTTCCCTTTCTGTCTGTAACTGTGCCTCTCAAATAAAAAAAAAAATTTTAAAGGATACAATGCAATAAAAGTTACTTAAAATTTTTCAGTTATTTATTCCTAGAAATTTCCTTTTAAAATTTTCACTCTGATTGATTTCCGGCAACAGAAACTCTTGTTAAGGGGAAACTCTTGTCATAGTTTCCCAAACCATGATCCATAGAACAGCCGGCTGGCAACATGATCATAGCAAAGTCCAAATGAGGGACCAGCATTCATGGCACAGCTGGTAAAGCCACCGCCTATGATGCCAGCATCCCTTATGGGTAGTGGTTCAAGTCCTGGCCATTCCACTTCCTGTCCATCTCCCTGCTAAAGCACCTGGGAAAAGCAGCAGAAGATGGCCCAAATGTTTGGGCCCCTGAATCCACAAGGGAGACCTGGCTAAAGCTACTAGCTTTGGCCTGCCCGAGCTCTGGCCATTGCAGCCATCTGGAGAGTGAACCAGCAGGTGGAAGCTCTTTCTCTCTCTCTCTCTCGGTCTTTCCCTCTCTGTCACTCTGACTTTCAAATAAATAAACAAACCTTTAAAAAGAAAGAAAAGTCCAAGGCCGGCGCCGCGGCTCACTGGGCTAATCCTCCGCCTAGCGGCGCCGGCACACCAGGTTCTAGTCCCGGTTGGGGCGCCGGATTCTGTCCCAGTTGCCCCTCTTCCAGGCCAGCTCTCTGCTGTGGCCCAGGAGTGCAGTGGAGGATGGCCCAAGTGCTTGGGCCCTGCACCCCATGGGAGACCAGGAAAAGCACCTGTCTCCTGGCTCCTGCCATCGGATCAGTGCGGTGCGCCGGCCGCAGCGCGCCAGCCGCGGCGCCCATTGGAGGGTGAACCAACGGCAAAAGGAAGACCTTTCTCTCTGTCTCTCTCTCTCACTGTCCACTCTGCCTGTCAAAAAAAAAAGAAAGAAAAGTCCAAACCAAAAGAGTGTTTCTTGTGCAGTTAAGTGTGGGAGATGATCTATTGAGCTGGTGCCAGGCTCAAGCTCAGCCCCAGCACTTGCAGTGGTGGGGATGTGGAAGCTACCCAGCTGGGCTCTTCAAGGCAATCCTGTCCAGAACCTCTAGGGAGAGAGCTATCTCAGGCAAGCTGGAGAAGTGAGACAGCCACGCCCAAGACTAGGGCAACCTGTTAAGATGATGCACCCACCCATGTGGTTCCAGTGCACACTGGTTTGGGCAAATGCATCCAATCCTTCAAGCCAGGGACCGGCTTGCTTTATCTGTGATTCCTCCCCAAACTGTGCACTGAACTATGCAGCAGGCCCGCAACTAACTCTGGTTGGGGCCAACAGGCACAAATGCATCCAGTGAAGTTCCCACACACTGTTTCAGGAGGAGGGAGTGAGGGTGAGGACAGGAAGAGGGAGGCAATTCAAAAAAGGACCAGGTCCAGAGAGGAGGGCTGGAAGAAGCTGGAAAGGAACAGGGCACTTAAGGAAATCCCAGCGTCTCTCCACAGGTGACACCTTCAGCCCTCCCATAATAACCTAGCTGGTGGATATCCTCTAATCTTCAGCTTTGCAGAGGCCGAGGCTCAGAAAGCTGTTACAGCTTGCTGGAGGTTACATAGCTCCTAAGGAAAGGAGGAGCAATTGAGCCCAGGCCTGCCTGGCCCTCTTCTCTTCAGCAGTGGTGGCTGGTCAGCAAGAGGACCTTGGGGGGCAGCATGGTGGCAGCAGGATTCTGGATCCTCGAGTGACTCATCAGCGCTGGAACTAGAGTGCCCCAGGCCAAGCCTCTGAGCTGAGATGGTACTAGGCTGCCCCTCCATCCCTGGAGAGAGCTAGCCTAGGATGAGAGCTCATTCCAAGTGGTAGGCAGAGAGGGTTGAATGGAGAATCAACCCACCTGTCTTGGCAGGATGATTAAGGAGATGAATTTAGCAAGTGCTGTTGAGCCATTCACCCCTCAACCACACCTCAAGACCTCAAGGAAGCTTGTCACTCAATCCTCTCTTGTCAAAATAAAGTGACTAGCTAAGTTACATCCCAGCAGAGCACCTGCACGAATCCCTCTTGGGTGATTTGTACTCCTAATAAGGGTGCGAGTGCTTCTCAATTTGCAGTGACTCCCCATAAATCCACCATAAGCTGCAAATGACATTGCAAATGCATTTAATGCATACAACTCATAGAACACCCAGTTTACCCTGGCCTGCCTTAAACATACCCGGCGCACTTACACTAGCCTGTGATTTGGCAAAACCATCTAACACAAAGCGTATTTTTATTTAAAAAAAAAAAAAACTTGGTGTCTCATGTAATTAATTGAATACTGTAGTGAACATGAAAAAAAAAAAACAGAAAAGTTGTGTGTACATACTTTTGCAGCATCATATAGTCGAAAAAATCATTTAGTCAAACCATTCTTTTGGGGACCATCTGTAGTTAGCAATGACATTTCAGACCCGGATACAGACAGATAATACATGTGTGTGCGTTTGAACTTGGAGTTGGCAATCCTCACACATTTATTAGGTACCCATGTGAGAGTGGGGGATAACACTTGCTACCTTAAGGAGACCGTGGCTTAGCAAAGATGACAGAAGTGCAAATGTCGATAGCACCAAAATGTTATCAATGCTGAGACAGAAGAGACACAGATAAATTTGGAAAGCAACAAGGAAGGGACCAGTTCTACTGGGAGAGTGAGAAGGACTCAGGAAAGTCTTCCAAGCAGAAAGGTGACTTCAGTCAGGTGCACAGTACATGAAGGCTGGGCCACAGAAGCTGAGCTAGGAGATTTGGACTTTGCTACACAGGCATTAGGGAGCACTGAAGGAACAGGTAGGTCTCCTAAAGGTAAGACACTTATCAAATGAACAGGACATGCACCATGGAAATTCACAAGGGGGTTTTTAACAGGCTGACCAAGTCTCCGAGAATTCTGCTCCCAGAGCTGGAGACCTATGGAAGCAAGACCCCTTCTCGCCTATGCTGAGCACTTGACTCAATCCATCATGCCTGGTGAGAGGTGGATCTCCTCCATCAACCAGCAAAGGAAGGGCAGCATGCCAGGAATTTGAGCGAACTGCTCCACAAGCAGCAGAAGAGAGATTTTTTCCTTATTTTTTTAAGATTTTAAGATATTTGAGAGGTAGAGTTATAGACAGTAAGAAGAGACAGAGAGAAAGGTCTTCCTTCCGTTGGTTCTCTTCCCAAATGGCAATGACTGAAGCTGTGCCAATCCGAAGCCAGGAGCCAGGTGCTTCTTCCTGGTCTCCCATGTGGGTGCAGGGGCCCAAGGACTTGGGCCATCTTCTACTGCTTTCCCAGGCCATAGCAGAGAGCTGGATTGGAAGAGGAGCAGCCGGGACTAGAACCAGCGCCTATACGGGATGCTGGCGCCAGACAAGATTAACCTACTGTGTCATGGCGCCGGCCTCTTTTTCTTCTTTTTAGATGGAAAGAACTGACAGTTTTATCTTGTTTATACTTCTTGGAGGAGAGGCTGCTGTTTTCCATTGCTCGCCTGAACATTTATCATCACAACACCCAGAGATGATTTGGGGGCCAACAGGATTTTTCTTGGCCCGGTGCCACAAATAGATATCCAGGCATTTTAATGTTTGCAATTTTAACACATCAACAGATGTTATAGAAAGAGAGTGGTTCTGCAGTTGGACAGAGTTGAATAAAAATCTCTTCAGGCACTCACAGGCTCTGCAACCTAGAAAGAGTTACTCTCCATACTCCAATGTCCTTATCAACAACATGAAAACCAAAATATTTTAGTTTTAGGGTGGTGGTTTGAACAATAAGCTAAAGCTTGGCAAGAAGCATATATTATCAGAGAAGTCACCCCTGCTTTCAAATGAGCAAGTTGGCTTGTGACAGTGTCCTGGATGCTGATAGAAGACAGGAGACTCCCCAGTAAGAGACAATGGGACTTTGTTACTCACTGCCCAACAAACAGCATGAACTTCATTGTGTCATTGTCACGCGTCCTTGTTCCCAGTGCCATGTTGGTGATGTAGATGGTCTCAGAGGATGCTTACCCACATGGTGGACTAAGTACTCAATAGAAACTTGACCTAAGAAAAGCAGAATTTCTCCTGATGGACAAGCATGTGCCTGCCCTTTATTCCAAAGGGAGGTACCATCTCTGTCCTGTAAGACTGATATAGAGGGGCTGGCATTGTGCTGTAGTGAGTAAAGCTGCTGCCTGAGATGCTGGCATCCCATATGGGAACCAGTTCATGTCCCAGCTGTTCCAGTTCCTATTCACTCCCTGCTGATAGCCTAGAGAAAGCAGCAGGAATGGCCCAAATATTTGGGCCTCTGCCACCCATGTGGGAGACTTGGAGGAAGCTATTGGCTCCAGGCTTTGGCCTGGCCCAACCCAGTTGTTGTGGCTATTTGGGGAGTGAATCAGCAAATGAGCTCTCTCTTTACCTTCTCCCTCTGTGTGTGTGTGACTCTGCCTTTCAAATAAATAAATCCCAGCATTATCATCCGAAAATTAAAAGCATCTGCTTCTTCAGCCACATGGGAGAATCTAAAGGAGGAGACTCTTCTCCATCCCTTGCCTAGGGTATGAGAGATTGAGCTGGGAATGTGCTTGATGTTCTCTGTGTGACGTCACGGGGACAAGCTGGTGTGCCGCTATGGGAGTGTCCAGTCAAAGGGTGGATCCATGACCTCTGGATGATTGGACAATGAGGATGGGAGGGACTTTCAACCTCTAAGATCATCCTGTGACCGAGAACTGTCCAACACTACAGACCTCAGAGACTTTCCATGCTTAATCTAGGTAGAACTCCCAATCTTCAACTTGGAGTCAAATACACTGGCCCCCTTTTATTTTTCCAAAGAGCTGAAATTCTTTTTCTCTCTGGGTTGAAAAAATCGTTCCTTCTTCAGTCCTCTCAAGATAAAGCATCCTCTGGCCCTGTGAGCTACCCCAGAATCAGACAGTCCCTCCCTCCAGAGAAGACGCCCTGGTTCCCAGCTGCTGTGCCTCCTGCTCTGTGTTCTTAAGATTACAACGGAAACCTTGGGACCAAAGAAGGAGGAATGGGGGGGGGGGGCGGACACCAGATCTCAGCACCCAGGCAAGGAGGACACCTCCGTTCATTCCAAAAACATCATACAGCAGGCCCAGTGCCAGGAATTCAGAGCTGAGCAAACTTTGCCCCTACGCCGCACAATGCTCACTACAACAGGAAATGTGTGAAAATGGCTTGGGTTATCAGGCTTCCAGCAAGCACACCTAAGGCTGTGCATGAAGTCCTGCGGGAGGAGCAGGGAAAAGAGGCTGGGGACAGAGTCCTGAGCTGGGTTCTGCCAGTGGCAACCCCTTCACAAATGCAGAGAAACACAGGTGAAGTTGGAGATCGCACATGTGCTGTTCTGAATCCTGGAGCACCAGGCATTGAGGTGACTGCAGAGGATGCTGGGCCCAGACACTGCATGGAACCAGGTCAGGAGGGCCCTGGCCACTGCCCTGTGGAACTTGGGCATTGCTTTGTAGGTGGCCACATCCCTTGGAAGGATTTATGGGCCAGAAGCAGGCCCAGAAATGACAGGATTTGAAAATCATTTTGGCAAGCAGGGTTGAAGGTGAATGAGAAAGAATACGTTGGGGATAAAGATAGCAGAGAAATAAATGACTGAGGGCTGAACAGGGGAAAGCACCTTAGCATAGATCTCTCAGGATGGAGGGAAAATTCTCTTTTGACACAACAATGAGCACACCTCACCCTGTACTAGTTTTGGGACACCCTGGGCACAGGGCACTGCAGCCCTTGGTGCAATCACAATAGAATGTGAATGAAGCCTACTCACCTGCTTTGCAACTAAAATCTTTATGAAAGTACCAAATTCAGAATCCTATGGACACACCTGCAGCTCTCCTGGGATGAAAAGACAGAGCTAGGATCCCAGAGGGGAAATAAAAGCGGATTCAGGAGGGCTCAGAGATAATAAGGGAAGCCCGCTCTACCTAAAGCTTCAACCCCAAGGGAGTCAGAAATTCCACGATTCGAGTGCTCTTCTGTAGGATGAGTACGGCAAAGCTCTTGGCAACGCAAATGGGAAGCAGGGGGATGAGCAACTTAGGGTGTGAGAGCCAAGAAGGGGGAGAGCAGAGCGGGTGCTGAGGCCCGTGCACTGTGGGAGGGGCAGACACGGGGCACTGAAGATTCTGACGTAGCTAGCTGCTCTGGCAAGGCTCAGCTCCGACACCTGTCTCAGATCAGAACGCCTGCCCGACCCATGTGGGAGCGCAATACAGAAACTATCTGTGCTCAAAGTCAGGCAAAGTACCCAGAAGTGCTCTAGACAAGCACATCGAACCCTTCACGTTCCTGAGAGGGGAAGAAAAGGAGTCCTGCAGATTCCAGCCAGAGCAGGCTCCACAAACGAGTGATCTTCCTACAGTTTACAGGAAATGTGTATTACGAAGAAAAGCTGTATGGATTCAATTTTAGTTTTGCACCAAAAGAAATGGATTTTTTTTGTTCCATGTGACCACAAATTTTTGAAAGCACCCTCATATATTTGAATACTGGGACCTGTGCAACCCTGAGCCCCTGAGAAACCCCAGGCTGATACGCAATGTTGCACACCTGAGCAATCCTGGCACCAGGTACGCCCCGGACAGTGAAATGAGCTTGTTAGTGGCTTTGCACTTGACTGTCCCTAGTTGGTTCCTAGGTGAGAACACGGAGCAGAGTTGGGGCACTGTCATCCTGGAGTTTTAATCTCCTCCTTAGGAGAGAGGAAATGGCAAGCTATGCCCCTTTCTTCTACATGGAACTCCTAGAATTAGTCAAACACCAGGGCCAGTGCTGTGGCGTAGTAGGCTAAGCCTCCGCCTGCAATACCAGCATTCCATATGAGCATCAGTTCGAGTCCTGAATGCTCCATTTCTGATCCAGCTCCCCGCTAATGGCCTGGGAAGGCAGTGGAGGGTAGCCCAAGTACTTGGGCCCCTGCACCCATGTGGGAGACCCAGAAGAAGCTCCTGGCTCCTGGCTTCAGACTGGCCCAGCTCTGACCATGCTGGCCATTTGGGGAGTAAACCAGCAGATGGAAGATTCCTCTCTATCTCCCTCTGTCTGTATCTCTGCCTCTCAAATAAATAAATAAATAAATCTTAAAAAAAAAAAAAAAGAATTAGTCAAGGTCATAAGACACAAAGGTGTGAAGACGATGTGCAATGTTCCACCACGAGTATATCTCCACTTCCTCCAGTCCCTAGTTGAAACATACTATGAGAAAGATCTATTTTTGGGTGTTTATGTGGAGAGGTTTTTCCTCTCACAAACGTGTCTGATTTTTCCAAAGGGACTGGAGATTGCAAACAGCCAAGCTGAACTGGAATTCTTGGCAAGCCAACTGCAGCTGTCCTCCAGGGAGGCAGAAGGAAGTTCTCTAACTTGTTTATTTCAACTGCTATTAACCACTTGCCATTGGAAAGTGATTCTAACAGGAAAAAATGTGCAGCTGCATTGCTAATCAAAGAAATGCAATTGTATACAATCCCTGATGCCTACGCAGGTATAAATGTATGTGTGTGTGTGTGTGTGTGTGTGTTTGTAATAGCGCACTTCAAAAAATTAAAGGAAAAATGTAATTGATCAGTTTATGTTCTTGCAAAAAAATTAAATCCATGCATAGTAGTTTCATAATATGCATTTTCTATGAAACTTTTTGAAGTGTCTTCATATATGTACAGGCGCATCACATTTTAACAAGTTAAGAAATAGATCATTTAAGGCTACCCAAGCCAGCAAGGGCTAAACGGATTCACACTGGCTGGGGAGTACAGACTTCAGCGTTCCATCTCTGGCATTATATTTGGCAATGTGCCCAGAACCTTGTAAACGTTCACATTCTTTGGTCCAGAATGTCTGTCTCCAAAAGTCTATCCTGAAAAAATATCCTGAAATACAGGCCCACATTCCCATCAAAAGAGGGCTTGCAACTGGGCTTTTTATGGTAGGAAAAATACAGACCCGCCTAAGTGTCCATCCAGGGAATGTTACAAGCACCACAGTGCCCACCTGCAGCTAATTATTCCACAGCAAGAAAATGATTCTACAAAGAATTTTTTAATAAGCTCGGGAAATGTTTATGATACAGTGTTAAGCGAAAATATGCAGTAATCCCTCTAGAAAACTCAAGCCTGCTTTAAAAAAAAAAAAAAAAAACACAGAAATGGTTAGAAAAGTCCACCTAAATGTTAATGGGAAGTTCCCAGGATGCTAAGACCATTAAAAGTTTACAAGAGAGTCAGGAAAGCCTTCCTGAGACTCCGTCCTGTGTGGAGGCTGAAGACTGGAGTTCCGTGTACGCCTGAGAGTCGCCTTCCTGGGTTCCCACATCCTGTTGTCTGCCTCCTGGCACAGTGGTCTGCCCAGCACCACTGCACTGTCAGTCCTTTGTCCCTGGGATTCTGCAGACCTGACCATTGGTATGCCAGCGATTCTACAGAGGCCCTAGGCCCTGGAGCCAGGGTTCCATAGCAGCCGGGTAGGAGTCATTGCTTTCCGCTACTTTCTCCTACAAAGTGCTTTTTCAAATGATCTTCCAAAAACATATTAGGGTACCTTAAAAATGTTCATGGTAAAATGAAATTAAAACATATTTGATTTGGTGCACAAAAATAGTTTGAAATCCATGCATAGTTTTTTGTTCTAATATGCATTCCCCATGTATTTTTTGAGGTACCCTTTAATAATCAGAAAAAAATAATCAACAGTTCTATGAGGCTCATTAAGAATTGGCACTGCTGTAAAAAAGCAGTCTGTTGGAGATGGGCAGGTGACCTAGCAGTTGGGACACTGCCTGGGTTACCTGCATCCCATATGGGAGTGCATGGATTCAAGTCCCAGCTCTGTTCCAGATTCCAGCTTCCTGCAACTGTGCACCCTGGGAGGCAGCAGTTGAGAGCTCAAATATTTAGTTTCTTGCTACCCACAGGAGAAACATCAGTTGAGGCTCTCTGGCTCTTGGCTTCAGCCTGGTCCACCCCCGGCCATTGCAGACATTTGGGAAGTGAACTCATGGAAGCAAGCTATCCTTCTGTGTCTCTCTGCCTCTTAGCATCAACAACAACGATGATAATAAAGAACAGTTATCTTTAAAAGAATGCAGAGTGAATCCAGCGTGGCATAGCCGGTTAAGCCACTGCCTGCAATGCTTCATTCCATTTAGGAGTACTGGTTAGAGTCCAATAGCGCTCCCTGCTAATGCACCTGGAAAGGCAGCAGAGGAAGGCCCAAGTACTTAGGCCCCTGCCACCAACGTGGGTAACCAGGTTGGAGTTCCTGGCTCCTGGCTTCAGCCTGGCTCAGCCCTGGCTGTTAAGGCCATTTGTGGAGTGAACCAACAAATGGAAGATCTCTCTCTCTCTCTCTCTCTCTAGTACATAGCTAATCAGTCTAGAAAGGAAAGGGAAATGGAGAGAGACAACAGAGCCAAGAATTTTCCAAAATTAATTAAAGACACCAAACATGGGAATCTCAGAGATTCCCAAGCAGGCTAAACACAAAGCAGCCACTCCCCAGAACACCGCAGTGACACCGCTGAGCAGTGACTGCAATGAGAATGCACCAGAAGTAACAAGAGGTGAAATGCAGGTTAGATTGTGACGTTTCAAAGATTATTTGGACAAATAACTTCTCAACAGCAACAAAGGAAGCCATAAAAACTGAAATAATACTTGCAAGGAGGAAGTTAAAAAAAATGGTCAAACTGGAATTGTTATCCAAACAGACTTCTAAGAATATGACCAAAGAATGATATTTTCAAAGAATTTTCACTAAAGGAAATTCTTATTTTAGAATTCATTCACAGAGAGGAAGATGGTCACAGATGGAAAGTATGAGGCAAGAGGAAATGATAAACAAAAATATAAGTCTAAACCAATACTGATTTATGAAACAAGAATTATTATGTCTTATAAGGAAAAAACAATATGATAAAGCTAAAATCCTGGAATCAACACCATATTTAAAAAGAGAAATTAGAAAAATTAGAAATAACAATCTAAATGAAAAAAATTAGAAAAAACAATCTAAATGAAAGATCCTGGTGAACAAGACCCCAGCAGAAGGAACAGGCCATCAAGGAGGGAGGCGCCTTTCTCTGAAGGGAGGAAGGAATCTCCACTGTGATATGGCCTTGACTAAATAAGTTCAGAGTTGGTGAACTCAAGGGGCTTCCATAGCCTAGACAGCTCATAGCAAGAGTTTTGGGTGATTGCTGATGTCATAAATAAGAGTGGCCAGCGCCGCGGCTCACTAGGTTAATCCTCCTCCTTGTGGCGCCAGCACACGGGGTTCTAGTCCCGGTCGGGGCGCCGGATTCTGTCCCGGTTGCCCCTCTTCCAGGCCAGCTCTCTGCTGTGGCCAGGGAGTGCAGTGGAGGATGGCCCAAGTGCTTGGGCCCTGCACCCCATGGGAGACCAGGATAAGTACCTGGCTCCTGCCATCGGATCAGCGCAGTGTGCCGGCTGCAGCGCACCGGCCGTGGCGGCCATTGGAAGGTGAACCAACGGCAAAAGAAGACCTTTGTCTCTGTCTCTCTCTCTCTCACTGTCCATTCTGCCTGTCAAAATAAATAAATAAGAGTGCCAATTGTTAAATCAACAACGGGAGTCACTGAGTACAGGCTCCCCACGTAGGATCTCTGTCCTTAATGTGTTCTACTATGAAACTTAAAAACAACACTACTAGTCGAACAATGCCCTATACCTTGTGCGGTTGTGTGAGTGCAGCCTGTTGAAATCCTTGCTTAGTGTATACTAAGTTGATCTTCTGTATATGAAGGTAATTGAAAATGAAACTCGATGAAGGGCGGGATGGGAGAGGGAGTGGGAGAAGGGAGGGCCGTGGGAGGGAGGGAGGTTGGGGGGGGGGCACAACAATACAAAAGTTGCACTTTGTAAATTCATATTTACTAAATAAAAAAAAAGAACTTATGGGGGGGAAAGCCATTGTAATTCATAAACTGTACTTTGGAAATTTATATTTATTAAATAAAAGTAAAAAAAAGAGAAATTAGAATGTCTCTGGATCATGGACTGTTTGGGAAAATAACAATGATATCCATTAAAAATTTTGACATTGGTAAGTTAAACATACATGTTAAAAATGATAGAAAAAAATGTATAAATTCTAAACCAGAGCCAAGAAATAGAATAAGAAAAATGTTTATTAAAAAATAAGACAAGAAAAATAAACGTATAAAATATTTTTTTTATTTTTTTTATTTTTTTAAACTTTTATTTAATGAATATAAATTTCCAAAGTACGACTTATGGATTACAATGGCTTCCCCCCCATACCGTCCTTCCCACCCACAACCCTCCCCTTTCCCACTCCCTCTCCCCTTCCATTCACATCAAGATTCATTTTCGATTATCTTAATATACAGAAGATCAGCTTAGTATACATCAAGTATGGATTTCAACAGTTTGCTCCCACACAGAAACATAAAGTGAAAAATAATAGATGATTTTTTTTTAAATGATGATGAAATCAGAGCAGACCTATTGTCATGTTTAATCCCAGTGAGAGTCAAGTTGGGAATTGATAATTTCTTTTTTTTTTTTTTTACAGAGGATCAGTTTAGTATGCATTAAGTAAGGATTTCAACAGTTTGCAACCCCATTAAACACAAAGTGAAATATATTGTTTGAGTACTCGTTATAGCATTAAATCTCAATGTACAGCACATTAAGGATAGAGATCCTACATGAGGAGTAAGTGCACAGTGACTCCTGTTGTTGACTTTACCAATTGACACTCCTGTCTATGGCATCAGTAATCTCCCTATGCACCAGTCATGAGTTTCCAAGGCTATGGAAGCCCTCTGAGTTCTCCGACTCTTATCTTGTTTAGACAAGGTCATAGTCAAAGTGGAGGTTCTCTCCTCCCTTCAGAGAAAGGTACCTCCTTCTTTGATGACCTGTTCTTTCCACTGGGATCTCACTCGCAGAGATCTTTTGCCAGAGTGTCTTGGCTTTCCATGCCTGAAATACTCTCATGAGCTTTTCAGCCAGCTCCGAATGCCTTTAGGGCTGATTCTGAGGCCAGAGTGCTATTTAGGACATCTGCCATTCTATGAGTCTGCTGAGTATCTCACTTCCCATGTTGGATCACTCTCCCCTTTATTTACTCCATTGGTTAGCGTTAGCAGGTACTAGACTTGTCTATGTGCTCCCTTTGACTCCCAGTCCCTCCACCATGACCAACTGTGAACTGAAACTGATCACCTGGAACAGTGAGATGGCATTGGTACATGCCACCTCGAAATCCAGTCATTTGCAACAAAATGGAGGAATCTGGAACACATTATGCTGAGTGAAATAAGCCAGTCCCAAAGGGACAAATACCATATATTCTCCCTGATCGGTGACGACTGACTGAACACCAAGAGGGAAACCTGTTGGAGTGAGGTGGACACTATGGGAAACGGTGGCTTGATCAGCATAGCCCTGACTGTTAATGAACAACTTAATACATTATCCCTCTTAGTAGTTTTTTTTATCTGTTCTACTTAATATGACTGGTTTAGTTCTGTAATTGATGCACAGTTATTCTTAAGTGTTGAAAATTAACTGAAATGTGATCCCTGTTGAACATGGGAGTGGGAATGGGAGAGGGAAGAGATGTATAATTTGGGACATGCTCAGGCTGACTTGCCCCAAGTGGTGGAGTTGGACGTATAAAATATTTTTTAAAATTTATTTGACAGGTAGAGTTACAGACAGTGAGAGAGAGAGACAGAGAGAAAGGTCTTCCTTCTGTTGGTTCACTCCCCAAATGGCTGCAATGGCCTGCGCTTCGCCAGTCCGAAGCCAGGAACCAGGTGCTTCTTCCTGGTCTCCCATGCGGGTGCAGGGCCCAAGCACTTGGACCATCCTCCACTGCTTTCCCAGGCCACAGCAGAGCTGGACTGGAAGAGGAACAGCCGGGACTAGAACCGGTGCCCATATGGGATGCCAGCGCCACAGACAGAAGATTAACCAAGTAAGCCATGGTGCCGGCCCCAACATATAAAATATTAAACAAAAAGTACAGAGTAAATTATTTAATGTCAAGCTGATTATACCAGAAATTTAACAAATATGTTATAAGTTTCTTATGTAAAAGACAGAAATTATAATACAAAAGTAAGCCTGCTATTTATAAGAAATGGGTCTAGAATATATCAACACAGAATGAATAAAAGCAAAACATTTTTTTTAAAAAAAGCACTATGCTAATACTAATTCCCCCAAATGCAATAAAACAGTTATAACCTTGTCTTCTTCTAAGAATGTTGTCTCAGAATATATAAAAAAAAAAAAAATTGACAGAGCCATAAGGAGAAATACACAAACCCAACATGCCTGGCACAATTGTCAGTGAGAGAGAGAGAGATGGAAAGATAGAGATATGGAGGGAGAAAAAGAGATATAAACTATTTGGAAAACACACTAGTCTTTCTTTGTCCTGTTTTTGGTTTGTTTTAGAGAGAAATGCACAGTACATTAAAAGTGTCTATAGTCCTTCTGCTATGCAATGGAACTTCAGCACTTCATTCTCCTCCCTAGATAGATAGATAGATAGATAGACAGATAGATATTCATAACATCCAACAGTAGAGCAAAGCAAATATAACATGGAATAAGTTTTAAAACATTTGTCTACATACTAAGAAAAAGAAGAAAAGAAAGATTCAACTACTTTTTTTAAAAAGATTATTTATTTATTTATTTATTTGAAAGTCAGAGTTACACAAGGAGAGAAGGGGAGGCAGAGAGAGAGAGAAAGGTCTTCCATCTGCTGGTTCACTCCCCAATTGGCCACAACAGCCGGAGCTGTACCGATCCAAAACTAGAAGCCAGGAGCTTCTTCCAGCTCTCCCACATGAATGCAGGGACTTAAGGTCTTGGGCCATCTTCCACTGCTTTCCCAGGTCATAGCAGAGAGCTGGATCAGAAGTTGAGCAGCCAGGACTCAAACCAGTGCCCCTATGGGATGCGAGCACTGCAGACAGCAGCTTTATCCACTACACCACAAGGCTGGCCCCTCAACTACTTTCAAAAGATTGGTATCTTAGTATCTTACTAACTCCATTCTTTGCCTATAATATAATTAAGTTAAAATCAATAACTTAAAGATAGTTTTGATGTGCATGTATATTCAACAACATGCTTCTATGTAACACATGAGTCAAAGAATAATCCATAATGAAAAGTAGAAAATACTTGCAACTGCAAGATCATAAGAGAATGAGTTTCAAAAAGAAATGGAATGTCAATTTTATATATAGATGGAAATTTATAGCCTTAAATATTAATGCACACATTAGAAACAAGAAAGGCTATAATTTGGTAGGTTAAGCATCTGACTTAAGAAGAACAATAGAATATGCCAAAAAAAGATGGAAAGGAGGGTGCACAAAAATTAATGAAAAACAAGCATATACAACAGAGAGAAAGATTGGCTCTTTAAAAAGGCCAATTTTAAAACTTCAGGCAAAAGTAATCAAGAAAAAACATGAAAGAAGGCATGAATAAATAATTTAGGTGTAGAACAGAAAAGATCAATGTAAATGCTAGATATTAAAAAGGATATACAAGAACATGAAGACACTTTATAATATATACCAATAAACTTCAAAACTTAGATGAATTGTACAAATTTGTAAAAAATATAATTTACCCTTACTAAGGAAAAATACAAACCAGAGATTCTGAATGGCCCTGTAACTGTTAAAGAAAGTAGAGCAGTCATTAAAAAGCTCTCTTGCCATGGAGAGACCATCAGTCCAGAGAGAGCTGGACCACATCTGGGAGATAATCAACTCGAGTCTCACTCTGAGGCCTCCTGAGAATAGGCAATGAGCTCACAGCATGAGGTCCACGTACCCTGGATACCAAAATCCAATCATAGTCTCAGACAAAACCACAGGCCTTCTACCTTTCTTAAATCTAGATGTAAGAAATCCTTCAATCACCTGGGTGAACTGAAGCCAACTGGGGTTTGGGATCTACAATGGCAACAAGGACCACTGACATCTATTTCATTTGCTTGTTTTGCTTCATTTCCTAACTCAATTCTACTTTGGTATGAATGTGGTATTAGTCATTGTGCTAATGGTCCTGTGGCTCTTTGGGATGGTAGACACCAGGGGAGAGAGTTGTTTAGGTTTACAAGGCTTGATGGGAACCCGTGTGTCAGTGACATGGCGTTTTTGATGGAGCAGTGTCAGGACAGCTCTTATCCACTGTGCAGCTAGAAAAAAACTTGGAGTTTTATTCATCCCCAGCCATCTGGGCTGACCTAATACCTAGTGGGAATGGTCATGCAGCAAGGCCCTTACCTTTTACCTCTGATCCCTGGTAATGAACCTCTAGCCTGCTGATCTCGGGGCTCCCCATGAACTCTCATTAATTCAGTATTTCATTTATAGAGTCTGCATTTTCAGTTTAGACAGGTCACAGAATCTCCAAGTACTGAGGGTTGGCTCTTCTTACCTGATCTTTGCCTTTCTGCATCAGCTGAGACCTTCAGGATGATGTTCAGTGAAGGTGGTGACAGTGGGCAATTTACCTGTTCTTTTTTTTTAAAAAACTTTTATTTAGTAAATATAAATTCCAAAGTACAGTTTATGGATTACAATGGATTCCCCCCCATACCTTCCCTCCCACCCACAACCCTCCCATCTCCCACTCCCTCTCCCATTCCATTCACATCAAGATTCATTTTCAATTATCTTTATATACAGAAGATCGATTTAGTATATATTAAGTCAAAATTTCATCAGTTTGCACCCACGCAGAACACAAAGTGTAAAATACTGTTTCGGTACTAGTTATAGCATTAATTCACATTGAACAACACATTAAGGACAGAGATCCTACATGAGGAGTAAGTACACAGTGACTCCTGTTGTTCACTTAACAATTTGACACTCTTGTTTATGGCGTCAGTAATCTCCCTAGGCTCTTGTCATGAGTTACCAAGGCTATGGAAGCCTTTTGAGTTCGCCAACTTCCATCTTATTTAGATATTTAGACAAGGTCATAGTCAAAGTGGAAGTTCTCTCCTCCCTTCAGAGAAAGGTACCTCCTTCTTTGATGGTCCGTTCTTTCTACTGGGATCTCACTCGCAGAGATCTTTCATTTAGGTTTTTGGGGTTTCTTTGTTGTTTGTTTGTTTGTTTGTTTTTTGCCAGAGTGTCTTGGCTTTCCATTCCTAAAATACTCTCATGGGCTCTTCAGCCAGATCCAAATGCCTAAAGGGCTGATTCTGAGGCCAGAGTGCTGTTTAGGACATCTGCCATTCTATGAGTCTGCTGTGTATCCTGCTTCCCATGTTGGATCGTTCTCTCCCTTTTTTGTTCTATCAGTTAGTGTTAGCAGACACTAGTCTTATTTGTGTGATCCCTTTGACTCTTAGACCTATCAGTATGATCAATTGTGAACTGAAATTGATCACTTGGACTAGTGAGATGGCATTGGTACATGCAACCTTGATGGGATTGTATTGGAATTCCCGTGGCACATTTCTAACTCCACCATTTGGAGCAAGTCCGATTGAGCATGTCTCAGATTGTACATCTCCTCTCTCTCTTATTCCCACTCTTATATTTAACAGGGATCACTTTTCAGTTAAATGTATGTTTCATTTACCTGTTCTTAATGAAATGCTTTCAGCTTGTCACTCTTACCCTGGTATGCAACGTTTGCATTAGGGAGTGGAGGAATTTTCCTTCTATTTCTAGCTTGCTAAGAATTTTTGTAATGAATACATGTTAAGTCTTATTAAACACTTTTCCTGAAACTAATATATAGACCTATGATTTTCCCCTTTGATCTGTGAATATATGACTTTCTATCATTGATTTTGTTGGGGGGGTGTTAAATCAACTTTACTTTCCAAGAATTGACCCTACAGGGTCGTGATCTGTAAGTTTTCTTATACACTGCTGAATATACTGTACAGTGCTTGCTCATAGTGCACAGTTGTAGGCTGGTGTTAGTGTTCTCAGCACATTTAAGGTAGGCTAAGATGAGCTATGATGTGCAGTAGGCTATGTGTAACAAATGCGTGTTTCACTTTCAGTAGGTTCAAATTGTTACAGGTGTACCAAATGGAGGGACATCTGTAGTAGACACTTGGAAAGTATTATCTCATTTAATCCTTACAATAGCACCAGGAGATATAGATAACCAGCCTCACTGAAGAGATGAAAGCTCTGAGACAGGAGAGTAAACAACCAAACAAACCAAAAAAGCCCCCAAAGTGACCACTAGCAAGCAACAAGGAAACAACAGGACTGGCTGGCCAAGATCCTAGCCTCTGATGAAGGCTATCTTCTAGAATTGTAGCCTGTTGCTTTCTTATAGTGTCCTCAATGATGGGGAGAGACAAAAAGAGAGAGAGGGAGAGAGGGAGAGAGAACGAGCTGTGCTGTCTTCTTGTAAAGGCACTGATCCCATCAGTTTTAAGGCCCCAGCCTGAGGACTCCATCTGAACCTGATCAGTTCCCCAAATCCCCACCTCCAAACAGCATCACATTGGGAGTTAGGACTTCAATGCCTGAACTTGGAACACAAGCACTCAGTGCACTCCAAGCAGTCCCTCTGTTTCTACAATCCTACAGTCAGGTGTATCCCGGCACACCTCTCCTCTCCAAGGACAAGCCCTCCTCCTCCCCTTGGCTGAGAATGACACAAAATGCATCATGTTCATGGAGACTCATACTCAAGCCTCAGTTGATTGGTCCAGGAAGAAGCACCAGCCCCAAGCTGAACCAATCACAGCACCCCAAACTCAAGCCCTTGTTATGGTTGACTTATCCAGAAGAGGGGATTTGACTCAAGCTGGGCTAACTCTGAGCCTTTTGGTGGGATTTTTAAAACATATGCCTCAATCCCCCTGTGTTTGTGGGCAATGCAAGGTGATGCCAAGTGACCTGCCCAACTTCTTGGTAGGCTTGGTCCCCACCCTGGGCTGAGTGGAGAAAGTAATGTTTCTCTAAATTAGACTCTGTGGAAGATCAGGGTCCCCTGGCCCACATATGAGGGACTCACATGCTCCCCTCTCACAGATAACACTTGAAGATGCTTGGGGGCGGGGACTGGCAGCATTCTGCTCCAATTCTCTTGAACAGAATTTCACAATCCACTCACATTATGTAGGATTTGGATCACACAGTGCTGTCCTGCACTGGGATTCTTAAAACATTAGAATATTTGTCCACACTTAAAATTAAGAGACATCCAATAAAAATCTGTATTTCTGCATTAAAAAAAAGAAGACAGAAAGATGAGACTCTCATCCCTGCTGGCCAAAATACACTGAGAGTACTTGGTGGGCTGCCTGCTTTAGGCTGCACCCATTCTCTCTGACCACAACTTTCCCCCAGCTCCGTCACTGCTACCTGCAGCCATATGCCAGCTGCCACTGGTCATTGTCTTGGCACTATTTTCCTTAGGAAAAACAGTGAGCTAGACTGGGAAGTAGGTGGGCTTTCAGAAGTTTGGTTCTGGGTGGCAGGCCAAGAGCAGGTTAGTAAAGCCCACAGAAACCATGAGTAGTCACTGCAGGGTTGCTGCATCTGCTGTCTCCACTCTCTCCAGACATTCTGTGCTCTCTCATCTTCAAGTGACAGGCTCCACCTTACCCTGATGGCATCTCCTCACCACATCAGCCTCCTCCCAACCTTCTGCTCAGGTTATCATGTTACTCCATCATATGCATCCAGTAAGTGTTCTTTCATGGAACAGCCTCTCTCAGTGGCTTTTCATGTACGTTTCTGCTCAGAAACTTCCACCGATCGCCCCACAGATAATCTCAAGATCAAGTTCACACAGGGGACCCTCCATGTCTACAATTTTCACTTCCATGGGTTCAATAAAACAGGGATTGAATATACTAAGAAACAAAAATTTCAGAGGTTTCCAAAAAGCAAACCTTGAATTTTCTCTGCTGCACTGGATCCGTGCCAGTGAAGTGCTGTAGCCTCCAGACGTTTGCAGATTCTCAGCCTCTGTCCAGCTCTTGGTGCCTGAGCACTGTTTGCCTTGCATCCAGTTGCATTCTCTGAAGTTAGGCCTATGATATTTGCATCCACACCAAATGCATGTAGGAATTTTTTTCTTGCCATCCCTCAAACATTATGGTGTAAAAGTACCATAGCATTTACTTTATAGTGGGCATTATAAGCCATCTAAATATTATATAAAGTATACAGGTGGATGTGCACGGGTTACACGTAAATACTACACCTTTTTTACACAATGCACTTGAGCATTCTGACTTTGGTGTCCGTGAGGAGAATCCTGAAACAAGGCCCTCATGGATCTTGAGGGAGCACTGATCTCACCGGGGTAGCTGGCAGGGTGTTTCACAGCCTGGAGCCAACTACCCCTTCCAGTGTTGTCATCATCCAGTCAATCTACTCAGCTACCCCCACCACGCCATACAAATGGCATGGTTCTTAAAGAGACTTCCAGGAACTTTAGGAACAAAAAGGGAGCCCACACAGGTGTGGTCTGCGGGAGGGGACAGTCCAGATCTTCAGTCGCCAAGATGGCAATGGAAGTGAAGTCAGCCCAGTAGTAGTGGCAGTAGGAATGGTAGTGGGCTTAAGGTGGGGGCTGCTGGTGGTGATGGGAGGGTGGTGATTTGCTTGTTGGGGTTGGGATGGTGGTAGTGATAGTTTTGAGGCTGGAATATGGTGATGGTGGTGCTTGGTGGTGGCAGAGGTGGCAGTGGGGACAAGATGGAGTAACAGAAATGGTAGAGCAGATGTCATGGTCTAGAGGGTTAAGCTGCCATTTGTGATGCCAGTACTGGTTTGAGTCCTGTTTGTTCCACTTCCAGTCCATTTCCCTACTGATGCACCTGGGAAGACAGTAGATGATGGCTTGGGCCCCTGCTACCCATGTGGGGGACCCAGATGGAGTTCTTGGTTCCTGGTTTCAGTCTGGCCCAACACTGGATGTTGTGACCAGGTGGGAGTGAGTCACCAGGTAGTGGTTCTCTCCCTCTCTCTCATTCTCTTTCACTCTGCCATGCAAATAAATAAATCTTTGTTTTTTAAATGGTGGACATCACATCTGGACTATTTGCATCTATCTTGGGTCATTGCATAGATAGAACTGCCTGAGTCTCATTCATAGGATTTTAACTTAAATTACTACCCAATTGGGATAACCCAAGGATACCCTCAACACCAAGGCTATTGGTCATCATGCCACTCCTTAGTACACTGACTCAGGATGCCTCGATCAAGGGACCCATAAAATGTAGATGTGGAAACATGTGACTTAGCGAGGTGCTGGGCGGATCAGGTGCCCACAGATGCAGGTGCCAGCCCACTAGGGCTCCAGCAAGCCCACCTCCTCTCAGGCATTCTTAACACTGCCAGCTTCTACAGAAGCAGCCCAGGGGTGAAACTGCTTACTGTGCACTGTTCCAAAGCAGCTGACCGGCAAAGTATAAATAGCTCAGCGGGCCCTGACAACAGCCGGCCGGAAAGAGAGGGCAGAGGCCGGGGATAATCTGACAGTGGAATCTCAAGCCTGAGCAGTCACCCCTGAGTGCCTGAAGAGCACCAAACACCTAAGGGGTGACGGGGTCGTCTGTGAGCAACGTAGGGGGTGAACGTGGTAAAAGGAGGGGCTTCTTCAACAGGCCTGTTTGCAGCTGGCTCGATTCAGCCAGAGAGAACTGAGCCGGTCGAATCAAATCACACAAACTCACTCCCAATCTCAAGCACTCTCTAAAGAGGCAAGAGGCAGTCTACCTTCCTCCTTCAGCTTTTGGCCTCTTCAAACAAGAGCAGACTCTTCAATGGGGCTGGTGGTGATGCAGGCAAAGCTTTAATTCTCTCTCCAGAAAGAAGACATGGAGGTGAGGAGAGTGTCGCCCAGGAGTCAAGAGCATTTTAGGAGATGACCAAAAGGTTTGCAAGAGAAGCCGGGGCCTAGAAGTGCCTTGGCTTCCTCTTCCTATTGGCCTGACAATGTGTTGGGGGCCCTGGAGACTCAGGGAGAGGGTTCAGGACCATGAAGGACTCGGCGTCATGGCAACAAGCTGACCTCTGCGAAATAACAAGAGAATAAGAAGGAAGCAATATAATGACATAAGAAGGCCATTATGGTGGTTGGCACTGTGGCATAGTGGGTAAAGCATATGCCTGCAGTGCCAGCATCCCATATGGGCACTGGTTCAAGTCCTGGCTACTTCACATCTGATTCAGCTGCCTGCTAATGTTCCTGGGAAAGCAGCAGAAGATGATCCAACTGCTTGGACCACTGCCACCCATGTGGAAGACCTGGAAGGGTCTCCTGGCTCCTGGCTATGGACCAGCCCAGCTCTGGTCATTGTGACCATTGAGGAGTGAACCAGTGAATGGAGGATCTTTTTCTTTCTTTCTCTCTCTCTCTCTCCCTCCCTCCCTCCCTCCCTCCCTCTCTGTCTCTCCTCTCTCTCTTTCTGTAACCCTGCCTTCCAGACAAATAAATATATCTTTTTTTAAGAAAAAAGAAGGCCATAGTTAAGCCATAGTTAAGGTATTCTAGATTAGAGGAACAGAGATGCCTGGTCTCATTGTTGTTTATGATCAGTTGAGTGACTGATAGAGCTGGATAATGGAATATACACACATTTTAAGAGCAAAATTTTGAGACAGTGCAGACCAAGAAGCGAGTATCCCTCAAACCTTGTCTCTGGAAATTTCCTCCCACACTGCAGACCCTGGGATCTGTGGTCCTCCCTGAGACAGTCTGCATAGGCACCTCACTGGTGGGAAGGTGTCCACTTCTGCCTTGTCATCTCCTCTGTGAGGCCGAGTTTCCTGTCTTGTAAAATCAGTTGTGTGTTGGGTTAACCAAAGAGGGGTCTATTTCCGTGTTCAGAAAAGAGACGTAATAACTCAGCAATGCTGGGCTGAGGCCTTCAGGAGGCCTTCACACTCTGCCTCCCCTCATGGCAGCCTGACAAGGAGTGCTTCAGATGAGCATGGGTCAAACGCTGGCAGAAAATACCGGTGGTGACAGAGGGAAAATCACAATCTATGGCACCTATGGGGCTCCGTGCTGAGCTTCTAGACTAGGAAGAAGCTGCAGAGAGAGCATCCTCTCCTGGGATTGCAGGAATCTGTGCAAATTCAAATAGTTGCAAGGGTGATGGCAGTAGAGGCCATGGATCAACAGGTGATAACAGGAAAATCTTGGTTCTATTGGCAACCCTGTTATAATTTGTACCTGGCAAGATTAGAACAAGGGATAATGTGTGCAGAGAACTCACCACACTGTTCAGCACAGAGCAGTCTCTCAAAATCGGATTCTTCCTTGGACCATTAGCTCTTCCTTATCTGCGTCAGACTGCCCCCTGGTGACTGCCTGTCTGTTTTGTGTAACAAATCTGACATTGGGTAGAGCAGAAAGATTTCTTCAGCCTTCAGTTCTGGAGATCCAAAGACATGGTGCTGGCATAAGCTTCTGAGAGGACTTTGTGTTGGATGGCATAGCAAGGCGGAGGGAAGAGAGAGAGAGAAAGAGAGAGGGAGAGAGAGAGATGTTAGAGGCCAGGGGAGGAGCCAAGAGACTGAAGGGGCCTGGCTTGATCTTTCAGATCAATCCACTTTCTCAGTAACTAATCCACTCCCCTGAGACTTGCATTAATTGCTGCATGAGGTCAGTTGTGACCCAATAGCCCCACCCATTAAGCCCCACCACTTTCAATAGGGTGACACTGAGGACCAAGCTTTGACATGAGTTATTATGGAGACAAAACTTGCATCAAACCGCAGCAGCAGTTGAGCTCCTGATTCCCTCAGGGTCCCCTTGCTTTCTACCATGAAACCAGCTGGCCTCACTGTCAATGGAACAGACACTCAGTGGTCCCATGGTCCCCTGGGGGGGGGTCCCCATGTCTGACCATAATACAGAATGACTACTCTTAGAATCCCCATTCCTATAAAAATCTGCTTCCAAATTGACACACTGGAATGCCAACAGAAAGAAAATGAGCCCTGGGGGATTGTGTGGCATGTGGGATGCTGCAGACGTCATCTATCCAGCAGCCCTTCCCTGCCTTGGACTGGAAGCTCAGCTCTCCCTCTGCTTTGAGGCTGGGGTTACCACACCCCTACCAGCTCAGCCCACCTGCTTAGCCTTGGCCACAGGAGCCAGCCCTGGCCAATGACACTGATAGGAATTCAGCCATGGACACCTGGGGAGGTGATAAAGGGCACTAGCACAAAACCCATCTTCCTGCACCACTGACAGTGGCATCACTGTGGGCAGGAGCCAGGAAGACAATGAACAACCTGAGATTTGGGGTCCATAAGAACCTGTGGGGCCACCCCAGCTGTGTTTTTGTGTTTTACTGAGGTTCATCACACATATCCTTCTTATTAAAGCCATTTTCAGACTAAAGCATCCTGAACATTTTTTTTTAACGTTTCCAGAGCCACCCTCCTAATCTTTTTTGCATTTATAAAGATTTATTTATTAGAAAGGCAGGGCTAAAGAGAGATCTGTTTGTTCCCACCCCCAGATAGCTGTAACAGCCATGACTAGGCCAGTCTGAAGCCAGGAGCCAGGAACTCCATCCTGGTTTCCCACATGGGTGTCAGGGACCCAAGTAACTATGCCATTGTCTGCTTCCTTTTCAGGTGCATCATCAGGAAGCTGGATCAGAAGTAGAACAGCCAGGAATCAAACCGGCACTTTAACATGGGATGCTGGCATTGCAAGTGGCAGCCTAACCCACTATACCACAATTCCAGCCCCCTGCTGAAAGATACCACAGGATTGGCCTTCTCCTCTGCTTCTTCCTCACCAGGGACTCAATCCCTGCCCTCCCAACTTGTCCCCTTCCTGCCCATCACAAAAATCTCAGTACCCAAATGTATAAAGATCAGAGCAACAAGTAAGAACAACTCTATAAGGGCTGTTGCCAATGAGAGAAAGAGACTCTTGTGAATACCCCTTTCCACTTAAATTCCTTCAGCAACTCCTGTTTCCCACAAGAAAAAGTCCCGACTTCAGCTCCTCATGCAATCCCTACAAGGGGGCCCTACAAACACCTGCTGAACCAGGACAGGCTGGAAGGACAGATGCCAGCAGAACATGGCCTTGGCTTAGTTGCATTCAAGGCCTTCCTTGTGCATCAAGGGGTCTGGAACCTCAAGGCAATGCTCAGGAAACTGTACAAAAATCATGCTGGAATGGGTGGTTTTCCAGCCTAGATGCCTGGCAAAAAAACAAAGACAGCAGCTTGGACTCAAAAACACCATAGTTCTCCCCCTTTCTGCTCAGCACAGAGCAAATAGAACAGAGCTTCAGTTGTCTGTTTCTCCCTGGGGAGAGAAAAAGTTTATAGAGTCCCCCAAAATGCAGATAAGGCTGGTGTGTGGGGTCTTCTACTGGGCAGGCCCTGTGTGGGAGATGCTTATTCATTAAATGCACAAGTAAAAACACAGAGAGCCTAGGAAAAATAAAGAACCAGGAAAAAGTGTTCCAAACAAAGGAAGACGAGAAATCTTCAGAAACTGACCCTAAGGAACCATATTATATATTTACTTGGCATAGAACTAAAAATAACTATCCGAGAGATACCCATCAAAGTCCAGAGAACAATGCATGCACAACAAAAGAATTTCAACAGAGATAAAAGTATTATCCACAGCCCACTCATGATGCTATAATAACGTACCTCCCAAGGGAGGACCCCTAATGACTTAATCATTTCCTAAAGCTCTCCTCTCCCCCCTCCATTGATAATTATCACTTTGGCAATGCTTGAGTTTCCAGTGGGATGATAGAAACCACAGAACTGAAAAATGTGATAACTGAGCTGAAAAGTCCACTAGAGTGTTCAAGAGCAGACTTGTCTAGGCAGAAGAAAGGATTGGTGAAATGGAAGGCAGGTCAGTGGAAATCATTCAGGAAAAAGAAATGAAAGAGTGAAGAAAGACGAAAGGAACTGTGGAGCGGAAGTGGTTGGATCCCTACTTGGGTCTCACTTGGGAGACCCAGATTGAGTTTCCATCTTCTGACATGGGTCTGGCCCAGCTCAGACCATTGTGAGCATTTAGGAAGTGAACTAGAGGGTGGGAAAATTCACTCTCTCTCCTCTCTACCTACCTATCTTATCTCTATCTCTATCTCTCTTCCCTCTCTCTCAAATATATAACTAGATTTTTAAATTCTAACTTTACCTCAGAGAGCTAGAAAAAGAAAAAGGGGGAAGAAATAACAAAGATCACAGCAGAAACAAATGATGTAGAAATTGGAAAAAAGTCAATGAGACTGGGATGCTTTAAAAAAATACAAACAAAATTAGCAAACCCTAACTGAGACTAAGAAAAAAAGAGAGAAGAGTGAAATAAATAAGCTTAGAAATGAAATAAGAGAGAAGAGCAGGACAGCTTTGTCCCTTGCTCAGGCTGGGTATATGGCTGGAGTAGGGGGAAGAGGCGGAGGCACAGGGGACTAGAAACTATGGATAGTTTTCTCACCAGTGGGAGCAGAATTGGGCATTTCTCATGGCCTGGCCAGTGGAGGGATCCATTTCCTGCACCTTTTCCATGCCAGGTGCTTGAATGTCCAGTGAGTCATGTTTTGCTAGTAGAATATGCACTAAATGACAGAAATGGAAGACAAGCACTCTGGGCTTCAAACAAGTGGATGGATTGCCCAAAGTTCCAGAGAATTGGTCCCATCTGACTCCATAGATCCATCGACATTCTTTTCTTCATATCACCATGCTCAGCAAGTCAGTCAAGGCTCAGGTCAGTGGGAAAGGATTGGAGATTGCCTCAAACTAGTGGCTGCTGACCCAAGAACATGGAGGAGAAACAGGATGGTGGCGTCCACCAATGTCTACATAGAGAGACCAACAGATGATGAGTCTGCCTCCATCTTCCCAGTAAGGTCAGTTGGGCCAATGTCTGGGAAAGTGTAGGAATGGGATGGGTGAATTCACTTGATCCACAAGATGATGAGAAGGTTTATGGTGACAGAGAGAAGCCAGATGGAAAGCAAAATACCAGGAAACCAAGTGGTGTCTCAATGCACAACCGTCACCTGGGAGTGTGAGGAGGTTCCTGAAGATTCTGGAGAACTGGGGAAGTTCCCCCAAGATGAAGCAGGTCATGCACCTCCACAAGACCCTGCCCCTGCACATGGGGCAGGCAGATTGTATGGGCCTCCTGAAGTCAGAAGGATGTTGGCAGAAGGTCAGAATGGAGGGTTTTCAGGTCACAGAAAGCTGCCATGTCCCAGAGGAAGGGGAGTGGGACAAGTGCGTGCAATTGCCGAGGACAGAGAGCTTGAATCCTACTTTTGGGCAGTGAGGAAGGTAAGACGCTTACAAGCAGTGGCTGGAATAGGAGAGCTGAGCTTGGGAAGGTCACTGATTCCCAAAGTCCCATCTATCTAAAAGCTCTCAACTCAAGATTGTTCAGGCAGGGTGTGTGCTGGCCACTGGCTGCAGACATGAACAGGACACTGCCCAAGCCCAAGGACCTCTGGTGGGGAAGAGGGACTTCAGATCCAGTACTGGAGCTGTGGCAAAGTCATGATTCATGGCTTTCTGAACACCCTCACTCCAAGCTGGCCTCTGGGAGTGCTCACAGGCAGGAAGACACAGCTCCAGGATGACTACCCTCAAGGGAATGCAGGAATTAGGAGAGGAACAGAAGCCGATGCCAGGACTGAAGTCCTTTCAAGCATTCTGCAAGGAAAGGATTATCATTTGCATTCAGAAATCAAGGTAACAAGGCTCAGAGTAAGAGCAAGTTCCATTTGTCAACTTGGCTTGGCCACAGTTTCCAAATACATGGGTAGTTTTTTGGATAAGATGAACACTTACATGGGTAGACACTGAGTAAGGCAGATTGTCCTCCATAAAGTGGATGGGCTTCATCCAGTCAACTGATGACCTTAACAGAACAAAGATGGATCTCCTTTGAGCAAGAAGGAATTCTGCCAGCAGATGCTTCAGGCTCAAGTCCCTGGGACTTCAGCCTGCTAGCCCACCTTGCAGATATCAAATCTCCACAATAACATGAGCCAATTCTTCAACATCTGTATGTGTGTGTTCATGTGTATTGACAGACACATGGATACACAGGAGGTTTTCAAAAGTTCATGACAATGCATGTTATGAAAATTTAATGTGGAGCTGGTGCTGTGGCATAGCAGGTAAAGATGCCACCTGCAGCACCAGCAGCCCATATGGGCACCAGTTCAAATCCTAGCTGCTCCACTTCTGATCCAGCTCTCTGCTGGCCCAATGCACCCACATGGGAGGCCTGGAAGAAGCTCCTGACTCCTGATTTCAAATCAGCTCAGTTCCAGCCAGCCGTTGAGGCTATTTGGGGAGTAAATCAGTGGATGTAAGACCTCTCTCTCTCTCTTTCTCTCTCTCTCTCTGCCTCTCTGTAACTCTGCATTTCAAATAAATAAACAAATCTTTAAAAAAAAAAAACATGATGCATGCATTTGAAAAATGTTTGTGCTAAACTAAACTTTTAGGTCCATTTTTCCATATATTTTATGAATAACCTGTGTTTTCACACACATCTTGTTGACTCTCTGGAGAACTTCCTAGTGCCTCAAACAGGCTGCATCCTGTACCCAAAGAAAGGTAAATTCTCTGAGATTGGGAGGTTTGAAGACGAGACAGCTCCAACCCTTTTGGGCCATGGTGAACTTTCCACTGATCCTTAGAAAATCATGAAAAAAAATAAAGGAAAGAAGGAAGGAAGGAAACCAGAAATTTAGTTTATTTCATCAACATAAATGATTATCTTTTATTATTTCTCTCAGTGTCAAAAATGCCCTCTCTTTGGAGAAGTGCTTAGCTATAGTTAGCAATAATTGATTCTTTTAAATATCCTAATTTGAAAAACTTAACTGGAGAAAATTCTTTAGATCTACCCATTTCTTTTTTCTTTTTGACAGGCAGAGTGGACAGTGAGAGAGAGAGACAGAGAGAAAGGTCTTCCTTTGCCATTGGTTCACCCTCTAATGGCTGCCGCGGCCTGCATGCTGCTGCCAGTGCACCGCACTGATCTGATGGCAGGAGCCAGGTACTTATCCTGGTCTCCCATGGGGTGCAGGGCCCAAGTACATGGGCCATCCTCCACTGCAATCTCTGGCCACAGCAGAGAGCTGGCCTGGAAGAGGGGCAACCGGGACAGAATCCGGCGCCCCGACCGGGACTAGAACCTGGTGTGCTGGCGCCGCAAGACAGAGGATTAGCCTATTGAGCCGTGGCGCCGGACAGATCTACCCATTTCTTAAAATTTCATTGGTCGCAGGCCAGTGCCGTGGCTCAGTGGGCTAATATTCCGCCTGTGGTGCCAGCACACCGGGTTCTAGTCCCGGTCGGGGCTCCAGATTCTGTCCCGGTTGCCCCTCTTCCAGGCCAGCTCTCTGCTGTGGCCCGGGAGTGCAGTGGAGGATGGCCCAAGTCCTTGGGCCTTGCACCCGCATGGGAGACAAGGAGAAGCACCTGGCTCCTGGCTTCAGATCAGCACGGTGCGCCGGCCACAGCGCGCCGGCCACAGCGGCTATTGGGGGGGTGAAACAACGGAAAAAGGAAGACCTTTCTCTCTGTCTCTCTCTCTCACTGTCCACTCTGCCTGTCAAAAAAAAAAAATTTTTTTTTCATTGGTCTCTGAAACACACACGCACACACACAGCCTGATACCTTAGGAGCAGATGGCGGGTTTCCTTGGAAGCATGCGCGGCTCAAGGCCATGGGTCTCTCGGCAGTGGACCTGCAGGGAGCAGGACAGCATCCACTGCACTCATAGGAAAAGACCCAGAAACTGTGGAGCAGGAGTGGGGCAGTCCAGGAAGGCTCCCTGACCAGGGCTGAGCTGCCTATACATGGGCCTGCGTGCTGCAACCCAAATAACTTCAATTGCCTTGATTAGCTTGTTCACCTTCTCAATAATGCACTTAACCTGTGGTGCACTGATGAGGAATTTACCAGATGGTGTGGCCTCTGGACCTCTTAATTGGACCAGATTTCACCCCCCAGCCTGCACCCTGGGGTTATCACGCTCAAAGGACTCCTGACCAACCTGTCCCCAGCCACCTGCAGCTCCAGCTCCTGAGACACACAGCCCTTGCTCCTTCAGGATCTGGGGACAGCTGCAGCACCAGGGTCCCTACACATTATCCCATGGTCCCTCTGTTTCTGAAAGGCATTGGCTCCCGGGCCCTCTTTGGCCATCAGTCTGCAGGTGTTTACATCTGTTATATAGAATGGCACAGGATATGCACAGAACCTATACAAATCCTCCCGTATACTTAAAATCATCCCAAAATTACTTTATAATACTTAAGGTAATATAAGCAGCTATTATATTGTTTAGGACATAATGACAAGGAGAAAAGTTTGTATATGCTCTGTATTGATGCAATATTTTTCTAATATGTTCTACCTGTGGTTGGTTGAATTCCCAGACACAGAATGAGGATGAGGGTTGGGGGGAGGGGAGGGCTGAGTTCTTTTCACATCCACCTGTGCTTGCACGTACTCACAGTCTGTTCCAGCTTGGAGGACATCCTTTCTGGGCAGCCATGGGGTTCCTGGGCTGAGGACAGTCTCTGGGGTCCAGCCATGCGGACTAACCCTGTGAGCTCCTGCAGGTCCTGATATTTCAAAACATTTTCCCTTTCAATATCAGGTATGACTTAATGGAAGCCAAATAATAAAAACATGGGGTTTTTTATAACTCAAAACCTTTTGCTCTTTAAATTCTCTTAGAGGAAATACTCTCATCAGATTGTCCCATGCCCTTGGCCCTCTGACAGCACTGTGGCTCAGGGGAAAAATGAATACTTATTACACATAAATATAAAATCTTTTTTTTGACAGGGAGAGTGGACAGTGAGAGAGAGAGACAGAGAGAAAGGTCTTCCTTTACCGTTGGTTCACCCTCCAATGGCCGCTGCAGCCGGCGCACCATGCCGATCTGAAGCCAGGAGCCAGGTGCTTCTCCTTGTCTCCCATGCGGGTGCAAGGCCCAAGGACTTGGGCCATCCTCCACTGCACTCCCGGGCCACAGCAGAGAGCTGAACTGGAAGAGGAGCGACCGGGACAGAATCCGGCACCCCGACTGGGACTAGAACCCGGGGTGCAGGCGCATCAGGCGAAGGATTAGCCTAGTGAGCCGCGGCGCCAGCCATAGATAAAATCTTGTCTTGGAGGACTGCTCAGCCAAATCTGCTGAGGCTGAACATACCTGGGTCACCGGTCAGTATTTTCCCAACAGAAATGAGTATATAGACACACTCGGTGTTGTATTCAAATACGTTTATTCCAGACTGTGGGGAGCAACTGGGAGCAACTCGGAATAGACTGTTACTCGAATTAAGACTTATTCTATGCATCTGCTTTCCCACAATATGGCGCTGGGAGAGGAGGAAACAGCTTCTACACAGCTGCCTCCAGTTCAACCAATGAACTGTAGGACCTGCTCCTGATTGGAGGAGAGCAGTGTACTCGGCGTGTGGGTAGCAGAGTTGGGATTGGTGGAAGAGGACTATAAAGGAGGAGAGAGACAACATGCACCAGGAACACCTGAGGAACATCTGAGCAGCCCCCGAGAGAGCCGGCTGGTGGTGTGCCGCTCCCCCGCGGAAGTGGGGAAAGTGGATAGGGGGAACCGCCCTTCCACGTAGGTGGAAGGGTCGGTAGCCAACCCGGGAAGAACCAGCAGCAAACCCGGGAAGGGCCGAGCAGACGAAAGAACAGTGCAGGGTCCTGTGTCGTTCCCCCATGAAGAGGGGGAGTGACATAATGGTGCCGTGACTCGGATATGAAGCCTAGGCAGGGTTTAGTGTCGTTCCTCCATGAAGAGGGGGAGCGACACAGACCATCTGTAGTGTCTCCAAATGCAGCAACCCAGTGTGCATCAACAGGAGAATGAATGTGTTCACTGTGTGTTCACACCATGGGGTTGCTAGCAGAAAGAATCGGCAAGCTGCAGCTCCCTGCCACAGCCCTGGTAGAGTCTGCTACAGGTCAGGACCCCCAGCCCCGCCTTGCTGCTCCATCCTTTACTGTGAGCCTTCCTCATCAGACTGGAGTATCCTGGAAAGATGGACAACTTCCCCCTTTGTGTTCCTACTTTCATTCTGCACTCACTCAGGTGCCATAACCATGGGGAATATGTCCTCATTATGCACTCCTGAGGTAGTCAACTGTCCCCTCCTCTAGGTCTCCAACATAGCCATTCATGTTTCTATTCTGTGAATTAGATACTACTAAATGCATATTATCAAATTAGTTTGCTCCTCAGGGCTGAAATTAAGTCCTTTGTGTGTGGAATGTTTGGTCTACAAGTCTGCCCCTAGGGAAAAGCTCAATAGCTGTTTGTTGAATGAATAAATGATGAGTTAGAGGAACCGGGCCAATGCCTGGAAGAGGAGCATAAGAGCTAAAAGGGGAACTAGAAAGGGAGAAACATCACCAGTAAGAAAAGTCCTTAGACATTCAGAGGTTGGCTCTCTGATGAAAGAGCCAGCAGCTCAGTGGCTGAACTCTGTGGCTCTCCTATTGGACTCCCTCACTCTTGCCCCCATTCCACCCACACACTGGCCCTTAGGGACCTCTGTGGACACATTAACCCCAGCAGGTTCACACGCTGGGGTTTTGGAAGCCTGTCCCAAGTGGTACAGGAAGGAATTCTGCAGACTTCACAAAATCAAAAGAAAAGAAGATAATGAAGCAGATCCGCCCTTGAATAAAAAATGCAACGTGGCTCACGTGGCACAGGTGCACTGATCACACTTGAGTGAGCACATTTGCCAAACTCCCCAAACCTGTACTGCACCATGTTGAGTACTAAAGTTTTGCTCAGATTTCCCATATTTCAGTTATCTCTTGTTGCATATCAAAAACTCTAAAACTCGGTGGCCTAATTTTTTAAAAATGCTGTCACTTTGACTCAAAATTCTGAGTCAGTTGTTTGGCCTGGGCTCGCGTCGGGGTTCTTCCGCTTGTCTTGCCTGTGTCAGGTATATGACTGCAGTCATCAAGTGACTCTACTAGAGTTGGATGGCCAAGCTGCCTTTGATCTCATGTACAGTTGGCACTGGTTCTGGGTTATTTGGTTTTAGGAAGTTCAGCTGGAGATCCATGCTGATGTGGTGGATGAACAGCTTAAATATGGTGGCAAAGCCCACGGGACATGGTGCACAGAGAGTGAAGGAGGAAATGAGTGCAAAATACTTCTCAGACTTACAGAAAACAAATAGCAACACAGTAAATGCCCTTTCCGTAATGACTTAACATGTAAAGGGATTAAAATCTTCAAAAAAAAAAAAAGGCAGATGTTGAGAACAAATTGTGACCCAATTCTATGCTGTCTCTAAGAGACAAGGACAATACATTGAAGGCAAAAAGTTGAATAAAAAATAATTTGAATCTGTTACTGGACAAAATATGTAAAAATGCTATTTGTGATGATAATAACAACGTAAGGGGAAGGAAGAGTTGTGTAGGAGCAGGGTTTCCATGTTCAAGTCTCCTGGTCTGGATATTTCGCCTTGGCAGTGCTATCAGAGTAATCCAAAACATAACAAGAGACTAGATCAGTGATGGAATAATCTCCCAGAGTCTGAACAAGAATGTGGAAAACTTGGAAGCCTCACCCATTTCTGATGAGAACACAAAATGGTTCAGCCTATGTGAAAAGCAGTTTCACCTTTCCTTAAAAAGTTAAGGATGAAATCACTCGTAATTGAAGCCCGTGTTTAGCCTAAAAGTTAAGGCAGCTCTTGCCCAGGTCAGGGTAGCTGGGACTGAAACCTGGATTCTTCATGATAATTCGGATCCTGAGAGGCAGCGGTGATGACTCAAGTAACTGGGTTCCTGCCATGCTCATGGTAGACCTGGCTGAGTCCCCAGCTTTCAGTTTTGGCCTGACCCAGCCCCAGCATTTAGGAAGTAAACCAATAGATGGGAGCGCCTATCTTTTTTTTTTTAAAGGTCTTCCTTCCTTTTTTCGTTCGTGCTGCAGCCGGCGCACCGCGCTGATCCGAAGCTAGGAACCAGGTGCTTCCTCCTGGTCTCCCATGCGGGTGCAGGCACCCAAGCACTTGGGCCCTCCTCCACTGCATTCCCAGGCCATAGCAGAGAGCTGGACTGGAAGAGGAGCAACCAGGACAGAACCGGCACCCTGACCGGGACTAGAACCCGGTGTGCCAGCCCCGCAAGCGGAGGATTAGCCTAGTGAGCCAGGGCGCCGGCCAGGGAGTGCCTACCTTTATCTCTCTCTCTTCCTCTCTCTCTCAATAAAATAAATTTTTGATGAAAAATACCCATAATCCCCAAATTTTACTGCCAGTTATGCATCCAAAGAATTGGAATACTCCTGCTAGTGCACACATAAATACATTCATAGTACTACTATTCACATAGACGAAACATGGAAGCAGCCTGAGCATCCACCTCTGATGAATGGGTAAAGAGTTCACGGCATACACATACATACAATAGAATATTTTCCAGTCACAAAAGTGAATGAGATACTGATAGTATCCATTAATGAAGCACTGAAACTACAACATTTAGAAACTTTGAAAACATCATGTAAGTGAAGGCAGCCAGGCACAAAGGACCTTCAATTGCATGATACCATTTATGTACAATATCTGGAATAGATAGATCTACAAAGGCAGACAGAGGTGCATTGCTGGTGTAAGGCTCTAGGGATAGAGTGTCCTGGGCAGAAACTGTTTGATGGGTGAGGGATTTTCTTTTGGATAGAGGTGGCTTAGAAATTGATGGAGGTAAAGGTTACACAACATTGTGAAGGCATTGCATGCCACTCAATGGTTCCCTTTCAAATAGTTGATTTTATTTCCTGCCAATTTTATATCAATTAACCGCTTTAAAGGTTTATTTATTTGAAAGGCAGAGTGACAGAAAGAGATACAGATGGAGAGAGATTTTCCATCCACCATTCACTCCCAAAATGGTCACAACAGCCAAGGATGGGCCAGACTGCGGCCAGGAGCCAGGAACTCTTTATGGGTCTCCTACATGGTGGCAGGGGTCCAAGTACTTAGGCCATCTTCTGCTGCTTTCCCAGACAGGTCGGAAGTGGAGTAACTGGAATTTGAGCTAGCACTTTAAAAAGGATGTGTCCATCACAAACATTGGCTTAACCTATTGAGCCATGATGCCCACCCTCAATTAATTTTTTATAGGGCGACAGGGTAGATCCTTGTGCTGATGGAGCTTCTCTTTAAGCTAATTGTAGTCATAGGTACAGAGACCTACACCCAAGCCTACACTGAATAGAGCTAAATACACACACACACACACACACACACACACAAGTAAAACTGGGACAATTTGAAAAAGACCTGCCAGTTGCACCCTTGTAAGCAATCTGGCTATGACACTGAACTATAATTTTTCAAGATGTTCCTTCGGAGTAAACTGGGGAAAAGGCACATAGCATTTGTCTATATTATTTCTTAAGCTGCATGTGAATCTACAATTATCTGAAAATTAAAAGTTGCATTGTAAAACATCCCTTCTGCCAAGCTTTCATGACATGCACCTTGGGGGATGTGGAGAATGTCACAGAAACAGCCTGGCCATCATATCTCACCATGAAATGCCCAGCAGATCTCCTGACCAGGTCCCCAGCAAATTTCAGAAGCCTCTTATGAGTCATTGCCCACTGGACTGGTGCCTGTTCTATTCAGTTCTTCTCCAATTGCCATACTTTGCATTTTTGCTCTATGCATGGGGATTAGCCCAGGC
Source organism: Oryctolagus cuniculus (assembly GCF_051225735.1). NCBI lineage: Eukaryota > Metazoa > Chordata > Mammalia > Lagomorpha > Leporidae > Oryctolagus > Oryctolagus cuniculus. The sequence continues at coordinate 122,625,448 of NC_142869.1, read as the reverse complement.
TCATGATATTATTTCCTCTTTCAAACTCAACTATTTTAATATGATTCGATATTCCAGCTTAATATGGCCCATCTCAGCTGGAGTGACAATGCATCTGCCACATTCACTCTTGGCGTTTGGGGAGAGAAAGGAAGAGTACAATTTTCTTATGTTATTATTTCAATTCCCCACCCAGAGAAAAATAAAGCCATGAAGGGAATCCATTTGGGGACATTTTTTTTTTAAAAGAGAAGTAAAGGCAGGCTAGCTGCTCAGTGGCTGTCTCAGCATTTAATGCCCTCCGAGGGTCCTGGCTCCTGCTCTCATCTGAGTGTCAGGAGGGCTGCCATTTAGCTGCAGGGAGACCTTGGGACCCCACTTCTTCTCTCCTGACCTTGCTTCTCTCGTTTATACTCTGAGTAAGGTAAATTGGTCCTCTATGAAAGCCCCTTCCAGCTCTAAAGCCCTCTGATTCTTGTTGTCTGTGGTTACGAATCCCAGCTCTGCCACTCACTGGCTTAACCCCTGTGAGCCCCGGATGACAGCATATCCGGGTGTACAGAATACTACAAAATGAACCAGTAAGTAAAGCTGCTGGAGGGTTGGCAGGGATTGCAGAGAATCTGCACATCAGCTTTGGGTCAAATGACATCATCATGCTATTTTTTTCTAACTCACACACACCATGTATCTCCAAATGTGTTTAGATCCGTTCTAATCTTTTAACATATTTGTCATTTTCTGGGGAAATGTCTAGAGGGTCTTGGTGGTTCATCTAAGGTATTTAATATGTACTATTCAAAATTATTATTATTCAGAAGTTATTTCAATTTGTGATTGCTTATTCCTAGTCTACAGAGGTACAATTAGTTTTTGCATATTGATCCTGTTTTCTGAAAACTTGCTAAACTCAGCTATTAGTTCTTTGTTCACTGAGGAGTACAGGATTTGTAGATGGATTTGTTAGCTTCATAAGAAAAAAAGGGGTAGTTCCATTCTTCTTATCCAATCTTGTCGCTCCCCCTCTTCATGGAGGAACGACACTAAACCCTGCCTAGGTTTCCTATCCGAGTCACGGCACCATTATGTCGCTCCCCCTCTTCATGGAGGGACGACACTAAACCCTGCGCTGTTCTTTTGTCTGCTCGGCCCTTCCCAGGTTTGCTGCTGGTTCTTCCCAGGTTGGTTACCGACCCTTCCACCTCCGTGGAAGGGCGGTTCCCCCTGCCACTTTCCCCACTTCCGCGGGGGAGCGGCACACCACCAGCCGGCTCTCTCGGGGGCTGCTCAGGTGTTCCCTTTAGATGTTCCTTTTAGATGTTCCTGGTGCATGTTGTCTCTCTCCTCCTTTATAGTCCTCTTCCACCAATCCCAACTCTGCTACCCACACGCCGAGTACGCTGCTCTCCTGCAATCAGGAGCAGGTCCTGCTGTTTATTGGTTGAACTGGAGGCAGCTGTGTAGAAGCTGTTTCCTCCTCTCCCAGCGCCATATTGTGGGAGAGCAGATGCATAGAATAAGTCTTAATTCCAGTAACAGTCTAGTCCGAGTTGCTCCCAGTTGCTCCCCACAAATCTGGATGCCTTTATTTCATTTTATTACTTTTCTGGGTTAACTAGACTAGACTTTACCTAAGAAGGTTTCTCCCATGGCTTAGATGGGAAGTCCCTTCCCAAGAAGAAACCCAAGGCTATGTCTCCTAAAAGGAGGACTTAAAGTGCATCCTTCCAATCAATGAGAATTTCATTGAGAGTTTCCTGAACAGAAGAGATGGGGACCCCAGCAATCCCTCCCTCCCAGCGACACTGATGACAACAGTACAAGCACCGAGACCAACTCAGCCTCATGAAGACACCTTGGAATTCTAGAGTTTAAATCAAGGGAAAAGATAAGATCTGAGCAATCAGTATGCAACAATACCTGCAAAGGCTCTTTAATTCAGAACTTATTAAGATAACAAAGAATAATGAAGCCCAAGCTTTATCATGAAGATCATATGGAATTTTCTCTGTGCAATTAGCTTATCCTGCTTTCCCAGGCTACTGTCCCAACAGTGTCACTGCATACCACATGGCACTCTACAGAACACATAATCTCTGCAAGCCCATATTAGGAGGCAGCCCAGCTATGCATGGCCATCCCCTCCTCAATACGCCTGCCTTTGAGTCCCCAAAATACAAGGCTGCTGCTCATTCTCATCCAAAAGGCAAAGCTTGGCCACCTAAGGTTAGCCCTGGAGCTGTGCTGACACTCCAGGGCATCCTCAAGCCTCCTCAAATGCAGGCTGATTTGGAACTGGGGTGTGGCCAGGGCTGCCTGGGTTGTGCATTCCCTCGTGTCCTAGAGGCAGCTGGAAGGGCATGTCCCTTCATTCAGGGCATCACAGCTCTGAGCGTTCCACACACAGTGCACCTGGGATTCCCATGTGATGGACACGGCACTCACCAGAAGCCCCTGTTCAGAGCGCTTGCTTTCCCTGCTGGTGGCTTTGTCCTCCACAACTCTTGTGCTTGGTTCCCGATAACCAAAAGCACTGTACAAGCAGAAAACAGAGGGCTGTAAAACTTCTCATAAAAATGTTTGCTTTCCCTTCTAGCTGTGATTCTTCTGGACTAGCTACCTAGGTGGAACCAAGAGAGTAGTAAGTAGAGGGAAACCAAACACACCTAATCCCCTAGCAACGGATCTTCTTTAATTCCAGCAAAGACGGTCCTCTGCTTTGATGAAAGTCTCTCTCTCTCTCTCTCTCTCTCTCTCTCTCTCTCACACACACACACACACACACACACACATATATATATATACACACATACATCTGAGGAGTGACCAGTGGATGCTATTTCTCCCCCTCCCTATTTCTCTCTCTCTCCATTTCTCTCTCTCTGTGTGTGTGTGTGTGCGTGTGTGTCTCCATCTCAAATAAATAAATCAAAATTAGGGAAAAAAACCATAACCGATGTTTTAAATCCCAAAGGGCAACAGAACCATTTCCTAGCAGTAAAATGAGAATATAAGTCCTGTTACGCTTCCTGTTGATCACCATTGCACATCTCCTCTGGCTGCACCCAACGGGGATTTGCTCTATAATTATTTAGTGGTTAACATTGATCAATCTGTGCTGCGATCTCCACAGCTCATCATAATGTAAATACTTCACATTGGCTACATTTTTACCTACTCTACCAAAAATGCATAGATGGTATTCTCCTCTTAGGACATATTAGAAAAGTAAGGCATTAGGAAGTTAAGGTTGCTCAACAAGGGACTCTCAGTGTCTCTGGCTTTAAAATAGGAGCAATAGAACCAACCTAGGGGTGTTGATGTGCTTTAATCACGCAGGTGGGTGGGTCCCACTGTGACTGGCAGAGACTGAGCACTCAGAATGGTGTCCACTGTTTGTGTGACCATTGGAGGAGGCAGGAGCAGAAGCAGGCATCTTTTCCTCTAGGCCACACTGGCCTCCAAAGCTGTCCACCAGCAGTTCTAAACATCTGGTGGTATTGTCCCCTGGGTAGTGCTTGGGGCCATCACCATGATGAGCGGCACTTCTGTCATATGTGGAAGGCTTGCAACCTAACATTCACGGAGGTGATAAGCACGTTCATTACTTGAACTTCACATCCTATAAACACAAAGTATACTTCTTCCATTCCACTCCCCACTGAAGTTTCAAAAACAACAATCAGGTGACTGAAGGGGGAAATTGCTTTCTTACCAAGAATTGCTCTTCCTTTGGGACAAGTCTGTGTCATAGTGACAGTGCTCTGCCAGGAGTTTGGGTCCTCTTCAGCCCAAATAACCTGGATAGAGCTGCACCTGTGATTGTCATGGTGCTCAACAAGACAGTGTCCACACCAGGTAAAAGTTACACTTCCACAGCCCTGCTCAAAGTGTCAGACCTGCAGAAAATTCTTCAGCAAAATCATTATCTTTTCATCCACATGATTTCATTTAAGTTCCTTAAAACATCTGCTTACTTCCTCTTATGCAGTCTAATAAAGTCTGACCTGAGCATTTACAATATTACACTGTGTAGCATTTACTATGCATTGCTTTTTCAGTTATTTCTCCTTTTTGCTATGATTATCACATTCATAATTTTACTAACCTTTTTCAGCATTTATAGACATATAAGCAATGCTTTCTTTTTTTTTTTTTTTTTTTGGCAGGCAGAGTGGATAGTGAGAGAGAGAGAGAGAGAGAGAGAGAGAGACAGAGAGAAAGGTCTTCCTTTGCCGTTGGTTCACCCTCCAATGGCCGCCGTGATCCGATGGCAGGAGCCAGGTACTTCTCCTGGTCTCCCATGGGGTGCAGGGCCCAAGCACTTGGGCCATCCTCCACTGCACTCCCTGGCCACAGCAGAGAGCTGGCCTGGAAGGGGGGCAACCGGGACAGAATCCAGCGCCCTGACCGGGACTAGAACCCGGTGTGCCGGCGCCGCAAGGCGGAGGATTAGCCTAGTGAGCCGCGGCGCCGGCCTAGCAATGCTTTCTATGAATTTCATTCCTATATAGAAAAGGTGGTGTTACAAAATATTTTATATAAAAGATGCTTGAGCTGGATAGAACTACTGTATCTTATTTAATTCCCTCAAGTGTTCAGCACTGTAAGAAAGCCCCTGTGAAGAAGGGGTGGGGGGTGGCTGGGATTGGATTGTGATGGGGGTAACCCAGCTCAGATCTCAGTAGATAACATGAACTGGACACACAGTGAACGTGTAGATGACAGCTGAATACTGACCCATCCTCAGAAAGGACAAGCTCTCATTTTTGTTCTTACAGGGAAAGAGTAAGATACATCCAACTGAAAATTTCTTGCAGAGCAGTTGTCTCAACAGACATGGTTCTTCCCTCCTGGTCATCTACACTGTGCTCGGAAAATACAGGAGTAACCAGTGACCAAGCAAGGGAATGGATGATTTCACAGTGTTGAAGGCAGTCAGGGCAAGGGTGGAAGCTGGCTCAAGTATCAGGAAAATCTTCCTCTGGTTGTCCCTGCAGCCACTTGGGGCTCTGTAGTCTGTAGTGGTCCTGCCTGGGTGCCTTCCCCTCCCATCCATACCCTACCCCACAGGTCACAGATCCCTGTACTGAAGGACAGGGAACCCAGGTGAAAGGCTCTCATGCCAGGGCCCTTCAGCCATCATAGGAGGAAGCTGGCCTACTCACCCTGGACAGCCTTGCTGTCAGCTGGGGCAGGCCAGCCCTTCATCTGTCAAAATCCTCCCTGCTAGATCCCGGTGTCATGAGGCTGCCCCAGTTAGTGTATTCATGTTGGAGTGTGTGGGGTGTGTGGGGAGCACGCCACTGAGTTCTGGGGGTAAATACTCAAACCATCGCCATTTAGAGAGGTGTTACCTGGCAGAAATGGAAGGGGAAGAAGGCAATGGACAGAGATCCAAGGTGATGTAGCAGCAGGTGCAGAGACCTCGTGGTGGGTGAGGCAGCACCAGATGCAACTGTGGCCAGTATGGAGGACATGGGAGGGAAGGACAGGTGAGGCTGGGCAGCAGGTGCAGACCATGAGGGCCTGACACTGAAGTCAGCAGACTTTAAGAGTGACAGAAAAGGGCTACACAGGGCAGGGATACTGACAGTTTCAGATGGGACAAAAACACTGGCTTCAGGCCAGGGAAAGATACATATAAAGAGACAAATAGACTACTAGGGGATCAATTAGGGTACAATAGCCACAGTGCACTGGCACTCAGATAAACAGAAAAAATGGATAGGGCTTGGGAGACTTTTAGAATTCCTTCTAAAAGAAATTGGCAGGAATTCTGGCCTGAAAAGTAAATTTTCACTGAGACAGGAAGAGCTGAGTGGGTCTAGTTGCCTCCCAGACTCAACGCCCACATAGTGCCCTTCTTGTGTGCCTCTCATACCTGGTCACCCAGCCTCTGGCCAAGGCACTCTCACAGCAGCAAGGGAGATATCATTGCTTTATGGAATGTTCTAGATGCAGGACTTAATATCTTCCTGAGTGTGAATAGAGCTCTCATGTCTCTCTCCAGACATTGAGAATGACTGGTGTGCACCAATCTGATCACCACGTCCCACCTCCAAATTCCAGGAAGTCTTGCTCATGGACTGAGCATTGACTTTGGAATCTCCTTACCAAGTGATGACCTATGGGTAGACAGTGAATTTAGCTCAGCTCCAGCTTCCTCATCTGAAAACCCAGGTGGAGTTCCAGGCTCACGGCCGTTTGAGAGTGAACCAGATGCAAGGATGGAAGATCTCTCTCTCTCTCTCTCTCTCTCTCTCTCTCTCTCTCCCCCCCCCAGATGCTTAGGTGCATTATACATCAAGAACATGGCACAGGTGTGAGTGCACAGGTGTGACTACATGGGGCTCAATGGTACCGTGCCATTCTGCACTGAGTAGCTCAGGATGGGAGGAATGTGTCCACAGGACCTCCTTGTGGTCGCTGGGGGAGATCAAGTTCTGGGGCTTAGAGTGGGTTTTCCCAATGGTGTGTGGAAGATTGTGAGCTCCTCAGGGAGCCCGTGGGGCTGTGGGCTTGGAGCCAGTTGCATGTGCCCTGACAAGTGCCACCTCTTTCGGCCCTCAGCCCCATGGTCCCTCTGCGGCTGCCCTGCTCACAGCTGCGGCTCCCTAGCCATCCCTCACTCCTCCTGTCCTCTTCTCTCACTTCACACTTCTTCTTGTCACCTAGCACTCCCTGATCTGGTACAGCTTTCACTGAGTTGTTTTCATTGTCTGCTTCTCCCAGACAAAATGCAGTCCCACACGAGAGAGACATCCATGTGTCCACTTTTGTGTGCCTTGCCCCTGGAACAGGGCCTTTGCCTGTGGTGACCATGTGATAGATATGGTGAGCAACAGATACTGCTATGGGCGCTACGTCCTGGTAGATCCAAAACCATCCCTTCCAGAGCCAGAGGTGGTGCATCAGTGAGTTCTCCTTAAAGGCAGAACATACACATCTCATCCTCCAACAAAATGAGACTAGGTCTCGCTTGGGTCATTTTCTCTATCTCCCTACCTCTCCTATTCCCTGTCTGTCCCCCCTCCCCCCCCACACACACACACTGCCTGGCTCACCTTGTGCTGTTCCCCCAGGATGCGCTCCTCCCTAACATTCCCAGCTAACACCGCCTGCCCTTCAACCTTTCATTCAAATGCTGCTGTTGCTGGAAAGCCAGCCCTGATGCCCCCGTGCTGGCTCTGAGCTCCAGGACTTCAGGACATGGCCCCCTGTCTCTGCAGCCACAGGATCACTTCCAGCCACCTTGTGAAACTTGTGGGCTCAGCTCCCATTGACCACAGAATGCATCTTATTCCTGAGGTCATTAATGTCTTGGTTAAATCTATTCTAATTGCAAATAATTGCTGCATTCCTTCCTGGAGCATCACAGCCCCTCCAACATCTTGCAAGTTCCGTTTACTGTATACAGACTTCTCATTCACATCTAGTTGGGCCTTTGGGTTGTTGCAGAGCCTGACTCACAGTGGACCTATCACAAGCTCTTAGTTCTCTGATCTCTTGTCTTGGCTCCCAGTATGTCCTGTGACCAGAGGAGCAAAGGCAAACTTGCTCACTCTCCACATCTCAACATGATGCTTTCTGCAGTCAGCAGAGGTGGATAATCCCTGCAAAAGGCTCTTTCTCTGTTATAGCAACATTGCTTACTCCTGAAAAACTAACAGGTCTACCTCTGCTTCTTTGTCTCTGAGCCAATTGTTAGGTTAAAAATCAGTCTCTATGCCAATTGCCCTGATTTCATCATTGCACTTTTCACATACATATGGAATTATCACACTATACCCTATAAATGCATAAAATTTACATTTTATATATTTGAGAGACATAAAAAATGGAGACAGATAGAGTGAGCCCTCATCTGCTGATTTGTTCCCTAAATGCCTGCACCAACTAGGACGGGGCTTGGCAGAAGCCAGAATCTAGGAACTCAATCTAGGTCTCTCTTGTAGATGGCAGGAATCCAATTACTTGAGTCATCAGCACCGCCTCCCAGGATCTCCATTGACAGGAAGCTGGAGTCAGGAGCCAGAGCTGTGGATCACACCCAGGCCACCCAGTGTGGGACACTGGTGTTTTAATCAGCATCTTAACTACTAGGCGACACACCCACTTCCAATATGTACAACTGTAATGTGCAATTAACAATAAAGAAACATGTAACAAATAGCATTTTTTACAGAACATTAAGATCTGAGATTCTATCTATTCATTCACTTACTCATTAAATAAGCACATCTTTCTTATCATTAGTGGTAAGTACACAAGTAATACAAACACAATCAATCCTGACTCCTGCAGTCCAGTAGCGCATGGCCTATCAGGAGAGATGATGTCTTTAAAGCAATAGCAGACACAGTGGAGAATGAGATCAACTGTGTATGATACAAATAAAGTGCTCAAGAAAAGCTTGTGCCTCATTCATTTGGAAGCACAGGTAGTAAGATACAGACAGACACAGAATGAAAGGGAGGGGGTGAAAGTTTATGTTAACTGATGGAGAGTTAGAGACAGAGAAATCTAAGTTCTCCAAAGCCCTCCAACATCCCAGGGATGGGGAATGTCCAGCCCATAGGCCGTATCAGGATCGTGAAATCATTGGATCCTGCCAAGGCAACCACAGGCGAGATTCTTGTACAGCCCACGAATGATGTCATAAATATCCAATGGCCCTCTGCAGAAGGTCCCACCCATGATGCAAGGCTCTTTTGTCCCCGGTCTTTGGTGACGTCACTCATTCACATCACAACCCAGCACCAAGCAGGGGTCTGGGAGGAGGCAAAGCTGGGAGCAGCAGAGGAGGTGGAGGGAGAGGGTGCAGTTCTCCCCTTCCACAGCCTAACATATCCCCTCATCAAACGGACCTCAGAAACAAATTTCCTGCCTTTTTAAAGCTCCTAAGTAATAATATCAACTTTCCTCCAACAGCCTAAGATAAATGATTTCTCCAACATTGATGGAGGGTTAAATATTGAAAGCAACCTCAGGGGCCGGCACCGTGGCTCACTTGGTTAATCCTCTGCCTGCAGTGCAGGCATCCCCTATGGGCACTGGGTTCTAGTCCCGGTTACTCCTCTTCCAGTCCAGCTCTCTGCTGTGGCCCGGGAGGGCAGTGGAGGATGGACCAAGTGCTTGGGCCCCTGCACACTCATGGGAGACCAGGAGGAAGCACATGGCTCCTGGCTTCGGATCAGCGTAACTCTGGCCATAGCGGCCATTTGGGGGGTGAACCAACGGAAGGAAGACCTTTCACTCTCTCTCTCTCTCTCACTGACTAACTCTACCTGTCAAATAAAAAAAAAGTTTAAAAAAAAAAGAAAGCAACTTCATAAGATGAACACATTTCAGAAGTCCAATTTCTGAGTCAATATATAAATCGAAAAAAACCATAAGGATTTTGTGAAGTGACATTCAGTATATAAACTTAAAAATGATAAATTTCTAAATTTATCTTAAGAATTTGTACAGGGAGCCAGTGCTGTGGCATAATAAGTAAAGCTGCCCCCTGCAGTGCCAGCATCCCATATGGGCACCTGTTCGAGTCCCAGCTGCTCCATTTCTGATCCAGCTCTCTGCTATGGCCTGGGAAAGCAGTAGAAGATGGCCCATGTCCTTAGGCCCCTGCACCTGCTTGGGAGACCCAGAATAAGCTCCTGGCTCCTGGCTTTAGATCGACACAGCTCCAACCATTGCGGCCATCTGGGGAGTGAATCAGCAGACAGAAGACCTCTCTCTCTCTTTCTCCCTCTCTGTCTCTCTGTCTCTGCCTCTCTGTAACTCTGCCTTTCAAATAAAATAAGTAAATCTTTAAAAAATTGGACTGGAAGCAAATATTTATGCCACAAGTATAGCTCCTAATGAGGGACAGGTAGGTAAATAAAAGAGTAAAAAAAAACAAAAGTCCTAGGAAAAGCAGACACTAATTTTTTTTTTTGCTTCTGGTTATATATGGCTGGCTGCCATTTGCATTGTAAATAATCTCCTTTCTACACTGAGTTTCTGCCTCCTGCCACTGAGGTGTCTCTTCGCTCGCCTCCTCATTCTGGGGCTAAGGTGAGTACCTCCACCTCTGTGTTTACTCGCCGCATCATGTTGAATAATTCACTGCTTCATGCAGCGGTTCCAGGGGCTGTAGAGCAGAGTGGAGAGCTGGAAGAAGCTGTGAATCCCAGAAGCGCCAATTTTTTGCCTTTAATTAAAGTTCTGCCCAGCACGGATCCCGTGCCCCAGCTGAGGGAGCAGCACCTCCTCGACACTCTATGTGAACACAGCAGCTTTACAGAGCCCAGAGCAGGCACCTGCAGCCCCCTCTCTCCTGCCTGTGCTGGCTTCGTGAGTGTGGAATGCCTGATAAATTAGAACAATTTATGAGGAGTCATGTTGATAGACAGCAAAGACTATCGAAATACACACGCACACACACACACACACACACACACACAGAAAAGTGGTGCAGGCAAAGCAAGTTCCCAGCCTGGCTGATGGGATATGTAAAATCTAGAGAGTATCAAGTGACACTGGAAGATGCCCCTTCACATCTCAGTTAAACTCACAGGAAGGCATTGGAACATCTGCGTTTCTTTCCTGGACAGGTTCTTCAGTCTCTGATCAAATGCATCTTTCAGACACTTTGAGCATCTGAGTTTAAAAATCGCACATCCACTAAAGGAGTGTGCACCCAGTCCTGTATATGGAGATGCAAAGACAAGCCACACACACACACACACACACACAGCCCTCTCCCTGACTGAGGACCTCATCCGCAATTGGGGAGCTGATGAGGAAATGGAGCACCAGGTAAAGTGTAGAGACTCAGGCAAATCTCAGAAAGAATGATGGAATGTTCTGGGCCAGTCACGACTCAGGAGTGACAAATGGCCTGAGTGGAGGAGAATGGATGGGACACACACCTTAGTATTGTCAGAGCCCAGAGTTCAAGGAGAGAGCAGAGGCTGAAAAGGGAGGTAGAGACCCAGATTCTCATCCAGGAGAACAGTATTGGGTAACAAGACAAAGCATCAACCCGAAGGGTTCGGCTCCAGCAAACCTGATGTTGGCTGGTTGATCTGGGTGTCCCTGGACTAGAAACAGCTGTGCAGCCTCCCAAATTCTCACTTGATCTGGGTGCTCAATTCTAGGTCTGGTGGACAGATCTGACTCAAATCACCAAACAGAAAGCATCTCCATCAGTCAATTCTCACAGTAGCCAAGCCACAAATGACTGCAACAGGGCTGAACTTGGCTTTGGTGTAACTTGAATGTAAGGGAGGTCAGGCTGTCCTGGAGGATGGACCCCTACTAGACTACCAGAAATGTGCCTCTCCCAAAGAAATTTGTGGCCTTTTACCAAGGTGTCTCTGCATTGGGGAAAAGGAAATAGCCAGGCTTTGAAAAGACTACTGGGGGCCAACACTGTGGCACAGCTGGTTGAAGCCCCAGCCTGAAACGCCGGCATCCCATATGGGCACCGGTTCAAGTCCCAACTGCACCTCTTCCGATCCAGCTCTCTGCTATGGCCTGGGAAAGCAGTAGAAGATGGCCCAAGGCCATGGGTTCCTGTGCCTGCGTGGGAGACCCAGAAGAAGCTCCTGGCTCCTGGCTGCAGATCAGCGCAGCTCCAGCTGTTGCGTCCAATTGGGGAGTGAACCAGTGGATGGAAGATCAACCTCTCTCTGTCTCTCTGCCTCTCTTTCTCTCTCTGTGTAACTCTGACTTTCAGGTAAATAAATAAATCTTTAAAAAAAGCAAGTCCCCACACCCAGAGAGGAGGACTCTCAGCAGGCAGACACAATGATTCCTGCCACCACCCCATTCATCTCAGCCACTGGGCCTGTGCAGAAGACCGATGCATCCTGGAGGAAGACACAAAATTATCCCAAGCTTAGCCAGGAGGCAACCCCATTGCAGCTGTTGTTCCTGATGGGTTCTCATGGTTTAGGTAGATGAACACATCCTCTGGGCCTGCTACACGGCTATAACCCTGGTAAATGTTGCTTTGTTTTGCTTTGATTTGCTTTGCTTTGTTTCCCTATCAGTAAGTGAAGACCACCAGAAGCAGTTTGTTGTCAGCTAGCAAGGCCAGTAGTATGCATCACTGTCCTACCAGAGGGCCATTCTCAGCTCTCTGGCCTTATCTCAGAGCTTCCTCTGCAGTGTCAAGGATCATCAAGCAAGTCCACAGCATTGATGACATCATGCTATCTGAACCAGCTAGACACTCTGGTACAGCACTCACATGCAAGAGGGTGAGAAATCCCACGGAAATCCAGGGTCCTTCCACTTCAGCCAGACTTGCAGAGGCCCAGGGGTCTAGAGCATGTCAAGAAGGCCCTTCCAGTGCCAAGGCTGTCTCCCTGCATGTAGTCCCTCCTTCAGCCAAACAAAAAGTGCAGCACCCAGTTCCTTGTGGGGACTCGGATTTTGGGAGCAAGATATTCCTCGGGCAGATGGCAAACTCTCACAAGGTTGAATGATCACTATGGCAAGCCGCTAGCTCTGAGTGGAGCCCAGGACAGGAGAAGGTTCTGCAACAGGTGCACACTGCTGTGCCAGCTGGGCCACGGGATCTGGCCTGGGGTAGCAGTGGCAGACAAGGGTGCCGTATGCACTCCTAGCAGATGATACAGGAATCAGTGTATTCAGGAGCAAAACCTTGTCATCGTCTGCAGATAACGACTCTCTTTTTACAGAGGAGTTCTTGGTGAGGATGGAACAATTAACCATCATCATCAAGCTACCAGGAAAGCTCGGCCACTGATCATGAACTGCCACCTGCTGTCGGAGCCATCCTGCAGTAATTCTGGGCAGGCACGGCAGCACCCCGTCCACAATGGGAAGTGGCAAGGGCAAGACTCAGCATACCACCTGCCTCACAGCCTGATCCCAGCCCTGCTCCAACCCAAGGCTCTGGATGCGAAAGGTAGGGCTTTAAATCCTTGACACCTAAGGCAGAAGCACCTTAGCTCAGCTTAACGCTAACATTCTACACAGAAAGAAACCCAGATCAGGCTCATGGGGGCTCCTGGGGCTGGCTCTTGTGCAAAGCCATGGGTACAGTGGTCTGAGTTGGAACTCAGCAAGCTGCCATGGCACATGGTCATGCGTGTGGACAAGAGGACTTGAGGGGCCTGTTAATGACAGATTAATACGGTGAAGTTGGGCTGCTTGGGCTTCTGGGAGTTTGCCCTATTGCACACAGCACTCCCTGCACAGTTGATTTAATGCTATGGCCAGGAGGCCCTCAGAATGACATATTAATTTATTGGCATTTAGATTTATGGGCTTCAAGACGTGCTAACCGAATATAATTAAAATTAGCCAACCTGACCCTCGCTGTCCTCACGCCTGCAAGACAGTGGAGAGAATTTATATTTCTCTGCAAACTTGGGAGTGCTTTGGAGTCCGCCCAGTTTCAGGGAAACGGTTTGGCTGTCTTCAGTCAGAGGAGGAGGAGGAGGGAAGGGCATATATTAGCTGCATTTCAAAGCCTTTACTCAAGTTTCAGAGACATTTTCCGGGCTTACGCTGCAGATTTGACAACACGGCAGTCTTGGTAAGATTGCTGGGGAGGCCACAGCACATAAAGAAGGAGATTAATCAGATGACAGTTCAGGGTTTCCAGCTAAGTCACTGGTGGGGATCCTGCCCACTGCCTAACACCCATTGCTGAACGTGGGGCAGCGGGTTGGGCTTGGAACGCCAGCATCCTATATCAGAGTGTCAGTTGAGTCCCAGCTGCTTCCTTCTAATGCTCCTGGGAAAGCAGCAGAAGATGGCCCAAGGGCTTGGACCCCCACATGGGAGACCTGGATGGAGTTCCTGGCTCCTGGTCCAGTCTTGGTCATTGTGATCACTTGGGGAGTGAGCCATTATATGGATGATCTCTCTCTCTCTCTCTCTCTCTCTCTCTCTCTCTCTCTGCGTGTGTCTTATTCTCTGTCAGTCTGTCTTTCCCAAAAATAAATAAAATACTTTATCTTTAAAGAAACTGCTGAACATTCAATGTAGATATAGATCAAATCATCAAGTTGCACAATTCAAAAAAGTACAATCATCCTCTGGTATCCATAAGGAATTGGTTCAAGGACCCTTGTAGCTACCAAAACCTACAGATGCTCAATCCCTTATATAAAATTGTGTAGCATTCATATAGACATTGCACATGTCCTCCTGCCTACTTTGTCATCCTCAGATTATTTACAATACCCAACACTATGTAGACAAGATGCAAATAGTCATTGTGCTATATTATTTAGGGAATGGTGACAAGAAAAAGACTGTACAGGTTTAAGATTTTTCCCAAATATTTACTATCTTAAATTGATTGAATCCATGGACATGGAACCTACAGATCTCAAGGCCATCAGTGCACAATTTTTAGCCGTGAATAGTATCTCATAAAGCTTGGAAAGAGCAAAATAAGAGTAATTTGCCTTGGGGCCAGCGCCATGGCTCACTTGGTTAATCCTCCATATAGGCACTGGGTTCTAGTCCTAGCTGCTCTTCTTCCAGTCCAGCTCTCTGCTGTGGCCCGAGAGGGCAGTGGAGGATGGCCCAAGTGCTTGGGATCCTGCACCCCCTTAGGAGACCAGGAAGAATCACCTGGCTCCTGGCTTCCGATCGGCACGGCACCGGCCATTGCGGCCATTTGGGGAGTGAACCAACGGAAGGAAGACCTTTCTCTCTGTCTCTCTCTTTCACTGTCTATAGCTCTACCTGTCAAATCAATTTTTAAAAAAAGTAATGTGCCATTTTTAAAACATGGAAGCATCAATTAAATTCCACCCCCTCAAAAGTCTCCCCAAAAACAATAGAAAGAGGAGTGACACACACACTGGGGTTCTGCATGCCCCAAATGAGATGCCACCCACAACAATGCTTCTAATCTGCCTCCCTGAAAACCACACTAGCCAGGCTGTAGAGTCCTGAGAATTCTCACAAACACCCTGACACCCACAGTGAAGGGGACTGGGCCTGAGAGGGTGCAGGTCTTATCCCTTGCTTTTGTAAATTTTTATTGATTTATTGATTCTGAGTAGCAGAGAGAGAGAGGAGCAAGAACCTATCCTTTGTTTATACCACAAAAGCTTATAGCAGCAGGGACTAGGCCAAGCCAAAGTCAGGAGCCAGGGACCCAACCCAGGTCTCTGCACGCAGGGACCCTAGTCCTTGAGCCATAACTGCTGTCTCCCAGAGTGCACATTAGCAGGAAGCTGGAATTCAGAGCCAGAACTGGGGATGGAACCCAGGCACACAGGTATGGGACGGGGCATCTAATAACTGGTGTCTTCACTGCTGGGTCAGGTGCCTGCTCTAGGCCTTAGCTAGTCTTACCAAGGGAAAGCAGAAGTGGTTGTTGACTACACGGCTGTGAGAAGGGGTCTGAACCCCCTCACATTAATGGGGAGCCATCTTGGGTGTTGGCTCCTACATCAATCCCTTTGCCCACTGAGGCAGCCACTGGCCTGAGGCTTCTCAGAGAGACTGCATTCCCCGCATCACTGCCTCACACCCTCAGGCTCCAGGAACCCAGTAAAACAGAGGCTCTGAAGATGGAGCAGTGTCAGCGTGGTACTGGGCAGAGGGAAGGTCTGGGCCCTGCCTCCTGAGCAGAGGCCAAGATGAGCAGATTCAACTGCACCAACAATACACACACATCACACACGCACACACACACATACTCATCACACATACCCAACACACACACCTGCCACATGCACACATTTCACATACACATATATACCACACACACATACAAACAATACACACACATCACACATGCACATATGCACATACTCATCACACATACCCAACACACACACCTGTCATGTGCACACATTTCACATACACATATACACCACACACATACAAATAATACACACACATCACAAACACTACACCACATATGCGTATCACACACTATAAATCACACACATATACTCATCACACATACACGTCACCTGTCCATCACACACCACAGGCATGTACTTCATACATGAACATACACATCACACATGCATAGAACACATGCATGTGTATCCCACACATACACATCACACATATGCACTTCACACACATACAAATAATATGCACACACATACATACACATCACACCCAAACACACGCACATCACATGTGAACTTCACACACATACACATCACACACTTATACTCCACACATACACAAATCATACACACACATCACGCACATATACATCACCCACTACACACAAACACACCACATACACATCACACATGTATGTTACACACCTCACACACACAAATCACACACATCACAGACATGTCATACACATATACTCAACTCACATGCATGTCACACATATATCACACATCACACAATGCACTTCATACACACATATATTACACACATGCACATCACACGCAATGTGAACATCACACACACTTCTCACAAACATACACACACTTAAAACACACATACACATCACGCATACACAAATAATGAGGCAAAGAACCCAGCCTAGAAGAAAATGTAACTCAAGGACTGAAAAGAAATGCTCCTCAAGTGTTACAAAGAACACCTTACTTACAGGGGTATAAAGGCTATTAGCAGAATGCACAGGGAGAGACAGACAGAGTAGAATGAAGTGAAAAAAGAGGTTATAGGCATATGGGAGCAAACTAATATCCAAACAACACCATTGCAGTTCTAATAATACATTAGAAACAGCAAGAGACAGAATAAACACTCCTGAAAATAATTGCTTGCCTGCAGGAGAGGCCCGGGATGTTTATTTAACAACACAGACAGCACTCCCTGCACGCACACAGTGTTCTAAGCACCTTACTAATACGGCCTATTAATCCTCATAATAATACTGGGAGAGCGACAGTTTTGATGCATGCAGACACATGAATTTTAATCTTTTTGTACCAAAATAAACATCTTTTAATTCTATTGTTCACCATCTTTTTCAGCTCCCTCAGATTATCTCCATTTTACAAAGGAGGAGAGCAAGGCACAGAGAGGTTCCGTATCTTGCCCAAGACCACCCAGCTAATTATGTGACTGTCTGGCCTTCAGTACTTGTAATTAGCCACTCCAGAAAGAGGAATGATAATCGTGATGAAAATCACAATCACCTGTATGACTTACTCTTGGCTGAGTTTGGAGTCATTTAACCCTGGGAGCTGCCCTGTGGGATTGGTATATTATCCTGACTCTGTGGTGCACACACTGAGGCACCCTGGGGTTAAGTGATTGGAAGAAGAACACAGGAGGAGAAGAGAAAGAGAACAGAAGGGATGATAGGAAGGAGAAACAGACAAAAGGAATCAAACTATGTCCTAAAGCACAGAATGGCTAATGTCTTCCGAAAACGAAAGTCTCTGAAACAGAGAAGGGGAACGTAGGCTGTCAGTTAAAAGCAAGCACAACCCAATCATGGAAATTTGTACATTTAGTGCATAATACTGAAATGCCTTACTTCTAAGATCACCACTGGAATGTAAGGGTAAAGAAAGAATTCCTCACTGAAAAGATTGCCTGGAATGGTGGAAAATAATCAACTTAGCTTCTGGTTTCTCCTACACCATCAGCAAGTTCAAAGACAGAGGAGCAACGCCTGCAGGTCCTGGGGGAGGCAAGGGTGACAACATCCACGGGACACCCTCTAGGTGCCCAGTCATTCGTCTTTAGCCTCACACCGTCTAAGGTTGATGGATACAAACACAAGCAAAAATGCTCAGAGGCCAACCACCTCATCCAGGAGCCTTTCCCTAAAAAATGGATTTTTACCAAAAAATGCTCAACATGCAAGAGAGGAATCAAAGTAAATAATCCAAACAGGGACAAATGATGACTTAGAAAACCTGGTGATGGGGGCTGATGCTTAGCATAGTAGGTTAAGCCTCTGTCCATGGGGCCGGCATCCTATATGGGTGAAGGTTCGAGTCCCAGCTATTCCTCTTCCGATTCAGCTCCCTGCTAATGTCCTGGGAAAGCAGTGGAAGATGGCCCAAGCTCTTGGGCCCCTGCACCCAAGAAGGAAATGTGGAAGACGCTCCCAGCTGCTGCCATCAGATCAGTCTAGCTCCAGCCATTGCGGCCATTTGGGGAGTAAATCAACAGATGGAAGACCTCTCTCCCTGTCTCTTCCTCTCTCCGTCTGCAACTCTGCCTCTCAAATAAATAAATAAATCTTTTTAAAAAGAAAGAAAAGAAAATCTGGTGATGACCAAGGACTTTTTTTTTCTAATTATAACCAGTACTGAGCCACTACAGGGACTCTGCTTATAGGACAGATGTGGGTGTTGGATGTGCGGAGACCCCCAAATCAAACAATAATGGAAGGCATTAGGAGGTTAGTTTTGTATGGACTGGTCCTCTCGTCTTCCAGTGTCGGGAGTCAATCCAGTGCCAGATAACATGGCACAAGCGATTTCAGACTCTTGGTCGTTTTCATAATTTCTCGCTTTGCTAAACCTGAAGAACTCTGGCTTCTTTTGTTCCCACTGACAGGCTCACTAATTCCTGGGCTGCAAAGAATAATATTAAAATGAGAGCCATCACATTTGAGTAGTCACTCTGCACCAGGCTGTAAGGCCAGGGTGGGACGGGTAGGGTGGAGGGGGCTGAACCCAAGCGCGGCGGCAGAGCCAGTGGCTCTGAAGCCATAGCTGGGCTGCAGGCTCAGTGCTCTCTTTACTCTTAACCGGGCTGAAGCAGCAAGAAGTTCCATCTGAGAGCAGGCAGCCAGGAACACAGGCCAGCAGTGAGCAGAGCAGTAAGCACTCAATCAGCTCAGTTAGTTGAACTAGGAAGAACAGGATGCATTCTTTTTCAAGATGCATCCATTTATTTGCAAGGCAGAGTTACAGAGAGAGAGAGAGAGAGAGAGAGAGAGAGAGAGAGGAAGAAATCTTCCATCTGCTGGTTCACTCCCCAGATGACTGCAGTGGTCAGGGCTGGGCCAGCCCAAAGCTAAGAGCCCAGAGCTTCTTCTGGGTCTCCTACAAGAGGCAGGGGCCCAAGCACTTGGTCCATCTTCTGCTGCTTTCCCAGGTGCATTAGCAGGGATCTGGATCAGAAGTGCAGCAGCCAGGATGAGAACCAGCACCCATATGGGATGCTGGCAGTGTAGAGGGTGGCTTAAGTCCTATGCCAAAACGCTGGCTCCTGTATGCAAATATTTTTAGCATTTTTTTATTTATTTGAAAGGCAGATTTACAGAGAGAGAAGAGGCAGACAGAAAGATCTTCCATCCGCTGGTTCACTCCCCAAATGGCAGCAACAGCCGGGACTGAGCCCTAAACTCTATCTGTGTGTGGCATGGAACCAAGAACTTGGGCCATCTTCCATAGTTTTCCCAAGTTCATTAGCAGGGAGCTGGATCAGAGATGAATAGTCAGGACTGGAAACAATGCTCATATGGGATGCCAGCACTGTACGCAGTGGCTTAACCTGCTGCACCTTGGTTAACGCCAGCCCCAGGGATGCACTTTTCAAAATCCTTCCAGGTAACACTGCACTCATTTGCCACATTCTGAAAAATGTGTTGTTAGTCAATGCTGCCGGTGTGCAAACATTAGGGAGCATGTTTGCACAAACCTACATGGTGTAGCCCACAACGTAGCTAGGTTATGTGGTATAGCCTATTGATGCTGGGATACAAACCTGAACAGCATGTGAATCCTGTGCTGAATACTGTAGATAACTATGGAATCATGGGAAGTACAGTAAAAATACCAGGTGGTACGAACACTGCAGATTCAGAACAGGACCACCGTCATACGTGTAGTCTACTGTTGACCAAAACATTGTTAGGTACTGCATGACAGCAGTGCACAGTGTAAAGGAACAAGTATATAGAAAAGGTAGAAAATGTATGTTTAAAATTCCAACGGCAGAGACCGACGCTGTGGTGTAGCAGGTTAAGCCACCTCCTGTGATGCCACCATACCATATGGGTGTGGGTTTGAGTCCCTGCTGCTCTACTTCTGATCGAGTTCCCTGCTAATGCACCTGAGAAAGCAGCAGAGGATGGCCCAAGTGCTTGGGTCCCTGCAACCACATGGGAGACCTGGATGGAGATCTAGGCTCCTGGCTTTGGCTATGGCAGCTATTTGAGGAGTGAACCAGTGGATAGATCTTTCAATCTCTCTCTCTCTCTCTCTCTCTCTCTCTCTTCCCCCCTCTCTCTCTAATTCTGCTTTTCAAATAATTAAATAAATCTAAAAATATTTGAAAAAAGAAATTCTAATGGCCAACACTGTTTTCATTTAAGTAAATGCTTCCACATACAACTAAGAGTGAAATATGAACTTCTGATATCCAGAGAAGTTCAAACAGTGCTCACTGAACTGCCAGGCTGTAGAACTGGGAGTGGGGGTTGGAGGTTAAGCTGGATTTACCTGGACTTCAGAGCTCACAGAGCTTCCCCTGGCATCACAGATGTCATCCCAATAATGAGGAAGGTATTTTTTTCTTTTGGTGTACAAATCTGAGTGTACAAAAATGTTTACATTTTCTAACTTTTTCTATGCTTTTTCATTATTTTTATCTCAAGTCCCCATTCTGCTGATTCCAGAAAATTAATTCATCTGCACTTCACATGTATGAGATTCTTTCCCCGATCTGTTGAGTTTCCTTCCTGCAGGTCTCATGGGGTAGCACCTGGGCTGTGAAGGGCAGCAAACACCGACCTGGGTGTCAGGTCCTCATCTGCGGCCCACCATTGTCCATGGGCAGCTGCTGCAATGTCCAGTGCCCAGCCTGGATGCTCGAGACCACACTCAAGTACCCTCCCAGCATCAGGCTCCACCCCAGCACTTCTCTCCCTGACCAGAGCCTCTCAGAAAGCCCACAAGCCTGTGGATGCCGCCTTGCCATTCTGGAACATTCCAGAGCTTTAGAAGAAACTCATCTCACTTCAGGGTCCATTCTGTTGTAACTGACGAGAGGTGGCATGAAGAAGGGGTTGCCACCCAAGCCTCTTCCTGCTCCAGCCCCAGGAGGAGTCCGTCCAGGGTCTCCCACTCCCCCTGACATGGCTGTGGCTCCTCTTCCCTTAGACACCCACAGCCAGGCCCTGCTTCCTTTGGTCTACAGAGTCCTCTCTTCTCCCAGGGAGAGTCCAAAATGCTTTAGCTTGAAGGACTAGTTGTAATGGGATGAAGGCAGCATATTATATTTTACCTGTTTAAGAGGAAGAGACAGAGACAGAGATCTTCCATCCACAAATTCTCTCCCCCAATACCTGCAACAGCTGGGGCAGAGCCAAGGTACAGCCAGGAGCCAGGAACTTCATCCAGGTCTCCCACGTTGGTGGCACCAGCCAAATATTTGAGGCATTATCTGATGCCTCTAGAATGCATTAGTGGGGAGCTGGGACTCGAACCCAGGTACTCTGATGAAGGACACAAGCATCCCAATCAGCGTCTTTAGTGCTACAGCAAACACCTGTCCCCATGTTCTAAATGTAAAATGTTGCGCGCTATTGCCAAGGCCTGGAGTACAAAGTCTATGACGGCCGACAAACACACCCAGGCACAGATGCACCTCTGGGCTTTAGTTTTTAGGGTCCCCCTTGGGGCTGCTCTCCACTTCTCCCTGCGGGCCAGGTGCTCAGGATCCACTATCCTCCCTGATGTAGATGGTGAAGCTCTCAGAATTTAACTGCCTGATGCAGGGGCCCTGGGAGAGCGTCCAGATGCTGCGCTCCGTGCTTGTCCCTGGGCACACAACCAGCCAGTGTGGAGTCACGAGGAGCCCTGAGGGTGCCGAGGGAGGAGCTGCACCTGGAAACAGCACCCAGAGCCAGCAGCCTCCAACGGAAACTCTTGCATTTGCAGCAATGGTAGCCCCTGCGTTGCCGGCTCTGGCTTTCCCTCCGTTGGATCTCAATTATCCACACCTTTGTCTTCCTACCGGGGATGCCGGTCTTGAGCCTGAAGCTCTTCCCAGGGCCCACAGACCTGAGACGCCCACCAAGTTCCCCCTGGGTGTTTTCCCCTGGACAGCAGCACTTGGCAGGACTGAGGCAGACACAGACCGGGGCTCAGACGAGGTCTCAGACCCCAGTCCTTCTAGAAGCTTGCTCCGTGTGCTCTGACAGCTTCACGGAAGGAAGTCAGCCTCCACTCTCCTCTCAGGGTCAGCAAGGCAACTGGAGGAGAAAGAGAACCTGCTTCCCGCCCTATCTTGCCCTCCCCTCTTGCTCAGCCCTTTGTTTTGGAAGAAGAAGAAGACATGAAGGGCCTGGCCATGTTTTTCTAAACTCCCACCCCACTTCTGGTACCCTGTGGATGCCTCCTCCCCATTCTGGAACATTCTGGAACATTCCAGACATGGTCCCACTGACCCGACCCCTCCCGCCCCTGCCAAGGGAAATCACCATCCTTTCTGCGGCCCACTCCTTCCCCAGTGAGCCAGGCTTGCCTCGGCCCCACACCCTGTGCCTTTCTGCTTCCCAACTCCCAAGGATGGGACATTTGGAAATACATGGCAATTTCCAGAGTATTTTCCTGTGTTGAGAATCTGGGTCTTTTCCCAAAAATGGATTAAACGAGTTCCCTTTGAAAAAGGCCTCAATGACCACTTTAGAGCTTGCACCATCAGATTATCAGGAGCAGCCATCTGTCGGGAGCTCAGTGGAGCCTGGAGCAAGCTGTGCTGGGAGTGAGTGACAGTCCATGGGGCGGGTCTCTCTGGCCCCCACAGCCAGCCCAGTTCTCAGCGGCAGATGTGATCTGTGTTGCTTCAATCAATAGTGGAACAGCTATTTAAAAAAAAAAAAAGATTTATTTATTTATTTGAAAGTCCAAGTTACACAGAGAGAGAAGGAGAGTCAGAGAGAGAGAGAGAGAGAGAGGTCTTCCATCCGCTCGTTCACTCCTCAATTGGCTGCAGTGGCTGGAGCTCCACCAACTGAAGCCAGGAGTCAGGAGCTTCCTCCCGGTCTTCCCATGTGGGTGCAGGGGCCCAAGGACTTGGGCCATCTTCTACTGCTTTCCCA
Source organism: Oryctolagus cuniculus (assembly GCF_051225735.1). Lineage (NCBI taxonomy): Eukaryota > Metazoa > Chordata > Mammalia > Lagomorpha > Leporidae > Oryctolagus > Oryctolagus cuniculus. The sequence goes on along the minus strand of NC_142869.1, from coordinate 122,602,470 downwards.
GGCCACAGCAGAGAGCTGGATCAAAAGTGAAGCAGCCGGGTCTTGAACTGGCACCCATATGGGATGCCGGCACTGCAGGCGGAGGCTTTACTCGCTACACCACGGTGCCAGCCCAGAACAGCTATTTTTTTATTTATTTGACAGATAGAGTTAGACAGTGAGAAAGAGACAGAGAGAAAGGTCTTCCTTCCGTTGATTCACCCCCCAAATGGCCACCACGGCCGGTGCTGTACCGATCCGAAGCCAGGAGCCAGGTGCTTCCTCCTGGTCTCCCATGGAGTGCAGGGCCCAAGCACTTGGGCCATCCTCCACTGCCCTCCCAGGCCACAGCAGAGGGCTGGACTGGAAGAGGAGCAACCGGGATTAGAACTCGGCACCCATATGGGATACCAGCGCCGCAGGCAGAGGATTAACCAAGTGAGCCACGGCACCAGTCCCAGAACAGCTATTTTTGAGATTCCACTGCAATCTTACAAAGGTGGATCCGGGGTCAGAGGGTGAAAATGTTGGCCCAAGGTAGCTGGGAGAGTAAGCAGAAGAGGTAGGGCTAAAGCCTGTGCATAGAACAGCCACCAGGATCATTCCTGTGGCCTTGCACCTGTCTGCAACTGGCCCTCCCGGGCCAGGTCAGGGACAGAGAAGAGCCAGCAGCAGGCACGGAGACGAGCCTTCCCTGGGTATGATCCTGGACTACCCTGGCAGCAGGTGTGCCCCAGTTCACGTGTTAGGAGACGGAGGGACATCTCGGTTACACGGCCAAAGTGGGAGTCAGGAGAAGCCCCTCTCCTGCTTCCAGGGCTGGGGGAGGGAAGGGCAGAAGGCAATCGCCCTGGCATTGCTCAGCACAAAAGCGCCCTCCAGCTGGCCTGGCCTCTGAGAGATGTTCAGCCTCCCAGAAGCGGTACCTGCCCACAGCCACACATGCACCTTGCAGGTAACGGGCGCGCCTGTGGTTGTGTTTGCCATGGAAACGTGAGGCTCCCACCGTGCCTGTCTAGCTCCCTGCACCTCTGCATCCTGCTCCATGACAACGTGGGGCCTCCAGCTGCCCTGCCCTCATTCAGCCCTCAGATCACTGCCCTCCCTAGGGTCTGCTGACCTACACAGTCCATCAGCCCAGCCACCCTGCCATTCCATCAACTGCTGAACACAGTCCAGCTACTCTGGTGTCAACAAAGCAACTGGCCTTGTTTCTTATCAATGAAGTCTCAGAGTTGAGCTCTCCGAAGGTGCTGGGGTGATTTCCTGAAAATTAAAGGCCCGGCTTCTTTCTGCCTATCTGCTCAGCACCCCTTGGCATATGGTTTCACTCCTCTATTTGGTCCAAGATGACCGCAGGCGCTCCAGGCGTCACATCTAAGTTCCAAGGAACATTAAGGAAGAAAGGCAAAAGATTTTCCCAGAAACCTTAGCTAATGCCTTCTGCTGATACTTTGTTATTCACCCCTGCAGGCTGGGAAGCTGGGAGATGTGGTTTTCCACCTGAGGTTATTGTTAACTGCTAGGTACCTCCATTCTCCGGGGGCTTCTCTACTGTCTCTGTACCCTCTGGCCCTGCCCCTCTGCCCCCTCCTCCAGTACTGAGGATTGATTGACCCACTTCTCTTCTATCTGCTCATCACTCCCCGCCCCCCCCCCCATCTCTCTCATGTCCTTCCTGAAGCTTCTGACAGTGGCTCTCAGTGCCTTGACCTCCGGCTGCTGGCCCATTAGGGCCACTTAGCGTTAACTGCCTCTGTGGCTCCCTTAATCCCCCTAGGCCTGCTTTTCCTTGTGCTACCTCTTCTGGGACCACAGAGACTTAGCAAATGGAACCCCCCAACTGCATGATTTTCCAATGGAGCTATTGTTTCCCTACTGTGACAAATCTGTTACCTTCTGCTGCCATCCTGCTTTGCCTGTCTGGTGTCAGAGTCACAAGGGGCTAAAGGCCTGAAAGTCATAGAGGATAGGAACCTAGCCAGCATCCCCTGTACCTTCACACTCACTGGCCTGGGGCAGGGCCCCACTCGAGGTCAGAACTCACCTGTCCCATTCATGTCTCTTTCCCAGCAGTGTAGGGCTGCACAGAAGCAGTTAGGGAGAGAGCCGAGCACAGGCAGGGGTCTCCCAGGAGTGAAGCATTGCCAGACGGGCTGCAGGAGAATGGGGATGGGGAAGCTCGGGGTTTGGGAAACCAAGTGATGCCCCCCAGAAACCTGAGCTGGGTTAGGCAGAAAGGAGCTGCTGCCCTGAAGGAAGCAAAGGCAGGGGCAGAACATAAGCTCCCAAGGCAGCTGAGGGGCAGCCATGGGGGAGGACAGGAGCCATGGTGGATAGCTGAGGCTATGGAGGAGCCAGGGGCATGAATGGCAGCCCTGGAGCCCCAGAGAGGAAGAGATCAGGAAGCCAGAGGGCTGCATGTTCTGGGTGAGCCATCACGCTGAAAGCTGATTCCACAGATAGCAGGTGCAAGGCAGGTGCATGTGTCAAGAGGCATCAAAGAACAAGTTGGGCAACCAGAGGTTACAGCCACCAGAAGGGCAGCCAAGACCTCAGAGGAGCAAGGTTAGAGAAGAGGGCACACGGCCAGATGGTAACAGTGCCACAAGGACTCCAACCTCATCCCTACCCAAGGTTGCTGGGGTGATGCACACAGCCCATGGCAGGAGGGGAGAGGTATTTCCATGAGGGACATAGTGTGAGCAAAGGTCAAAAGTGACCCTGGGTAAGGCTGGAACCCATGGCAGGGAGGCAGGGACTGGCAGAAGAGCCTGGGGGGTGGGCAGGGGTTAGGGCCTGCAGGATCCGTGCTGAGGCCTCAGGGGGTCGGGCTTCATTCTATAGGTGAGCCCCCAAGCCTGGCAGATAAGACACAGCTAATAAGGTTTTCTAAACAAGCGTTCAGCAAAGAAATTGATAGTGATCCCTTGATGAGCTTGCAGAGAGGGGAGTGTGAGGGTGGCTGGGGTGGCTGTGGGGGGGTCAGTTAGGACACAGATCATCGTGCAAAGCAGGAAGCACCACAGTAAGGAAACTAAGGCACAGAGGCCAGGTGTGATGAGCAGCAATAAATCACTGCGATTTGAACTGGAAGGTGACAGAGACTGGGGATTCAAGGATGGCACCACTTCTGCACTGGGTATCTTTTTGGAAGGGAACCAGTCAGCTATGGTCTGTGTGCACCTGCCCACAAAGGCACCAGGCCACATCCACAAAGGGCTCAGGCCACACCCACAAAGGGCCCAGGCCATGCCCACAAAGGACCCAGGTCATGCCCCAGCAGGCTCTGAACTGCCCACCTTTAACTATAAAGGAGCTCTCAGCAAGCTCAGGCTGCAGTGGGCTCATGCCCAGGTCCCCTTGCTATGATGCAGGGCTCTCTGGTCAGAACCAAAGCCCCTTCTTCAGTGGAGCACTCCCTAGGACAGGAAGACCTGGCTATGAAAAGCAGGCGGAGGGGTTTCAGTCCATCAAACAAGCAAAGGGAACCAGTGAGTACTCTTGGGCTGTGCAGACAAAGGTGACTGTAGCACTTCGGGGGCTGGGCTCTGAGTGGCCATAAGAAATGTGTGAGAGCCTTGAGCTCAAGACAAGTGCAAAGGGCCGTGCCTGGGGATCCTCAAGTGGCCAGGGAAGAACCAGGAGCTCCCGGTCCAGGACCACGTGGGTTGAAATCGCAGCTGCTCTGCTGATCGCACTGGACTCCGCCTGCCTTCACCTGCTGAGCTACCCTGCCCTGCCTCAGGTGAGAGGAGAGGGCTGTTCTCCCTCTGGGCTTGGCTCCTTTTCCTCCATGGACCCCTGCTCCTATGCAGAGGGCCAAATCCCAGACATCCATGAAACGTATGAAGACTTACTGATATTTGGCCAGCAAAACCCAGCCCCTCCATTGTATCCACCTGCTGTGCCAATGTGCAGTGCCCAATTCCCCATGCCAGCCCTCAGCAGCAGCCTGGAAAGTTACCATGCAACAGTGGTCCTAAAAATGAAAAGAACTGGCTTGTGTGTGCCCTGGGGACATGCAGGGTCTGTGCCAGGCAGCTCCCACGGCTTGCGTGCCAGAGTACGCATCTCTCCCAGGAAACTGAGGCTAAGGGGAGGGGAAATAGCACACAGTTAGTAAGTCCAGAAGTGAGAAAGCTCTAACACCAGAGCTTGGACTCTTACTGTTGCACCAGGAGGCTGCAGAGGGAGCAGGAGATTTCATCCCTAAATGAAAGCAGGGGAAGAAAACCTGCTCACATCATGAACCCTCCAGCTCCACGGGGTGAGGGCAAGCCTGGGGCTCAGTCTGGGCAGAGAAGCAGAAGTAAGGAGCCTCCCTCAAGGGCTCCCAAAGTCGGAGGGGAGAGCTGGAGGCTGTGTGAAAGCCGCATTCAAGACAGCAACTCTGGAAATGCTTAGCCTGGAAATCAAGAGCAAGGGCAAGAACTGGTACACTTCAGCACGATACAGGAAGTGCAGGTCGTAGCTACAGACAAAGGCCAAGATCTGCTGCTAGCCTGGATCTGGGACCCCAGTGCTGGAGGGCAAGCCGGTCAGTCGCCTTGAGTCTGCACACGGATATCGATGCCGACCTTAGCAAAGCCAAGGGAGGATTAAGAGAGAATGAGTGTCCAACATCTGGAGCAGAGCCTGCACATAAGGAAGGGGAACTCCTGACATATTGCATACACTTGTTCTGCTCCCAGCAACACACACACACACACACACACACAAACTCACACGTGCACATGGGCACAGATGGGCACCTGCATGCACACACACACACACATGAATTCACTTCACACACCTGTAAGAACACACACACGTGCACACACACACACCTGCATGCACTCACTTTTACACACATGTTCATCCACACACCTGCATGTACACACTCATACTCACTCACACACACATGCATTCACTTCACACACCTGCAAGCACTAGCACTCATTCATTCATTTCACATACCTGTCTGCACTCATACATACACCCCTGTATGTACACACGCATACACACACACGCACTCACTTCACACTGTACACACACATGCATGCACACACCTGCATGCACACTCACACACGCTCCAGTAGAATCTGTGTCCTAGGTCCCGGATCTGTTCTTTATGATGACATGCTGGCACTCCAGTTGGTCACGGTACTTGGCTTACTGGGTGGGAGGAGGGGAACGCAAAGGCAGGAGTGCCGTGTGAGACGGGCTCACGTGACTTCAGAATCTTCTCAAAGCCCCTTTCTCCGTGCCCCACGCTGCCCTGTGCACAGGCCAGTTTTCCAGATTGCCATGGTTCCCAGCACGTGGTGGGGGTGGCACTTCCTGGTGGGCCAGGTGACTCCCTCTGGCGGAGGAGCAGTGAGTAGAAGTCCCAGGCAGGCCAGGGTGAGCCCCTGCAGACCTCCGCTCCACCACAGCCCTGGCAGGCAGTGGGGTGCCGCTGTGGGACGCAGCGCCACCACCGCCACGCACGATGAACCTGAACAGCGAGTGAGAAGAACCGCCTGCATCCTAAGCCGCTAGTCAGTGCAGACACCCTGGCCACCCCCTAAACTAACTGGTCCTCACCCCCGCAGGTCCATCGGTCCTGCGGCAGGCACCGCTGAATCTCCCGAGCACTCTGAGGACAGCCTCGCTTTGGGGTGTCCCTTGGACTAACTTCTTCAGAAGGAATTTTCTTTCCACTTGCAAGGCTTAGACGGGAGTGTCCACGACACCACCCCACCACCACCACCACTTCCCGCTTTGCCCTGGGCTGCAATGAGGCCCGGCCGGGTGTGGGCCACCGACAGGCGGTGCGGAGGTGGGGGCAATGTTGGAGCGGTGGCGTGGGGGGCCATGGCATCCTCAGGAACGCGGCGGGAGCAGGGACGCGTGCAGGTCAGGAGGCACCCCACGGGGGTAGGCGGATGCCACCAGGAGCAGGGCGGCCGGGGAGGGCAGCACTGCGGGAGCCGGTGGGCTCGCCGGGGGAGAGGCAGGACCAGCCCCCTCTCCGGGGCCTCAAGACGGATTTGCTGCGCGACCCCGCGCCGACGCTCCAGGAGGCAGGCACAGGAGGGGAGCCCTTCTCAGTCCCTGCGTTAAGCCACCCCGGGATCTGCGGGAAGGCCACCCACGCCACTGCCCCCTCCCAGCAGCACCCTTGTCTCCGGCTCGGCCCCTTCCTCGTCGCCCGGTGATCCTGCGGACCCGGAAGGCGAGGCTTCCCTGAGCGCCGACTGGCTCCGGTCTGCTATGCGCCGCGCAGCCGGGACGCGGCCGCTGAGATGCGCGTGCCACGCGCGCCCCCTGGTGTCCGGAGAACTCATGGTCCTCACTGGACGGGGAGGATGCTCCGTGGTCACTCCTGTGAACTGAAGATAGGAGACTGGATAGGGAAGGCAGTGGGTCAATAAACCTCAGAGCGAAGGAATAACGGGTGAGTGGTAATGAGTGTAAGGACACACGAAATGCACGCACTCGCTGAGTCAGTGGCAGCGGAACAGTCATTGAGGGGTCTTGGGTGTGACTATCCACTTGTTACTGGGAATAAGAAGTCAGGCTGCAGACAAGGTCTTGTGCACGGATGACATGAAATCCCGCCAGTCCCCATGTTGACTGCTCGGCTTGGGCTTCGGGCACCCCAAGTCTGCAGTTCTAAGGTCCCCTGTTCCCCTGCTCCTCCTCTTCCTATGACAGAGACCCCCAGCTGAGCTCCTATGAGGCTCCCCCTTCTTGTGCTTGATGGGGGTTCCCATGCTTGCCCAGCCTTGTATGTCCAGCTACCGCACCCCTTCCCGCCACTATCTAAGGGAGTGCTTCTCCCCTGCAGGCCTTGTGAGCTCTGGGACCCGTCTGAATCCCCACACGGTCCCCAGAGTCTGCCATGCAGTCACTGATGGATGTAGCAGAGAGACAGATGAAGGAGAGCGGGCAGTTTGCCCATGCACCTGCCCTGGAGTGACAGCTAGAGCCCCTGGCTCCAGAGGTGGGGGAGATGGAAGGAAGGAGCTGGGGGCGGGCAGTGTCCAGCGGGGCTCAGGGGGCCGGCAGCTCTGCCCACGGCAGGTTATTAAACACCAGCCCATGCCTCCCCTTGGTCTCACCTGGGACAGCGGTTCAAGGAGCTGTGTTAATTAGCTTTGATGGTAACCCCAGGACACCAGCCAGGGCGGCTGCCGGCTGCTCCAGTGCTGACAACGTGACCTCCTTCCTCCCCTGCCAGCCACTTCCCCACTCCGTTTGTTCTAAGGAGCCCCCTGGCAGATTTCCACACAGTCCAATTAAAGGGGCTCCGACAGTGTCAGCTTCCAGGGGGCTGCTTCCCTGTGAACTCACAGTGTCGCTGCTGATCAAAGCAGGGGCAAGCAGGCCCCCACAGCGCCTCTGCTCTGCCCCGTCTGTGCCTCCACAGCTGTTTTATCTCCTCCGTGGTCTGCCGGGCACCCCCAGCCACCACAGTGTTGCCCTTTCTGATTTTGCACACGGAGCTTGCACTCGGGCCTCCCTTTCTGAGTTTGCACACGGAGGGGCAGGGCATGCTCCAATGCTTACTCCCTTTAACCAGGAGGGGCGGTGCCTTGGGTGGGCCAGCTTCTGAGCAGCCCCACAAATCCTATGGGGCAGAGCAAGTAAACTGCCCAGGAGGCTAAAGACGCAGGTCCCCTGCCTGGCTCAGATGCTCAGAGCAACCTTCCCCAATCCCAGACAGGCCCCGAGAGTTGGGTCCCACCAGCTGGTTGGGGAAGCAGTTCCCAGACAGAGCCACAACAGGGACAGCATTGCGCTGCAGGACTGCAGGCTGCCCGTACATTCAGCCCCTAACAGAGCCCCCTTGTCTATGCCAGGCTTTGGAAAGCAATGTTCCCAGGAGGAAATCGTCTCGCTTTTAAGGACGAAGGATCTGCAGCTGGGTTGGGACTGGAGGCCAGGGCTGCCTGAACCCAGAGCCCTGCCTTTCTGGTGTGGGTCTCCAGTTCCTCCTGCCACCGCGCCACCAAAATACGGCCCCCCACATACAATGCCCCTGGCTCTCTCCTTGGATTCCTTTAGCAACCCGGTGAGGGGGCAGTGCCTTCCATCAGTGGTCCTGTGGGTAGCACTCTGTATTTCTAAGTGCTTCTTGCTGTGGGCACTGTCTGCTTGCTATATCAACCCAGCCCTTTGCACCCTGGAGACAGCACAGTGCATCTGCTTCTGTCATGCACAGTGAACCTGCAGGTAGTGTTCAGCTGCTGTTCTCCTCTGTTGCCCTGCTGCTCCCCAGGCTCAGCACCCCGAGCCCCTTCCGGGGCTCCCCAGGGATGACATTTCATCCTCCTCTGCTTCCCCAGATATCAGAGTTTTCCGGGCAAGCAGGCAGCCTGGCTGCTATCAGACTGAGAGAGCCATCGCCCTACGGTGGGTGCCTGCAGACTGTCCAGCTGCTTTAGCCTAACCTGGACTCCTGGCTGGCAGGGGACTGAGGGAAAATGGGGTGGCTGACCCACAGAGTGCGGGGCTCCCCCTTCCAGGCTCTGCTCTCTATGAGCTCCCAGGGGGACAGCTGCACCTGCCCCAGCTCTTGGAGCCAGTGATGTCTGGGTTTCCTCTTGCAGCTTTCACATCCTGTTTTGGGTGCACACAGCTGTCAATCTCCAGCTGGGGGGAGGGTAATGCTCAGCTTGCATTCTTCCACACCATGGGCAGGGCCGGTTTAACAGGAACAGCTAAGCCCCGGGCATTAGGAGGACCTGCAGCCACTGTGAATTAGAAATTGCCTTCTTATGATCTGGCCTTGGCTCTAGATGGCCTGGTGGATCAGTGTGTGTTACTGCAACATCCCAGGTCACCCATCCAACAGTAATGGTAGGTGACACAGCCCCTGTCTTCCACCCCCTTTCCCGTGGCAAGATCTGAGGGCAGGAGGGACTCTAGGTCAGGCAGGACACAAGACAGGTAGGACCTGGGACAGGTGGGCCTCAGGACAAGTAGGACCCAGGACAAGTAGGACCCAGGACAGGTGGGACCCTGGGACAGATTGGCCCCAGGTCAGGTAGGACCCAGGACAGGTGGGACCCTAAAGAGGTGAGACCTGGGACAGGTTGGCCCCAGGTCAGGTAGGACCCAGGACAGGTGGGACCCTGAAGAGGTGAGACCTGGGACTGGTTGGCCCCAGGTCAGGTAGGACCCAGGACAGGTGGGACCCTGAAGAGGTGAGACCCGGGACAGGTTGGCCCCAGGTCAGGTAGGACCCAGGACAGGTGGGACCCTGAAGAGGTGGGACCCAGCAGGGGAGGGACCTAGGACAAAGGGAACCCAGGACAGATAGTCATTGCTGCAAACCCCTGCAGTGAGCAGGCAGATCTCACACCGTGGTCTGAGGCTGCCCTGCCCAGCCATGCTCCTCTCTTTTCCTTCCACAAGTGCTGCTCCCTGACAGATCTTCTGTCCTCCCAACACTATCTACCTGACACACCCCTGGGAGCCCTCCTCCTAGCTGCCCCTCTCTGCACTGGTCCCTGCCAGGGTCCCCGGTCTCTGGGCCTTTCAGGAGCTACCATCCTTCTCTCCACACCAGTCTCTGCGGGTGGATGAGTTGTGCCCCTTTCTGCTCTTCCATCGGCCAGGACTGCCCTAACACCTGGGTGTTGTGGGGCCTGCTTGTCACCATCCCCAGTCAAGCCAAAGCACAGAGACAGCCATCAGCGTGGCCCCGGGACACTGCCAGACACGTTCTTGTAAGTGAATAAATGAATGAATGATGGGACAAACGAGTGGATGAACGAACACCACGAGGTAAGTCGTGCAGGGGAGGGGAGTGCTGTGCTAAGGCCCAGGCTATAGCCCTGAGCCCCTAGGAGAGCGTGCAAAGGGAGCTGCTGGAATTTAGATGAGAGGGCAGAGCAGCCCCTGCACGAGTGCCAGGCTTTCATTTGTCATGGTTCCCGCCCTCATTTCCCACTTCTGCTCTGCTGACAGCTGCCTGCACTTAAATCAACTTTGTCCTTTCTGCCCAAGGAGAAACAGAATTCCAAGTGAGCTGGTGACTTGTGTGGAAGGCGGGGCGAGGATGGGTGAGAGTAGGTGACAAGAAGGGACTTGCTGGACACTTGAGGAGCTAGGAGACCAGACGCACGCCTCTCTTGGTGGCTGTGGCTGTGGCTGTTGAGCATTGGCATGTAGCACCTTATTACCTGCAGAATGTCCCTACACCACACATCTCTGTGAGGACAGGCATTGCATCCATTTCCCAGATGAGAAAACTAGGTGCAGGGTAGTTGACTATCTCACATGAGCTTGTACAGCAAATGCATGCTGGAGATGAGATGGGGCCCAGGGATGACCCACCTGTACTCCTACATCCACGAAGACTTGAGACTGTGCCACAACATTGCATGGTGTGACTTGCAGTCTGCTAAGGCCGTGATCTGCCCTCCAATACAACACACACACACACACACACACACACACACCCCTATGAGAGCAGCCATAGCCCCAGCCTTAGCACTGATGTCATCACAGTGGACATCGATGGGTGAGAACAGCTGTTTGTACCGAGCATATTCTCTGTGCCAGCCAGTGGATGTGGACTTGCACAACTGTGGCTGCCTCAGATTCCTAGACACAGGGTGGCTACCAGGTGGCACAGCCATGCACCATGAAGTGTGTTCAGCAAAGGGAGAAAAAGAGTTATCTTGAGGGGAGGTGGAGGAGAAGGCAAGGTTTCCTGGAGGCAGGACCCAGACAAGCTGGACCATCTAAGCAGAAGGAAACAGTATGAGGCTTCCAAGGATGCACAGAAGTGGGAAGCAGACACAGAGATGGCAGAGTGATGGCATCATGGAGAAGAGCCCACCTAGCAACAGGGGGAATGGTGAGAAGCTCAGAGCAGGTGATGCTGGGTGTGTATGGCTCTCAGGGGCCAAGACTGTTGGTATGAGTTCTGGTGCTCAGTCCCCTTGGTGATGAAGCCACTGACTGGTGGGTGCCATGTTCCTGGCAGGGGTTCTGGTCCACTCACTGCCTTCCCTCCTGGCATCAGGAGTTGAGGATGGGCTGCAAAGTGCTGAGGTGGAGAAGTGCAGATCTCACGTTAGGTGGCAGCCTCTCCCCAGCCTCAGCCAACCACACAAATAAGCCTAGAATGGGAAAGTGGCCCAGATGGCAAACTGTGTTAAAGACATTCTGCTTGTGCACTGCATGATTCCTAGTGACCAACACATTGCCAGGCACATCTCAGGGGCTCAACTAATGATGGATGGATGGTTGGATGGATGATGGATGATGGATGGATGGATGGATGGATGGATGGATAGGTGTATGGATGAATGGATAGGTGTGTGGATTGATGGATGGATGGGTGGGTGGATGAATGTACAAATAGTTCTAGATGGAGGGATGGATGGACAGATGAACACATGGATGGATGGACAGATAGTTGTATGGATGGATGGATGGATTCTAGCCCATTCTGCCACAAGAGAAACATTAACCTTTACATTCATCAGCCAACACACAAACACACTCTCTGAAACACTCATACACACTCACAAATTCTTATGCATGCACATGTAGAGAAATGCCCCCCACACATACATACCACAGATTCTGGAGAGGCTGCTTAGTCATAGACACCAAGCCCAGGACTGTAGGTGGACACAGGGAGGTATCTGCCAGTTAATGCAGCTCATCCATTAGTGACTCTGAAATTGATTGAGTGGGTCACAGTCAGTGTTCTTTGCAAAAAGGAAAAGAAAAACAAGAAAACTATGGAGAGGTCCGAGAGTAGGTGCAGGCTCCAATAGGGCATGCACCTGCCTCCTGATGCTCCCTAAAGTAGGCTTGCTGTCAAATCCTCAGGCATTGGTGGCATTTGGCTTAGTGGCTAAAGTGCCAGTTAAGATGCCCACATCTCACATGGAGTGTCTGAATTTGAGTCTCAGTTCCTGACTCCAGAGTCCTGCTAAGGTACACCCTGAGAGACAGCAACTAATGGTTCAAGTAGTTGGATCCCTGCCACCTATGCGGGAAGACTGGATTGAGTTCCCAGCTCCCAGCCTGGCCCAGCCCCAGCCATTGAAGGCATCTGGAGAGAGAACCAGCTGTCAATCACACACACACACACACACACACACACAGGGCTTCTCAAATCAAAAAGAACTTGTCAGAGCTGCTGACAAGTAACACCACTTGTTGTCCCTCTGGGGTGCCACTGAACAGCAAGCACAGGTGTACCTGCAGTGGCTGGAAATGCATAAGCAGGTGTCAGTGAGAACCGGCTGGCCAGGGAGTCTGCTGCAGCTTCTCCTGTGTAGAGAAGACCATTTGTCCACTGCTCTTCAGCTCCTGTCCTCAAGATGCTCACTAGTTACATTTGGATATGTGCATCTTTTAAGCCAAAAAGATTACAAAACTGTTAAACAGGATGATAAGACTCAGAGTGTAGGGGTGGCATGTGGCTTGGCTATTAAGACACCATGGAAGAAGTCCCACATCAGAGTGCTAGGGTTCAGTCCCCCACTCTGGCTCCTGGCTCCAGCTTCCTGCTAATGCAGATCCTGGGAGGCAACAGAGATGGCTCAAGTACTCAGTGCCTGCCACCCACGTGGGAGACCTGGATTGAGTTCCTGGCTCCCAGGTTTGGCCTGATTCAGCTATGGCTGTTGCAGACATTTGGGGCAATGAAATAGCAGATGGAAGCACCCTATTTATCAATCATTCTATCTATCTATCTATCTATCTATCTATGTATTTAATAAATTTTTACAGACCTATAGTAAACACACACTAGACTCAGGGGAGACAGTGAGGGTCACCCAGGTTCCAACAACACTTTCAGTACAGATGTGGCATGGACATAAGCTCTTAGACCCAGTGGAGTTGGACAGCATGGAAAAGGGGAGGGGGAAAACTGAGGAGGATGGGGATGGTGGAGAGGGTGTCCTGGGGGAGGGACTGGCATGGACAAAGAGGCTGGAGATTGAGAGAGAGCATAGTACTTTCTGGAAGCAGGTGTTTGTGTAACCTGAGCCTACGCCGCCATGACAAGTGTGGCCCTGAGAGAGCAGCAGGAGGTCTGGGTGGGGACTTGGTGCACCCGTGTGCTATGCGGGCTCACCAGGCCCATGGCTGCACCGCTCCTGGGATGGGTCTCCAATCTGCAGAGCTCTCTCCTTCCTTGCTGAGCCAGGCTCAGAAGCCTGCTTTGGACGTCTCTGCTCTGTGTCACATAATCCATAAATCTAAGGACGCATCCAACACTCCAGAGGCCCATGGAGTCCTGCACACCCGCCCTGAGCCCTCACTCCTCTCTAGCAAGAGTCCCGGTGTGACTTTGAGTCTTCAGGCAGAGATGCATTTCTCCAGGTCAGTCTTTGGGACCTTTGTCTGCCTCCCTCTCAGCTGGACCCACAGCCCCCATCTGCAGGAGCCTCACTGCTGGACCCCAGATCCTGGCCTGGGTCCAGCGGGCAGAAGTGGAGGCACCCAGGAAAGGTTTGTTGAGTGAGTGACTGGATGAGCACAACAGGGTGGTGGGACCCTGACAGTTCTTAAAAGTGTTCTAAGTGCTGTGGCACAGCAGGCTAAGCCCCTGCCTGAGGCGCCAGCATCCCATATGGGTACCAGTTCTTGTCTCAGCTGCTCCTCTTCCAATTCAGCTCCCTGAGAAAGCAGTGGAAGATGGCCCAAGTGCTTGGGCCCTTGCACCCATGTAGGAGGCCCAAAAGAGGCCCCTGGCTCCTGGCTTTGGATCAGCCCAGCTCCTGCCATTGAGGGCCATTTGGGGAGTGAACCAGCAGATGGAAGACCCCCCGCCCCGTAACTCTGCCTCTCAAATAAATAAATAAGTCTTAAAAAATCCTATTCTCCTAGAGTGGCGTTGTGCTGCAGCAGGTTAAGCCACTGTTTGGGAGGCCCACCTCTCACTGAGGAGCACAGTTCTGGCTACTCTGCTTCTGCTCCAGCTTTCTTCCTGTGCTTGCATCCTGGCACAAAGCAGATGGTGGTTCAAGTGCTTGGGCCCCAGCTTCTGGCGGGACACTGGATAGACTTCCCAGCTCCTGGCTTTGGCCTGGCTCCTGCAGCCATCTGGGGAGTCTACCATCTGAGGGAAAATCTCTCTGTCTCTGCTTTTCAAGTAAGATATATTTTAAATGTTTTTTTATAAATTATTCTGGTGCATGTATTTAACCAGAACTAAGATGCCTGCCTCCCACATCAGGGTGCCTGGTTTTGGTACCGACTCATTTCCTGATCCAGCTTCTCACTAGGGCAAACCCTGGAAGGCAGCAGATGATGGCTCAAGTAATTGGGTTCCTGCCACCCATGTGAGACACCTGGATTGCATTATCAGCTCTGGGCTCCTGCATGGCAGGCATTTGTTGAGTGAATCAGTGGATAGGAGTCCTCTCTCTCTCGCTCTCTCTCTCTCTCTCTTCTTCCCCTGTGTGTGTGTGTGTGTGTGTATCTGTCTGTCTAGTAAATTTTTTAAATTGATGTATTCTCAGTATTTTCTCTGCGTCTTCCAAAAAACTTTGATATGGATCCTAGCTTATAAAATAAGAAAGAAATGTGATAAATGACACAATTTTCATTTCCCTCCCTTTCTTAACCATGTTTGTCCATCCTGCAGCCAACAAAATCCTTTGTTGTGTGCCAGCTGCCCCTTGTGGACCTCCCCCACTGCTCTCTACAGGAAAATGCACCTGTTTACAGTGAAGCAACAAGTGCATTTCTTGTGGTGTCTTCTCTCTCATTCAACCCTCACAACAAAGCAGGCTGGCCGCAGTCAACCAAAGCAGAAACCGAGGCTGAGAGCAGCAAGTGGTGACATCAGAGCCGGGCCCCATGGCACAGGCAGACCCAGAGGTAAAAGGGGCTCAAGGAGAGTCACAGTGAGCTGAACACAGGTCACACAAGGCAGCTGTCAGTCCCGCTTTCTGCCAAAATCCTTTTCTAGCTGTGCTTCCTCAGTTCACCTTTGTCCTCAAGAAGTGTAGGTAGACAAGTACCTCTGGGCATTGTCTGTGGGGGGCGCCATGCACCCAGCACTGCACAGGGACCCAGGTGCGCAGGTGCACACAGCATGCATCTCTGGGCGTGCTTTGTGCAGGCACTGTACACACAATGTTGTACATGGACACAGGTGAGCAGGTGCACGCTCTGTGCTGTGGAGTTGTGTATGTGTTCTGTGTATGGTATATGCATGTTTGGGTGGTGACGCTGAAAGTATGTGTGAGTGCACATGTGTGTCTGCATGTATGTGTGCCTGTGTGTGTGTCTGTGTCTATGTTTCATTCCTGGGGGGGAAGGCACTGGAGGGAGAAATACACAGTGCCTACGCCCATGAAACTTTGGGTGTCAATGGGAAGAAAAACAAAATGCACCAGGCATTCGGCCAAAGGTGGCTTGTGACAAGGTAAGTCATGAGCCACAGCCTGGAAACTGGTGCTGGACTCGGATCAGGTGTGCCGGGGATCTCATGGAGATCACAGCTTAGTGGACTCAGCACCTCAGCCTCAGCTCCCCAGTCTCTGAGGCCAAAAGTGGGAGGACCCCAGTGAGAACATCCAGGAACCCAGGAACGCAGAGTCCAGTCCACAGAGACAGCCGGAGGGAGGGGAGAGTTGGCCTTAGGCATGAATTCCGGGGGAAATAGGTAGGTTCTGGGAGTTGAGCACTGCTCCTGGATCAAGCCACGTTGAGCTGGATCCAGAAGAATTCACTGGAAAGCAGGAAATGGCACGGGAAGGCTGTAGGTAGGAGAAATGAGATCGCTTCAGCCCCTATCAGGAGTCAGCCACCTCACAGATGACCGGACAGGCATCTCCCATCAGCACCACACAGCCCCCTCTGCTCCCAGCAGGCAGCCCACAGGGCCAGGGGTCCTTGAGCTGCTCCTGCCCATCTCGGCGTGTCTAATCTCTCATCACAAAAGCCCTGAGCCTCCCCTGCAGGGTGGCAGTGGCCAGGGCCAGGGAAGGCTGGAGCATACACGTCTTTCAATGAAAGCAGAAAATCAATGTCACTGTGGAAAGGAGAAGAGCAGCGCTCTCATTTGTCTGGGAGCCTCTTGTTCGGGGAGCTTTATCAGCTGTGAAATGAGCCCTCCATGCTCTCCTACGCTAGCAGCCCAGGGAGGGCCTGGCTCAGTGCCCCCTGCAAGCCACCGGGGACTCCACTCCCCCCAGCCGAGCCCTCTCACCTGCCCTTGGGTGATGTAAAACACAGCCCGGGGTCACAGCAGCCACTGATGTGAGCCAGGCTACACTGCCAGAGCACAGCCAGGCACAATGTCCTTGCCCTTGCTGGCCCCAGCTCCTACAGGACAACACTGCGTGGGCTTCTGAGCCAGGACCTGAGGAAGGAGGGTTGCTCCCCTCCTTTATACCTATGCAGTCCTTTTAAGGTTGCATGTGTACACACAGTCTTGAGGTCTTGATACTGCATCTTTAGGACAAGTCTGAGGCAGTAGGAATCCCATGAATTTTACATAAAATGTCTGGGCTCCAAGCCTGGCTGCCCAGCCAACTAAATGTGACCCTGGACAGGCTCCTTTACCTCTCAAAGCCGTAGTTTCTTCATCTGTAAAGAGAAGCTCACAGCATTAGTCCTGCAGGTGGGAAGAGGACCAGGTGAGGTAGCTCTGGCTCAGCAAGCAGCCAGTCTAAGCAAGGGGTGCCTGCTGCACCTGTGCAAGGTGGGCATTTGGAAGACAGGAGGGGGCAAAGCTCAGGGCTGCTCTGCCACTGAGGGGAATCACACACACACACATCTACACCTGCATGCACTCACAAAAATACACACACACGCACGTGCACACAAACCTGCACACATACACACACATATGCACGCTTGCGCTTACACATGCACACAAATATGCATGTGTGCATGCAACCACATGAATAAAAACATGCATGCAAACACATGTGTGCACATGCACACATACACACACGAATGCACCGGCATGCACATACATACAGGCATGCAAGCACATATACATGTATGCATACACACACACAACACACACCCCAGAGCCCTGACTCAGAGCACAGTTATCTTGATGGCTCCACTCAGCTGGAATATCTCCCTGCACCTGCCTCTTTCTGAGATGAATTCTGGTGGCATCCACAGAGGCAATGGAGTGACCCAGGTATTTCAGGATGAACGAGCACCAGAAATGTTTTCCTCCATCCCTGCCCTCACCTGACCCAAGGTTACTCAAGTGATTGCCCCTTTAAAGAGGGAAAGAGAGATTCATTCCCACTCCCCTGTCCTTCCTCGCCTCTCCCCTCCCTCCCTGCTCACTTCCCTCCTCCCTCTTCTCTCTTTCCCTCTTCTGGGGCAGTCTTCATGGAGCTGGGGGTGGGGAGTTGGTAACCAGAGAATGCCTCTCTTGGGGCCTCCTCTGTTGCAGGCCAGCAGGATCCAAGGCAGGAGCTGGCCCATCCTGGACCCCAGCACCTCTTATAGTGTCCTGGAGTACTCAGCACTTGTACAGGACGGTTATTCTTTTTTTGAGAAAGAGAGAGACAAAGAGACAGAGAGAGACAGAGATGCTAATTCACTCGCCAAATTCCCAAAACAACTGGAATCTGGGCCAGGCCAGAGCCAAGAGCTGGTAGCTCAATCCAGTTCTCCCATTTGGATGACTGAGACCCAATTACTTGAGCTATCACCATGGCCTTTAGGGTGTGCACATGCGGGAAGGTAGAACTGGGTACAGAGCACAACTCTGTAGAAGGCTGCATGTTAACCACCAGGTCAAATGCCTGCCCCTCTTTAGGAGAGTTAAAAAACAAAAACCAAACCTTGAAGAGAGGCGCAGAGAGGAAACTATATGGCCAAAGCTCAACTCGCAGCTCTACCACTCAGGCAAGTTGGGGGACCACCCTGCATCGCAGTGTCCACACAGGTGCAACAGCAGTGGACGACTCTTAACGTGGCCAGAAGTGTCAGACACTGAAGAATGCCTCCCTAAAGGCAGTTGTTACTATGTAGAGAGGCAATGGCCGTCTCTGGGCCAATGGGTACCACCAGGGGACACGAAGAGCCCACGCGAGGGACATGCAGCACAGTGACCACTAAAAGTGGCAAAGGACAACCAGGGAGTGATCAGCTCAGATGTTGCCATGACACTCAGCTCCTTTGTTCCTCCCACACCTTCAGGCAATCCCGTCACTCCCACGCAGTGCCTAGGCAAGGAGGCCTGCAGCTTGAAGTCTCCTGCTCATGCCCAGAGGTCTGAGCTGACCTACTGCACCTGCACTGTGGAGCCGCAGAAGTGGCTGCTGGGAACTCAGAGGTTCTCTGAGCCTAAGATGCACACCAGGTGGAGATGACCTGGTGCAAAAAAAAAAAAAAAAAAAAAAAGTGGGGGGGGATATGAAATATCTCATTAATATCTTTTTATAGCCAAAGCTGAAATAATATTTTTGATATATTAGGTTCAATAGAATATATTATTAAAATGAAAGCCACCTGGTTCTTTCTACTCTTTTAAAAAATGTGGCCATGAGAGCATTTGAAGTTATATTTGCAGCTCACATCTTGTTTTCATAGGGTACACCGGGTGGTGTCTTCCTGGATACCCGCTGATGAGCTCCACAAGGTCACCTTTAGAAAAGCTTAGGATCTGACTTCAGTCCCTCGTGTGCCTTCGTGAGCCCACAGCTGAGGGGTGGGGTCTGTGATGTGGGGTCACTATGTGGGCTTGCCACTTGTGTCAAGGGCTGGCTGCCACCACCTAGACGAGGCCAGTGAGACAGAACATGCAAAACAGCCTTGTAGGGACAGCAGAAGCCTGGGATTCCTGGCTAGCCAGTCATCTAAGACTCAGGAGAGCTGCCCAGGGTGGATGGGGTGCTGACTGTGTGTGCCCCTCTTGCACCCTACGAGATGCAGCCCCTGGGTTTTAGACCCAGGGGGAACACAACCACAGGACTAAAGTGTTGACAGCTCTCATGTTTCTAAGACTGGCAGGAACAGATCCCAGGCTCTCCTGGCCAGTCCCTGCTTCTGTTAGGGAACTGTACTTCCAGAACATTCTACAGTCATTTTTGAGAATAACGAGTCAGGAAGAAGGGAGAATGCAGTCAGTCCCAAGTCCAGCTGGAGAACTGCCCTGCATCCACGGGCATGGTTGGGTCAGGTCCAGCTCCACAGGCCTCTATGAATCAGTATTCAGGGAAAGGTGGTGAGAAGCCCAAGGCTATGACTCACCTCAAGGCAACAGCATAAGGGAAGCCCCTGGCAATGGAGCAAGAGGGATGAGAGAGCTCTGGAAGATTCCTCTAGAGAAACAATCACCTGGAAGCCTGGCTGCACTGTTTTTCCTACCCTTCCCTTAGGCCCCGTCAAAGGGCTTTCATGAGAATCCCTTGGAGAGCTTGCATTATGCTCCCAGGGGACACAGGGACCAGAACCTGACTCCCACTCAACACAACACCTGGAGACCAGATGCCCTTCCTGGAGGCTAGCGTGGGTCCCACCCAGGGACAGTCAGAAGAGAGCTAATGGGAACGTCACTACCTGAGAGGACTCAGAGAACACCTGAGCAGAGGCAGTCCAGGTAGGGCAGGCCCAGGAAGGGGAGGTCAAGGTGCATCATGGCAGGAACTACAGCAAGAAGCCCCAGCTCTGGTGCTCCAAGAGGGGGCAAGGAACCTCCCTCCGATAGAGTCCCCTGGAATAGACCCAATGCCAGGCTGTGAGCACCTCACTGCCCATCTGTCCTCTTTTTTGTAGAATTATTTATTTATTTTGAAAGGCAGAGTTACAGAGAGCCAGAAGCAGAGAGAAAGCAAGAGAGAGAGGGGAAAGTCTTCTATCTGCTGGTTCACTCCCCAGATGGCTGCAATGGCCAGAGCTGTGCAGATCTGAAGCCAGGAGCCAGGAGCTTCTTCTGGGTCTCCCATGCGGGTACAGGGGCCCAAGGACTTGGGCCACCTTCCACTGCTTTCCCAGGCCATAGCAGAGAGCTGGATAGGAGGTGGAGAAGCCAGGACTCAAACCGGTGCCCATATGGGATGCCAGCACTGCAAGTAGTGGCCTTACCTGCTACACCACAGCACCAGCCCCTATCTGTCCTCTCTAATGTGAATGTGAATGGACCTGATGCTGTCTGCCATTGACTTCTGGGTCCCTGGTTTCTCCAGGACCACCCCTTTGAGCTTCTGACAGAGGTTCTGAATTCCAGTCTGGAGCATGGCTTTCCTCTAACACGCCCCCCTCCCTTCCCTTGCACTGGATGTGAGCACAGTAGAGGATGCTATGGTGTGTGGGGAATCTGTGCAGGTTCCCAGGAAGTTTCCATAAAAGGGAGCCCCCACAGGTCCAGCCTCTAGCCCATTCTCTCTGGAGGTCTCCCCACTGAGTCTGCTGTATTCTCTTCCCCTTCCCCAGGTCTGGGTCACATTTCCAAGAACAGCATCTATGCAGGTGACTACAAGTACAACTGGAGCAGGTGCGAAGCACATCAGGCCAGAGCCTGGAGAAGCAGTGATATGCAGGTCACAGTAAGCCTCACATGGCCTCCAGAAGAAGGCTTATTTTCTCTCAAGAACGGTGAGATCCAGGTACTGAGTACCCACCAGGTACCAGGGAGCATTTTTTTTAAGATTTATTGATTAATTAATTGATTGATCGATTCGGAAGGCTGGGGTAGGGGGAGGAAGAGACATTTTCCATGCACTGGTTCACTCCCAAGTGGCTGCAACAGCCCGGGCTGGTTGAAAGTGAAGCCAGGAGCCAGGAACTCCATTCAGATCTCTCACAAGGGTATGAGGGACCCAAGTACTTGGACCATCATCCTCTGCCTTCCCAGGTGCATTAGCAGGGAGCTGGATTAGAAGCAAAACAGCCAGATCTTATCTGGCATTCTCATATGGGATAGTGGCAATGCAAGTATCAGCTTTCCTGCACCACAATGCCTACCACCCCAGAGAGATTGGTAAGAAAGAGAGAGGGGTTGTGGATAAGGGAGGAGGAAAAGAATGGATGGAGGAGGAGGGAGAGAGAGGGAAGCAATGGGGGAGGGAGGAGGAGAAAAGGAGAGATGGAGGAAGATGGCAGGAGGGGAAGGAGCAGGTGAGAAAGGGTAGGGGCCAAAGCAGGACTCCAGTCATTGTTGGAATTTCTGACTGAAAGTCTTCTACTGACTCAGCAAAAGTAGAGGACAAGCATCGATGACTCAGCAAAAGTAAGGGCCACGCATCGATGACTCAGCAAAAGTAGGGGTCAAGCCTCTCAGAATGAAGGCAGCACCACAGCACAGAGGGTGGCGCAGGGGAGCAGCAGGTTTTCAGTGACCACTGTGGTGACCAAGGGGCACTTTGCTGGCTCACCCCCTCTTCTCTAGGCAAGAATCTGGGATGTAGGGGATCTAGAGGTAATTGGAGCCTGTTGATGAGACACCTGCTAGGTGTGTGCTCATGGCTAGACACTACTAGTTAATCATGTACTTAAAGAACAAATTACACCAACCTCATGAAATAAGACACTATGTACACCTGCCTCTGCCTGCCCTCTCCATCCATCTCTCAGAAAACCAAGCAGCTGGAACAGGAAGAAGACGAGAGGAGAACACCCAAGCTGTCCTGGGGAGAGGGCCGCCCATGGCAGTGTCCAGTGGACCACATAGTCCCGCCCAGCATTGCAGCATGGCAGCCCCAGCAGAGACATTGCTGCACTGCTAATTACCAGGCAGAGCAGTGCTATTCCATAATTAAATTAATTCAAGATGGCCTATAAAATAAAACTAACGTGACCGCTTACCAAGCTTCCACATGAGGTCATGATGGCCTCATTTCAGGAATATTTATTCATGCCTGTTCCCCAACACTTTCCAGCCAACACACCTATTCTTTCCTATAATTTAGGCCCTCTTTTTCCCCCTTCCTCAAAAAATAAATTACCTACCCAAATTGAAAAGAATAAACAGCTTGAAATGCAAATTGTAAAGTTGCCAAGTCCAGTGGTACAGTGGGTTGTTATTCACAATATGCCATTTTAAGATAAGTTAATAAAGAAATATAGAGGAGAATCAATTTTTGGTCATCATTAGCATATACAGTACAAAAAGCTACAGGGTATTCAATTAATTCTAGGCCATAATTATAGAGCAGGAGTCTTGCATATAAATCAAGTCCTTTTTTTTTTTTTTTTTGCCTTCAATCTAATGGGAAATGCCATTTCCAACCAGGGTTTCAATGAGGGATGAACAGCCACTGCCCAGCCTCGGGGCACGGGGACCCCAAGAACTTGTGTGGGAGCTTCAACCCCAGAGGGGCTTCACAAATTTCTCACATGCAGGAAATCAGAATTGCCACCCATGCAATCAGTCCCAGTTCTTCCAAACATGAAAGTGTTCCCAAGTCACAGTGCCCCTTTTCTCTGAGGCTGTGATGGTGGTTGTGGTGTTCCTGTGTCAGAATGTGGGTGCCACCTGTCATTTCCTGTGTCACAACTTCTCCCCTTCTTAGCTCCCTCTCCCACCTAGGAAGCAGACAGATGTCCAACTAGCCGGTCAGAGCACTCAGCCCCTGAAGGCAAGGTGACACGTGACCAGCCAGCACCTCTGGGCAGATCTCTATGGGCCACTGGGTAGAGACCCCATCAAGGTCAGGACTGTGGGACCCACCTGTGCCACCTGTCTGAGAAAAGGAAACCCAACGGGAGGCCCAGCCCCTCACTGTGAGGAGCCAGCCTTAATTTCAGCTGCTGAGTCTCTGCACCTGGCCCTGCAGGCTCTGGCAAAGGCCCCATGGCAGATGGCAGGGCATGAGAAAGAACCGATCATGAGCCAAGAAGCAGAGAGAGAATGGGCCCAAACGCGGGCTTCCGTAACCCTCCTGGGAGAACTGCCTTCCCAGGACATGCCCCGCAGAGACCTAAGGACCTCCCCCTAGACCCAGTTCCTAGTGATTCCACAGCCTCCTAGTAGCAAAACCCTGGGGACTAAACCTCAGCAGTGGGTTCCAGCCAAATGCAAATTGAAAATTGCTGCCTGAAAAGAGGGCTAGGCTGGCCCCTCACTGCCTCTGCTCTGTGCACCTGAGCTTGTACTCCCTGTCCACACTGCAGCTGGGGCCTGCAGAAAGATGGGCCTTTCCTGAACTACCTGGCTCCCTGCTCTAGTTGAGACCCAGGAGAAGCCCATGGATGGATGGATCCCCCACCCTATGCTCCCCACCACAGCCAACATAGGGGTCTTCATGGCTCACCAAGCCCTGTTAAGGATCCCTCCTCATACTCATTCATCTGTCAGGTATTGTTGAGCTCCCTGGGCAAGGGGAACCTACTCAAAGAGAGACAGAAGTGGTCACTGGCCTGCCCAGTGGTGTAGTTCCCCCTCTTGCCAGTTCCTCTTCCTCACCCCTCCATTTGTGCATACTCACACACACACATTCACACACACACACAACCAGGCACATGTACACATGTACAAACACATGAGCCCATGAATGCAAACACTGCACAAATATAAACATGCACATGTGTACAACACAATGCATACATGTACATTTACACAGAGACCTCCATTCATGTACACACAAACACATATATATATGCCAGCACACCCACACTCATGTACACACACATGCTCACACGGGACCAGAGGTCCCACACTCAGGTAAATGTGTGTGCACACCCAGGCAGAGATCCCAAATTCTTGGACATGTATGTACATACACAGAGGTCCCAAGCTCATGTACATGTGTATGCACACATAGACACTCACATTCACACAGGTGCATACACAGGTACAGAGCTACCATACTTGTGTACATGCATGCACACACAAAAACACAGATGCCTGTAGACACATACACACAGAGAAAAAGACAGCTACGCAGGACAGATCCATGTCTTGAACAGTCCTCTACTCTGCCACTTGCTCCTCTCCTCTCTTCCTCCTCCCTTCCTCCCAGCTATATCTAAAATCTTTGTAACTGGAGTCCACCTGCCCCCTCCAGGAAGCCTGACTTTAGACATGATGCCCCCCACTGCCTCTCTCAGCCCCTGTGCTACCACCTGGCAGGGAGCCCCATCTATCCCTGGGGACTGCAGGGACAGCCCCCCTCTACTCCCTACCCAGAAGACCTGATAAATGCACGAGTGACTATGTTCTTGTTTCTCCAGAGGTAGCTGACTGGGTACCCAGGTTCCTAGTAATGGATAGCAAAATGAAGCGCTCATTATTCAAAGCACTTTCTCAGACCAGAGACAGAGAATTGAGCCTCGAGGGAGTTTTAGAGCAACCCAGGCCCAGACGAGTTCCAGCAAGCCACCAGGAGGTGTGTCCACAGCCTTGAGATCAATACGATCCACTCTTCAAAGAGCCCTGATCACCCAGGGTCTCTGTGGGCCCTCAGAGTGGGTATAAGGGTCAAGAGCCCCACCTCCAGAGTGCCCCAGGGATGGCGGTCCTGCTGCCCTCTGCCTTCTGCTTTACAGGGTCCCCACCAGAGCCCAGAGACCATAGGTTGGATGTGGCCTGGAGACAACTGGGAATCACCATGCTTCAGAGCCCCAGAGTTCTAGAGCCCCCTGTGTGTGTTGCAATAATCCACATATACAGGTGCATTGGGCCCAGGCTGCCAGGGCATTGGGCTGCAGCAAGAGAGCCTGGGTGAGTTATGTGGTGTATGAGCCATAGCGGGAGCCACCAGGGGTGTGAGTCACCTCCCACGTGTGTCACCAGGGTGTGCAGTCCCCTCTGTGAGTCACCTTCCATGTGGCAACCCCCTGGGTGCACAAAGGTCTTCTCCCCCTAAGGACCCCTGGGTTCCTTCCCCTAGGCTGTGCAAATCCGCACCCACCTGCCATCCTCCTACTCAGTGCAACACTTAGGGTTTCTGTGCCAGCAGAGTTTGCTGCCCCTTATCTCCCCACCCCCATGGGAGTCATTGCTTGGTGCCTCAGGAGGAGGTACGGACTCCTTCATTCATTCATGCTGGGTTGCAAGAGTTTCAACCAAGGTGACACATGGGGCAGACTTCAATAAACCATTAATGTGTTTAACTGTCCTGTGAAGAGCCGGATGCCATGAGGCTGGGCCTCAAGCTCAAAGTCTGGGCTGGCCTGAGGGTCTCTGCACCAGGCAGTGCTGCAGACCATCCGTGAGTCCAGGCAGCTGCTCATGCTCCAGAGACCCCCAAGTAAAAGCCTTCCTTCCCCCCTCCCTCAACACACACACACACACAGAGGGAGAGAGAGGGAGAGGGAGAGGGAGAGAAAGGGAGCTGAATCTTGTGCATGCTTGTGGGGTGGCATGGTAGACACGCTGCCCCACTGAGATGGAAGGATCATGGAGTGGGCTCAATGGAAGCCCTGCCCAGGAGGGGCAATTTTCCCCAATCAGGCTCTGATTCTGTTCAGGGGTCAGGCAGCACAGGTGGAGTGTCTGAGCCTGGCCTGGCCTGTGGGGTCCACCCTCTTTTTTTCTATTACTCTCCTGGGGCACACCTGACGAGAGTTTCAGGTGAGGTCATTTTCCAGGGTTTCCCTTCCTCCTTCCTGATCTTCCAAACCACTTTGGTCCAGACCTGAAAATCCACCAAGCTTCTTGGTTATTTCATTCTAATGAACTCCATATTTTCTCTCTGTGTCCTTCCTTCCTTCCTTCCTTCCTTCCTTCCTTCCTTCCTTCCTGCCTTCCTTCCTTCCTTCCTTCCTTCCTTCCTTCCTTTCTCTATCTATCTATCTATCTATCATCCATCTATCTCCCTTCCTTTCTCACTCACTCAGGTTCTCAGATACCTCAGTCTTTTCTCCAAGCCTATTTGACCAATTAAAATGATGCCTTGGTCATCATCTTACTCCATTCAGAAAGTTTAAACCATGACAGTGATAAGCAAACCACAAGTCTGAGTTCCAGCCCATCTTCCTTGCTAATGCATTTCTCAGTGCTCGTTTTAGGTCTGGAACTCAGACCCAATTGGCTCATCCCGTTGTGCACATTCTCAGAGTCCTCAACTCTCTACTCATTTTCATTGTCAACCAGCATCACCCAAGACACACAACTAGCAATCCGTTTCAGGCGCTCTTCCCTTTCAATGAGGAATCCCTTGGGTAATTCTCAAGATGTCACAAATGGTACTGCTACCAAGTATATTTCACCAGCACACAACATGGACATCCGGCCAGGCCCCCACATGTGAACGGTGGTGGTGAAAACTCAGGGATCGAATGGGTGGGGAGAAGAAAAGCAGCCCAAATAGTCCCTGTCAGATGTACATACATCGCAGTTTTCAGTACTATGATACCTGAGGCAGGCTACATTACCAGGGAAAAGATTGTTTTGTTTTAGGATTCTGGAGCTGAAAGATCTAGGGCCTGCTCGCTGGCTGGGCCACCAGGTGGCACAGCATGTCCTGTGGCAAGAAGCAGGGAGCACAGTTGCATCTGTGTGTGTCTCCCTCGGCTCAGAAAGCCACTGTGGCTCAATCACAGGTCCACTCTCATGATATTATCCAATGCCAATCACCTCCCAAAGTCCCCACCTCCCAATACTGGAGCTGGGTTGAGTTCTGCCCTCTTCACATCTGATGACGAGGATTTAATGTCAACATGCAGCCGGCACCATGGCTCACTAGGCTAATCTTCCACCTTGCGGTGCCAGCACACCGGGTTCTAGCCCCGGTCGGGGCGCCGGATTCTGTCCCAGTTGCTCCTCTTCCAGGCCAGCTCTCTGCTGTGGCCAGGGAGTGCAGTGGAGGATGGCCCAAGTACTTGGGCCCTGCACCCCATGGGAGACCAGGATAAGTACCTGGCTCCTGCCATCGGATCAGCACAGTGCTCTGGCCACAGCGCGCCAGCCGTGGTGGCCATTGGAGAGTGAACCAACGGCAAAGGAAGACCTTTCTCTCTGCCTCTCTCTCTCACTGTCCACTCTGCCTGTCAAAAAAAAATGTCAACATGCGACGCCTTGGGGGACAGCAGACCACACTCAAACCTTGGAATTCAGGGAAGGGGTTAGTGATGAAGATGCAAATGTGAGAATCACCGTGCTCTTGCCTGTGTATGTACAAAGAAACATGAAAAAAAAATAAAGAAGCATAAATCCCGGACGGTTTCTTTTTAGGATCTTTTAAATGGAACATGTTTTAGGTTGTTGTTGTAGCACAGAGGGTTAAGTCACAGCTTGCAATACTGACATCCTATATTAGCACTGATTTGAGTACCAGCTGCTCTTCTTCTGATCCAGCTCCCTGCTAGTGTGCCTGGGAAAGCAGCAAAAGATGGCCCAAATACTTGAGTCCCTGCCACCCTCTTGGGAGACCTGGACAGAGTTCCAGGCTCCTGGCTTCGGACTGGCTGGCCCCAGCCATTTGGGGAGTAAACCAGTGGATGGAAGATCTCTCTCTTTCTCTCTCTCTCCTTCTCTCCATCATCTCTCCTTCTCTGTCTGTGACTCTGCCTTTCAAATAAATAAATGAATCTTTTCTAAAAATGGAGAATTTTTCAAAGTAAACACAACACTGGAGAATCTGTTACTCTGAGAACCTACTCAGTGTTTCTCGCACCTGCCCTTTTGCCCAGTCACTGCCTCCCTGAGCCCCTGCAGTCTCCAGGAGAACTGTGCCCCGCTGGGGTTTGTGCCTTTCTCCAGTCACCCACGCTGATCTGAGTGCACTTCAGGGCCAACGCTCTGACAGTCTAACTGCATTAAATGTACCGTGCCTCCCTCATTATAGATGCCCTGAAATATTAAAGAAGGTTAATAATTAAGGCTAATCTTGAACCAGTTCAAAGCCCTACCGCTAATGATTTGAGCCACTTGACAATTTCTGAAACTTGCCTGTCATCCAAAGCTTTCTCCCTCCCTCCCACTCTCACCGCCACGTGGACAGACTCTGAAAAGACCTATGGGCTGTACCACTGTCAGATAGCTTTAGAGAATATTCCAGAAGCCCACAGAGGTTCAGCCCCATTGCCCCACTGTTTCTTCTCAGTGCAAATGATCAATTCAAAATATTTGGGGTCTTCTTTTTCTAACAGACATGAATATCCTCCATGCACATCAGCAACTTTGCAACACGACATTTAAATATTTCACTGCCCCAGGTAAATGCATCTGATCCATGAGTCCCAGCTTGAATTAAGTATTGATTGTGTATCTTTTTTTCTGAGTCCCATTTTAAATCTAGGCAATTATCAACACATTCAAAGGATGACACTGGGTCCCCAGGAACTCCGGGAGTTCAGGTGGAGGCCCGAGCTGATCAAAGGTGACTTAGAAGCATTATAAAGTTGAAAAGAAAAACAAAGCTGTCCACTGATTATCTGCATGACTAACAGAGAGCTACTCCATGGGGCACTGAAGACCACAGGAGACACTAGGCCCTATCACTCAAACCAAGATTCCAGGTCTATAGCTAAGGGGACAATGCTTTTTTCAAAGGTCACAAAAAAGTAGTGTAGGGGAAAAATACACATTTTTCTTGGCAGGTGCCTGTTGCAAGGTCATGGGTCATGGTGAAGCACTGCATTGACATCTGCACATCCTGGATGGAAGCTGTGACTTTTGAACAGTGAGAAACTAAATGAGTCTCTGTCCCTGGGAAAAATAGTATAGGTAACTAGGAGGAGGCACAAGGCTCAGAGGATGCCTAGAGAAGACGTAATGCTCTCTGTGCAAGCAATAGCACAGGTGGAATGTAAGCACTTTGTGCCCTGTTTAGCTTGAATGTCCCTGGCTTTCTCTCACCACTTCCCCTCCTGGACACCCTTCTCTTGTTGGGCGTGGTCTTCTTCCTGCCTCTTCCACTTGTCCCTTTCAATGCCTTCTTCCCCATCTGTCTCCTTCCCGTCACTTGTCCTGGGCAAGTCCCTACTCACCCTTCCCCTGGATCATCGTACCCCAGCCTACAATGCCACTACCCTGTCACTCAGTGATTCTTCCCTTCATGGGGTCTTTTGAACATCAACGAAGACTGTGAATCCGATACTCAAAGACAAAGGCATGTGCCCCCACACACTCACAAAGTTTTGCACTCACTTTTGGGCAGGCACTGGCTCTGGTTTGAGAATCTCTCACTCACTTATCTGCTAGCTACTCCCAGCTCCCTGAAACTGAGCCCCAACAAAGTGCCTGGGATGAGGATGCTGGATTCCTTCCGATCCCAGTCTTTCTCACAGTTTCCCAGCCTCCTCTTAGCTTCTAATTTCCTGGCCCTGCTTCTATGATTGCAAATCTGCCTCTGACTAGAACCAGCTCACTGAGTTGAGGGTATGGTGTACTTGGCTCTACAGGGTCCCTAATCTCCACACTTGATCTTAGCCAAAGGGCAGAGAAGCTGAATGGTCCCTAATCTCAAGACTCATGAGGTCATCTATCTCCCTTCTAGATCAGATTTCCATATCTGGTCTTGTCTTGAGGGGTTTCTTTCCCAGGAACCCCAGTCCGTGAGCAAAAAGTAACTACCACCTGTACGTTGTTAGACTGAATGAGTTCCATATTAGAATGCTGGTCCACATCTTGGCTACTCCTCTTTCAATCCAGCTCCCTGCTACTGT
Organism: Oryctolagus cuniculus; assembly: GCF_051225735.1. Classification (NCBI taxonomy): domain Eukaryota; kingdom Metazoa; phylum Chordata; class Mammalia; order Lagomorpha; family Leporidae; genus Oryctolagus; species Oryctolagus cuniculus. The sequence continues at coordinate 122,573,007 of NC_142869.1, read as the reverse complement.
GCCTGTGAGGCAGCGGATGATGACTCAAATATTTGAATCCCTGCCACCGACACGGGAGACTCCCATGGAGCTCCTGTTTCCTGGTTTTAGTCTGGTCCAGCCTGGCCTGCTGGGGACATTTGGGGAGTGAATTGTGGAATGGAAGGTCTCTTTCTGTCCTCTCTGTCACTCTGCCTTTCAAATAAATAAATAAGTTGTTTTAAAAAAAAAATTGTCTGCTTAACTCAGCTAAGTGGGTTCTGTTGTCTGCAGCTTAACTATCCTTAAATGTTGGTATCCTTGCCAATCTGGTAAATGAGAAAAAATTGTATGCGTTGTTCACTCATTATTTTAATTCAATTTTCTCTTAACCTGAGTGAATGAATGTTTTCTTTATTTTCTACAGATAATCTGTTCTTTTTTAAGAAATTTTTTTTTCCATCCCGATAGTCATACGTATTATATTGTTCTTTCTTCTGTGGGCAATATACTTTTCCATTTCACATTTAGGCCATTAATACAACTGCATTCCCCAATTGTGTATAGTTTAAGATAGATAGTTTTCCTCATGTCATCTACTTATTGATTTATGTGCATCTCTCATCAAGTATCATAGACATGGATTTTTTTCCTGACCATTTCCACTCTGCTCCATTGTTCTCTTTGCCAGAAGCATTTGCTTTTATTATTACAGCCTACAAAAAGTTTGTGGAAAATGTGTGTTATGAAAAAACTGTGGGGGCCAGCGCTGTGGCGTAGTGGGTAAAGCCGCCGCTTGCAGTGCCGGCCTCCCATGTGGGCGCCGGTTCTAGTCCTGGCTGCTCCACTTCCAATCCAGCTCTCTGCTGTGGCCTGGGAAGGCAGTAGATGATGGCCCAAGTCCTTGGGACCCTGCACCCATCTGGGAGATGCAGAAGAAGCTCCTGGCTCCTGGCTTCAGATCAGTGCAGTTACAGCCATTGTGGCCAATTGGGAAGTGAACCAGAGGATGGAAGAACACTCTCTGCCTCTCCTTCTCTCTGTGTGTAACTCTGACTTTCAAATAAATAAATAAATCTTTTTTTAAAAAAAAAGAACAAATATTTCAAATTTTTTGCACCAAACTAAACTTAAGTATTTTTGGAATATTCATTCATCCTTTAAAATAATTTTTATTTATATAAGGAGAACAAATTTCATGTATGTCATATATACAGATTTGCTTATCTATTAATTGCATTTATCCACAAATGTTTTTTAAGATTTATTTTATTTATTTGAAAGACAGAGTTACAGAGAGAGGTACAGACAGAGAGAGAGGTCTTCCATCCGCTATTTCACTATGCTAGCCCCCACAAAGGTTTTTAAGTACTCTCCTACAGTAGCATAATATTTCCTCCTACAGAGTAGGGAAAAAATCACCCGGTCTTGCTCTTCTTTGCCCATTTCACCTTAATTATTTATACACATTTATTATTCCCTATAAATGTAAGAATAATTCTGTTGAAATCCTCAAATATCAAGCTAGAGTTTGCACTGGAAATGTATTGAAATCGCAGATTAATAAAGAGAGTGTTGACATGTTTATGAAGCTAATTTATTCAATCACAAGCATTTACTCAGAATTTTTATGTTCTTTAATTAAGCTTTGCAATTTTCTCTATTGATATGTTGTGTAACCTCTGTCGATTCCTAGGTACTTTATAGTCTCTTTAACTATTGTGAATATGCTGTTTTCTATTGTGTCTGTGGATGGTTATTGATGCTGTGGATAAATACCATTGATTTTTGTAAATGGACTTTGTATCTAGCAACCCCAACGGCTTTTCCTGTTACATTTATTTATTTTTTCTGTTGATTCTGTTGTGTTCTGTGCATAGAAAATCATCTATAAATAGAATTGTATCCAGTGCTGCTAACTTCTGTTCATTTTTTTCAGAACCATTAATACTCTGCAAAATTTAGTAGCAAGAGAGGTGGTCCTTAATTTCTTCTTAATTCTAAAAGCATCCAAAGATTCTACATTAAGCATGATGTTTGCTACAGGGTTTGGTTTGTAAAATCCATCAGGTTAAGGAAGTTCCTTTTGAGTCCTACTTTACCAAAATGCTTTTCATTGTGAAATGGTTGTTGAGCCCTCAGAATGGCTAAATTGAAAAAGACTGACAGATAAGTCAAGTGTTGACAGGTTGTGGAACAGTGACCACTGCACTGCGAATCAGCAACTCCAGGGCACAACACTGTCAGTTCCTGTCTGAGTCCACCAGGGCTGTTACAACAAAATGCCCAGACCTGGGCAGCTTCAGCAGCATACCTCAGAACACACACTGGGCCCGGCAGTTAAGTCACCCACCTCCCATACCAAAGTCTCTGGATTCCATTCTCAGTTGTGGCTTCCAGCAGTACAGACCTTGGGGGACAGAGATGGTTCAAGTGGTTGATTCCCCGCCACCACATGGGAGAACTGAATTGCATCCCCAGTTCCTGGCTTCAGCCTGACCCAGCCCCAGCTGTTGCAAGCATTTGTGGAGTGAACCAGTGGATAGCAGTGTTTTCTCTCCCTCCCCCTGCCTCTCTCTCTCCCCTCCCCCCATCTCAGATTATCAAGTAAATAAGTAGGTAAATTTTTGAAACTGTTTTAAAATCTCTCTTACAGTTCTAGGGTTTGGAAGGCTGAGATCATGGTGCCAGTAGATTCACCAGTGAGATCCTGCATCCTGGTTCATAGACAGTGGTCTCTTTGCTGTCTCCTTGCATAGAAACAAGCTCTCTCAGCATCCTTACAAGGGCACAAATCACATCGCTGGGGGCCCCACTCATGACCTTATCAAATCCTAATTTCCTCTCAAAGACCCCAACTCCTAGCACCATCACATTGAGGGAAAGGGTTGCAGCATGTGGCTTTAGGGCACACAAGCCTCAGTCCTTAATAGTCTCCACCCAGAGCCCCTCAATCCCTCTTCTGTGCTCCTCTCCTTAGTTTCACTGTGCCTTTCAGCCCAGTTGCCCACACCAAGAACTCTTTTTCAGAGGATGGGCCTCATGCAACTAGGACCACTTTGGCCAACATGGGCAGAGAGCCAGAAATGACAGTCTATTCACCCACTGAGCAACCCTCAGCCAATGGCTGGTAGATACAGAAACACAAAAGCCCAGCCACCTTGACTCAGACTGGAGCAACTCTGAGATGTAGTTCATGTTCCCAGGTTCTCTTGTGAAAGAAACAGGATCTGCCTTCAACCCCACCCTTCCTCAGCATCCGCCTCTTGTCTGCTGCCTTCCCCACTCCCATCTCTGAGTGCACATCTTTCATAAATCACATGGACATGAACATCTGTCTTGAGCTCTACATTTTTTAAAGATTTATTTATTTATTTAATGAAAGTCAGAGTTACACAGAGAGAGAGAGAGAGAGAGAGAGACGTCTTTCATCCTCTGGTTCACTCCCCAATTGGCCACAATGGCTGGAGCTGTGCCTATCTGAAGCCAGGAGCCAGGAGCTTCTTCCAGGTCTCCCATATGGGTGCAGGGGACCAAGGACTTGGGCCATCTTCTACTGCTTTCCCAGGCCATAGCGGAGAGCTGGATCAGAAGTGGAGCAGCCAGGTCTCGAATTGGCACCCATATGGGATGCCAGCACTTCAGTCCAGGGAGTTAACCCTCTGCACCACAGCGCCAGCCCCTTGAGCTCTACTTTTGATCTAAGACAGTCATGTTTTGAAAGTGGCAATATCTATAAATGTTGAATATATACATCACCTATGGTGACAATTCCATTGCCAGGCACATACAGAAGTCATACGTAAGTTTACCCAACAAATGTACAAAAATATTCATAACAGCTTTATCAAACCAAAAGCAAGCCATCTGTGCATCAAATTCCATGAATGGATAAATATTCACACAATGGAACACTCTACAGCAATAAGAATGAACACCCTACAGCTCCACCCAACCATAAAGATGGTTGAGGACTTTCACGGCAACACAGGGATGTTGCCAGGCACAAAGGAAGATATAACCTTCCCTCCACTTACATAAAACTCATCTATGAACATAGCTTTATTTTTTTCACAATTCTCAGTTGTTTCAGTATAATTTATTTATTTTTTTAGAGATTTATTTATTTATTTGACAGTCAGAGTTACACAGAGAGAGGAGGAGAGGCAGAGAGAGAGAGAGTGAGGTCTTCCATCTGCTGGTTCACTCCCCAGATGGCTGCAATGGCCAGAGCTGCGCTGATCCGAAGCCAGGAAGCAGGACATTCTACCGGGTCTCCCACGTGGGTGCAGGGGCCCCAGGATTTGGGCCATCTTCTACTGCTATCCCAGGCCATAGCAGGGAGCTGGATAGGAAATGGAGCAGCTGGGTTTCGAACTGGCGCTCATATGGGATGCCGGCACTGCAGGCGGCAGCTTTACCTGCTATGCAACAGCTCCGGCCCCTCAATATGATTTATTGAATAAAGGGCCTGTGCTTTGCTGATTTGATTCTGGGACAGTGGTTGCCCTCAGCATGGGTTAAGACTAGTGATTGTGATATTAAGGGTGTGGATGCTGTTTACTTGAATGCTTCCAGGTTAAGAAAAATGAGCTATACATTTAATGATTTGAATACTTTCTCCAAGTACATTATTCATCAATATTTTGTTTAAAAAGATTTGTTTCTTTGAAACGCCAAGTTGCAGAGGGAGATGAAGACACACATACATACACACACACACACAGAAGGAGAGAGAGAGGAGAGAGAGAGAATTTTCCTTTCACTGGTTCACTCCCCCAAAATGATCACAACAGCTGGGGCCAAGCCAAAGCCAAGAGCCTAGAACTCTGTCTGGATCTCCTATGTGGGTACAGAGGCACAAGCACTTGGGTCATTTTCTGCTGCTTTCCTAGGCCATCAGCATGCCACTATATCAGAAGTGGAGCAGCCAGTACTTGAAGGAATGCTCCAATGGGATGCTGGCATTGTAGATGTGAGTTTAACCCACTGCACCATAATGCTGGCCCCCATCAATAAAATGATGAAATATAAAGTACTGAACTTAATCAAAATGTCCTCTGCAACTATTGATACAATTGCACTGAGAATTTTTGTTTGTTGTTTGTTTTTAGGGTTGGGCCATCCTTACACTTCCTTCGTGTTGAATGAGCTCACCAATGCTTGATGGAATCTTGTAGAAGACAGAAAGAGTGTACAGCTTTCTGGTTCTGTTCTGTTTTATGGTTTGGGAATTTTGGTCAAATTAGGATCTGGGCAACTTGATACCATTTTCTACTATCTGGAATAACTGGCATAAAAAAGGAAATATGTCTTCACTGGTCATTTAGTAGAACTCACAAATTCTCTGATTTGGGGCCTTTTTCAATTGTACGGAGGATGTAATCATTTTTCTCATTATTTTGTACATATTGTATAATTATAGTGTTATATTTCACCTTCCTTCAACTATACCATTTGATAGTTTTTAAAAACATGTTCATTTTGTCAGGGTATTCTAATTTATTAGCACCATTTTTTTTCTCATAATTTCATGATTTTACTTTTCTTCTATTTAAAACTCTTACCCACCTGGGATTTATTGCGGCAAAGCTAGATCATAATTCTAGTTTTATTTTTTTCCACATAGCTACCCAGTTGTCCCACATCACTTATTGAATAAAACATCTTTTCCTGGGGGAAGCTGATTGATGTTGAAGGGGAACCGTGAGTGGCAGTTCCGTTGTTCACTCTAACATCAATGGAGTGAGAGGCACTGAAACAGACAGAAGATGTGAGGCCACTTTGCCACTTCCTCCACTGAGAAGATAGAACAAAAGAAGAAACCAACACCCAGATAAACATGCCCAGACAGGCCCCCTAACAGGGCTGCCTCCTGATGCAAGGGACCCACTGGGGACAGAGTCACGTGGAATCAACCACACTGCAGGGAGCTCAGCGGGGCCATACATTGTGATACTCAGGACGTGAGGCTTTTAGAACAACAGAGCTGGTATCCCTCTGTTTTCTTTCTCTGAATTTTATTCTTCAATGTCGTAAGGAGTGAGCAGGTGATTTTTTCCCAATGTCAGAAAGTGCCTGTGACTTATTTTCAGGAGGTCAGGCTTGCAACTCTGCTAAGAAAAATCCCCAAAGCTCTAGGTGGAAGGGTACTTGCCTTCAGCAGCAATAGAAAAATAATAAGCCTTAGTTTGGGGAAATAGGGGTATCTCAGCCAGTGTAACTCATACAACAAGACTTTGAAGAACCCCACCCCAAAGGTGTGCAAGCCAAAGAGTGACAACATTTCCTTGAAGTTGTCTGTCAGGCTAAGACATATGAAATGGATAGCTTCAGCCAACACAAGAATCTATCTAGAACCAGCTAAGATGCAACCAGGACAACTGAGCATGTGCAAACATCCAAGATTACCCTCTCCATTTTAATGCTAAGACCCCTGCCCCAGGAGAAGCTTAAGTCTTATTACTATCTGATGTATGTGTAAGCGTTTTTCCACACTGCAAGAGCCTCTGCCCTCAACTGCATTGAATGACAAGTTCTACTTCCCCTCTCCCATGTTCATTTGCCCTAAGGTAAAAGATATCTTCATTCTGTGAGCAACAGCTTTGGGAATGATTCCTTGTGGTTTCCTTATTTGCTGCAAATAAATTACTGCTCCTGGTGGAGGTTCTGTTTATCCTCACTAAGAAGTGAACACACAACTTGAGTGGGTAACATCAGGAACCTTGGCTGTGCTTTCCACAGGCTTGGGCAGGGTGGGATATATGCAAGAACTGCAGGAAAAAAAAAGAAAGAAAGAAAACCTCAAGGAAATGCATTTAGAAGTTTTTTTCATTGTACACATTTTCCATGAACTTTTTGAAGTCCATCATATGGTGGAAATTACACAACAAAAATATGAATCATGAATGCCTGGATATTTTTTTTTTTGGAAATTTTTTTTTTTTGAGAGGGAAGAGACTTTTCACTTTAAAGGGTTACCCCTTACCTACATGTGTATCTAACAAGATTTTTTTTTTTTTTTTTTTTTTTTGGACAGGCAGAGTGGACAGTGAGAGAGACAGAGAGAAAGCTCTTCCTTTTGCTGTTGGTTCACCCTCCAATGGCCGCCGTGGCCAGCGCGCTGCGGCCAGCGCACCGCGCTGATCCGATGGCAGGAGCCAGGTACTTATCCTGGTCTCCCATGGGGTGCAGGGCCCAAGCACTTGGGCCATCCTCCACTGCCCTCCCTGGCCACAGCAGAGAGCTGGCCTGGAAGAGGGGCAACTGGGACAGAATCCGGCGCCCAACCAGGACTAGAACCGGTGTGCCAGCACCGCAAGGCGGAGGATTAGCCTAGTGAGCCGCGGCACCAGGTCTAATAAGATTTACTTAGGAATGTACCCCCTTCAATGTTCATCAGGAGGACTCTATTGGTAATTTTCCATCTACAGATCCTACCCTGTTTCTTGACTGTAAGTCCCAACTTGTCCTTGTTAGAGTCTGTGTTGACTCCAATCTCTCTGCACTACTGTGTGATCCCATTGCAGGGATCCCTATAATTACCATCATGAAACCCCTGAATAAAATTGTCTTACCACAATTAACAAGTGCCATTTCCGTTAACATTTTTTTCTTTATCAACCAATGTCATACATATGACTTGCAAATATTTTCTCCCATTTTGTAGCTTGTTATCTTGCCTTCTTAAACATATCCTTTGATGCCCAAAAGTTTTTAATTTTGGAATTGTATCTAAGAACTCCTTGCCCATTACAAGATCATAAAGATTTACTCCTAGTTTACATTCCCACATCATTGCCAGATTTGTTTTTCTTGAATTTTTGGGTGATAGCCATTTTAACAGGGGTGAGGTGAAACCTCACTATGGTTTTTATTTGTGTTTCTCTAATAGCTAGTAGTCCAAAGGATCTTTTCCTTGTTTTTATTGTCCATTTGAATTTCATCCTTTGAAAAATGCCTGTTCATGTCCTTGTTGATTTTCTTGAGCTCTTTAGAGATTCTGGATATTAACCCTTTATCTGTTACAGTTTGCAAATATTTTCTCCCATTCTGTCAATTGCCTCCTCACTCTGTTGAGTATATCCTTTGCAGTACAGAAACTTCTTAGCCTGATGTAATCCCATTTGTCTGTTTTTTTATTTACTGCCTGTGCTTCTAGGATCTTATCCTAGAAGTCTGTGCTTTTGACAATATCTTACCACATTTCTCTGTGTTTTCCTCTAGTAATTTGACAGTTTCACGTCTTAAGTTTAGATCCTTTATCTATGAGTTGATTTCTGTGCAAGGTGTAAGTTAAGGTGTCTTGTCTCATACTTCCACATGCACAGATCTAATTTTTCCAGGAACATTTGTTGAGGATGCTGTCCTTTCTCCAGAGAGTGATGTTAACTCATTTGCCAAAAGTTAGTTTGTTGTAGCTATGTGGATCAATTTCTGCGTTTCTATTCTGTTCCATTGGTCTACATGTCTATTTTTATGCAAGCACCAGACTATTTTAATTAATACTGCCCTATAATATATCCTGAAATCTGGAATTGTGCTGTCTCCAGCTTTGTTTTTATTGTTTAAGATTGTTTGTAGATATTCAGGGTCTCTTGTCTTTCCATATGAATCATAGGGTTGTTTTTTTCTAGGTCTGAGGAGAATTTCTTTGGTCTTTTAATTGGGATTACATTGAATGTGTAAATTGTGTTGGGCAGTATGGACATTTTGGTGATATTAATTAATTCTTCCAATCCATAAATGTGGAAGACTTTTCTGATTTTTTTATCTCTTCTTTTATTTCTTTACTAATGTTTTGTAATTTTCATTGTAGAGATCTTTTGCATCTTTGATTAAATTTATCCCAAAGTATTAAATTTTTGTAGTTATTTTGAATGGGACTCATTTTACAAGTTCCTTCTTATTTATGGCATTGTCTGTATAAACAATTATGGAACACCATGTGGAGGATCCTCAGAAATCTGAAAATTGAACTACCATGTGAACCAGCCATCCGACTCCCACCCAAAGGAAATGAAATCAGCATGAAAGAGTTATCTGTATCTCCCATGTTTCTAACAGCTCAACTCAGAATAGTTAAAATATGGAGTCAACCCATATGTCCATCAACTAATGACTGTATAAAGAAAATATTATATATATATATATATAAAAAATGGAGTACTACTCAGCTATATAAGAGAATTAAATCCTGTATTTTGCAACAAAATGGACACAATTGGAGACCATCATGCTGTGAAATAAGCCAATCCCAAAAGACAAATATATGTTTTCTCTGAAACATGGTAGCTAATATATACAGTATAACAAGCATAATGTATCTGAGTGAAATTGACATACTGAGATTTGAATATTGTTTGTGGCCCTTTCCTATGCTCCTGAGGAGCAGCAGTCTTTCCACTTTCTACTTGCTGAATCCTTTATGTAGTGAAGGATAAAGTTTGTGATTATAAAGTAAATTGAAAACAGCTTATCTAAAAATTAAAAGAAAAATAATAAAGAGAGAGGGAGGGTGGGGAATATTGCTAGATTCTTAAAACTGTGTATACAAAAAATACTTTAAATATGTTATTTTTACATAAATAAGTTGATTTATATAAAATATATACTCCTATGTTTTCTCTTAAGGGCATCTTATTTCAATTTTGGTCATCAATCCATTTGTAGTTAAATTTTCTGAATAGTGTGAGGTAATCCAATTTCATTCTTTTTTACATTGAAATCCAGTTATCCCAACACCATTTGTTGAAAAAACTATTCTTTTCCCATTTAAGGGATTTGCCACTCTTGCCAAAACTCAACTGCACAGGCTATGACTTTTTGGATAAGACTCCAAAAGCACAGCCAACAAAAGCAAAAATAGACAAACAGGATTACATCAACCTAAGAAGATTCTGCAAAGCAGAGGAAACAATCAACAGAGTGAAAAGACAACCAACAAAATGGGAACAAATATTTGCAAATTATGCATCTGACAATGATTAATAACCAGAATACATAAGGAACTCAAAAACCCCAAAAGCAAAATAACAACCAATCCAATTTCAAAAATGGGCAAAGGATATGAATAGACATTTCCCAGAAAAAAAAATACAAATGGCCTGTAAATACATGGAAAAAATGCAGAATAGAATACCACTAGCCTTCAGGGAAATGCAAATCAAAAACACAATGAGGTATAATCTCATGCCTATTAAGATGGGTATTATCAAAAATACAAAAAGTAACAAATTTTGAAGAGGATGTGAAGAAAAGGGAACTCATTTTTAAAATTTTTAAATTTCATGCATTTCATATATACAGATTTAGGAATATAGTGATGCTTCCCACCCTACCCTCACTCTGGCCCACACTTTAACCCTTCTTCCTCCTCTATTTCCTATTTGCACACTTAAATTTTATAAAGATCTATTTTCAGTTTACTTAATCATCATAGAATTAACCCTACACTAAGTAAAAGAATTCAACAGATAGTATAAAGAAAAAAAAAAAAAAAAACACTGTTCCTCAATGGAAGAGATAAGGACTATAAACAATCAATGAATCTCAAAATGTCCATGTCACTCCAATACATTACATTTTAGATACTCTATTAGTTACCTTAGATAAGGGAAAACATGATATCTATCTTTTTGAGACTGGCTTATTTCAGTAAGTATAATGGTTTCCAGTTTTGTCCAACTTATTGCAAAAGATAGGATTTCATTTTTTCTTTACAGCCAGGTAATACTCCATAGTGTATATATACTACAATTTCTTTTCTTAAAGATTTATTTATTTATTTGAAAGGCATAATTAGAGAGAGACAGAGGAAGAAAGAGAGAGAGAAATGTTCCATATGCTAGTTAACTCCCCAGGTGGCTTCAAGAGCCACAGCTGGGCTGATCTGAAGCCAGGAGCCATGAGTTTCTTATGGGTCTCCCATGCAGGTACAGGGGCCTAAGGACTTGGACCATCTTCTGCTGCTTTCCCAGGACATAGCAGAGAGCTGGATCGGAAGTGGAGCAGCCAGGACACAAACTGGCATGCATATGGAATGCCGGCAGTGTAGGCAGCAGCTTTACCCACTATAATTTCTTTACCAGTCAACAGTTGATGGGCATCTGGGTTAATTCCGTATCTTAGCTATTGTGAATTGTGCTGCAATGAACATAGGAGATTTGTTTTGATTTGGGTAAATTCCCAGGAGTGGGATGACTGGGTCAGATGGTAGGTCTATATTCAGATTTCTGAGGTATCTCCATACAGCCTCCTACAGTGGCTGCACCAGTTTACATTCCCACAATAGTAGATTATGGTAACTTTTTACCCACATTTACCAGAATTTTTCATTTGTTTTTTTCATTTGTTGATTTCTGTATGAGTGTCATCCTAACTGGAGTGAGGTTTTGATTTGCATTTCCATGATGGCTAGTGATCCTGAGCATTTTTTCAAGTGTCTGTTGGCCATTTTAATTTCCTGTTTGTTTGTTTTTTTTTTTTTTTTTTTTTTTTTGACAGGCAGAGTGGACAGTGAGAGAGAGAGAGAGAGAGAGAGAGAGAGAAAGGTCTTCCTTATGCCGTTGGTTCACCCTCCAATGGCCGCCGCAGCCAGTGAGCTGCGGCTGGCGCACTGCGCTGATCCGATGGCAGGAGCCAGGAGTCAGGTGCTTTTCCTGGTCTCCCATGGGGTGCAGGGCCCAAGCACCTGGGCCATCCTCCACTGCCCTCCCTGGCCACAGCAGAGAGCTGGCCTGGAAGAGGGGCAACCGGGACTAGAACCCGGTGTGCCGGCGCCGCTAGGCGGAGGATTAGCCTAGTGAGCCGCGGCGCCGGCCGATTTCCTGTCTTGAAAAAATGCCTGTTCATGTCCTTAGCCTATTTCTTAGTGGATCATAATTTTTTGTTGTTGAATTTTTTGAGCTCTTTATAGATTCTAGATGTTAACCATTTATCAGTTGCATAGTTTACAAATATTTCCTCCCATTCTGTTGGTTGCCTCCTCACTTTGCTGAGTGTATCTTTTGCAGTGCAGAAGCTCCTCAGCTTGATATAACCCCACTTAATTTTGGCTTTGATTGCCTGTGCTTTTGGGGTCTTTTCCAAGAAGTCTTTGCCTATGCCGACATCTTGCAGAGTTTCCCCAATGTTCTCTAATAAATTTATGGTATTGGGTCATAGATTTAAGTCTTTGATCCATTTTGATGGATTTTTGTGTAAGGTGTAAGGTAGTGGTCAGTTTCATACTTCTGCACACAGAGATCCAGTTTTCTCAGCACCATTTGTTGGAGAGACTGCTCTTGCTCCAGGGATTAATTTAGCTCCTTTGTCAAAGAAAAGTTGTTTATAGATGCTTGGATTGATTTTTAAAGCTTCTATTCTGGGGCCAGCACCATGGCTCACTTGGTTAATCCTCCACCTACAGCGCTGGCATCCCATATGGGTGCCGGGTTCTCGTCCCGGTTGCTTCTCTTTCAGTCCAGCTCTCTGCTATGGCCCAGGAAGGCAGTGGAGGATGGCCCAGGTGCTTGTGCCCCTGCACCTGCATGGGAGACCAGGAGACCTGGCTCCTGGCTTCAGATCGGCACAGCATGCTGGCTGTGGCAGCCATTTGGGGAGAGAACCAACAGAAGGAAGACCTTTCTCTCTCTCTCTCTCTCCCTCTCTCTCTCTCACTGTCTAACTCTGCCTGTCAAATAAAAAAAAAAGAGTTTCTATTCTATTTCATTAGTCTATAAACCTGTTTTTGTGCCAGTACCAGGTTGTTTTGATTATAACTGCCAAAAGGGAACTCTTACACAATGCTGGTAGGATGTACATTAAGACAGCCATCATTGAGAACCATCTGGAAGTTCTGCAAAAGAACAGAAATAGATCTACCGTATGATCCAGACATCCACCTTCTGTGTATAAATCTCAAAGAAATGAAGCCAGCACATAAAAAAATACCTCATGTTCACTGCAGCACTATAGAAACAGTCAAGATATGAAATCAATCTAAGGCAATAAGGAACAAGTATATATACACAATGGAGTACTACTATGCCATAAAAATGAAATCCTAAACTTTGCAGCAAAATAGATGGAACTGGCAATCACAGCATTAAGTGAAATAAGCCAGACACAGAAAGACACATACCACATGTTCTCTCTCATATGTAGAAGCTTAAAAATTAAATATGATATTATATATGGTATTATATAATATATATTATATATGATACATATGATATATAATATACATATTATATATTATATATTTTATATGATATTATGCATATTATATATGATATATATGATATTATATTAATAGTTAAAGTAGTGATTGCTAGAAACAGTGACAGGGTAGAAAGTTGGACAATGGGTTCTAAAACACATCAGGGTAAATGTAACAGTTTCCAGTATTTTGCAGGTCAGGGTGTGACTATTGTTCACAATTATGTAAAATATCATACTTTTCAATCCAGGCTGTTGATATCTGTCTTTTGACTTGATAGGTCAACCCATGTAAAATTAAAGTAATTTCTCATAATGAAGGACTTACTTCTGCCATTTTCTATGGGTTATCTATGTGTCATGCAATGTCCCCTCATTTCCTCCATTATTGCCATTCTTGAAGCTTGGCTGTTTTTTTTATTGTGAGCTGTTTCATGTCCTTTCACAGTTCCTGTTGTGTAATTTCTCTAGATACTCTTGTCATTTCCATTGGGACTTCAATTAATAACCTAAATTTCTAACAGCCAGATTGAATCAAGATCAACTAACTTTAATGCATATAAAAACTCTCCTCCTATACAACTCCATATTCTTTTGTATGTTTTTGTCACAAATCAACTTTATCTGTAAGTGACAAATAATACAGAGTTATAATCATTTTTATGCATTTATCTTCTAAATCATATAGGAATCGAGAAATGTATTCCCAAGCAAAAATATAGAAACACCAGCTTTTTGATTGGCCTCTGTGTTTACCTGTACAGGAGATCTTTACGTTTTTATATGAATTTCCAATTACTGTCTAGGGTACTTTCATTTCAACCCACAGAAATCCCTTTAGTTTTCTTGTAATGAAGGTCTTATTAAGCTTCTTTTTAAATTTGGGGATATTTTAATTTCTCTCCCATTGGTTAAGGAATGTTTTACTAGCCCTCTCAATTAATGGCTGTTTGTATTGCTTTTCTATCTGTGTTTTAAATATGTCACCCTATTCCCTTTGGTTCCTATGATTTCTGATGAGAAAATGTAGGTTAAGTTTTTTGAGGATCCATTGTAGAAGATGAGTGAGTCACTTCTTTCACTACGCTTTCAAGATTTTCTATAAATTGTTGTTGTTGTTTTAAAAAGATTTATACACTTGAAAGTCAGAGCCAAGGGGAGAGAGAGCCAGAGGCAGCGAGAGAGAGAGGGGGAGAGAGAGAGAGAGAGAGAGAGAGAGAGAGAGAGAGAGAGAGAGAAAGTCTTCCATCTACTGATGCACTCCCCAAAGGGCCACAACAGCCAAGATGGGACCAGGCAGAAGGCAGGAGACAGGAGCTTCTTCCACGTGCATGCAGGGGTACTATGGACTTAGGTCATCTGCTGCTGCTTTCCCAGGCACATTAGCAGGGAGCTAGATCAGAAGTGGAGTAGCTAGGACTCGAACTGGCTCCCATATGGGATGCTGGCACTGCAGGTGGCATCTGTACCCGCTAGGCCACAGTACCAGCCCCCGTCTTTGTCTTTCAACAGTGTGATTAAGTGTTCTATCTTGGTCTTTGGCTTTCAATGACTTCATTAATAATGTCTTTCTGTTTGGTCTCTGAATTTTTCTAACTGCAGTTTGTTGAGCTTCTGAGATATATGGATTCGTATCTTTTCTCAGAAAGTTTTGGGTCATTATCTCTGCATGTGTCATTATTTTGTTCTTTGCCCTTGCCTTTTCCTACTCAGACTCCTATAATACATATATTGATCTGCCTGATTATGTCCCACATTCACCTTAAGCTCTGTTCACTTTTCTTCATTTTTTTCTTTATCTTCAGACCTGGTAATCTAATTGTTTATCTTCAAGTTCACTGACAAGTTCTTCTAACCTGCTGATATTATCTATTAAATATTTCTGGTTTATTTCATTTCAGTTATTGTGTTTTCTACCCAGAATTTCTATTTAGCTATTTTTAATAATTTCATCACTTTACTGATATTCTCATTTTTCATACTGCATTTCTTGATTTCCTTTAGTTTTTTTGTTTTTTTTGTGTGTTTTTTTGTGCTTTTTTTTGTTTTGTTTTTTTGCTATTGAGTCTATTTAAGACAATTGCCTCAAGTTCAATGTCTAGTAAATGCAACTATCTCAAACTGAACCTCTGACAATGCCCCAACACCCTGGACTTGTATGGTGTAAGCAGGCAGTCAGTCAAAGCTGAGGTGAGCCAGAATTCAATGTAACCTAATGTACCTGTCACATCAGGGACCAGGGCACCATGCTCAGACGCCATGCCATTTGCATATGCAATTGAGATACCATTTTCTTTCTTATAAATAAAGAGATAGAAGGTGGAAAGAGCTTGCTTTTCTGCTGTGGATGTATCTTGGATGGACCTCTCCCACTTTCCTACTCTTGGACAGACCTTCCCAATTACAGGCACAGGCACTGTTTTTGTATTTTTCTTCTTCTTTTATTTATGGACAACTCTTTGGCTCACTCATATTGGGTATTTGTGGAGGCAAATGCTCACTTATGTGAATGTGTGTTTACTCCCTAACTGTAAAGTAAATTCTGTTCCTGGAGCTGGCACTGTGGTATAGCAGGTACAGCCACTGCCTGCAGTGTCAGCATTCCATATGGGCTCTGGTTCAAGTCCTGGCTGCTACACCTCTATCCAGCTTGCTGCTATGGCCTGGGAAAAGAGTGGAAAATGGCGCAAGGACTTGCGCCCCTGCACCCACGTGGGAGATCCAGAAGAAGCTCCTGGCTCATGGCTCCTTGCTTCAAACTGATGCAGCTCTGGCCATTATGGCTATTTGGGGAGTGAACCAGCAGATGGAAGACACCCTTCTCTCTCTCTCTCTTTCTCTTATTTCTTTCACTTTCTCTTTCTGCCGTTCTCTAACTCTGCCGTTTAAATATATAAATAAACCATTTTTAAAAAAATTATGTTCTGCCAGTGCCGCGGCTCACTAGGCTAATCCTCCACCTGCAGTGCCGGCACCCCGGAGTTCTAGTCCTGTTGGGGCACTGGATTCTGTCCCGGTTGCTCCTCTTTCAGTCCAGCTCTCCTCTGTGGTCCGGGAAGGCAGTGGAGGACGGCCCAAGTGCTTGGGCCCTGCACCCACATGGGAGACCAGGAGGAAGCACCTGGCTCCTGGCTTCGGATCAGCGCAGCGCGCTGGCCAAAGCAGCCATTTTGGGGGTGAACCAACGGAAAAGGAAGACCTTTCTCTCTGTCTCTCTCTCACTGTCTAACTCTGCCTGTCCAAAAAAAAAAAAGAAATTATATTTCTCTTTGCACATGATATTGATCTCTTCTTAGTATTTGTCTCTGCAGGAGGCAAGTTTAATGGGATTTGGAGTTCCATGGCAAGTTTTTAGCTTTACCCTTAGGGGTAAGTCTGAAGGAGTGTGTGCCGAAGTGTACATCTCCTCTCTCTCTTATTCCCACTCTTATTTTTAACAGGGATCAATTTTCAATTGGATTTAAACACCTAAGAATAATTCTAAAGTGTTAAGTAAAGAGTTTAACCAATGGTATTAAGTAGAAAAAGAAAATACTAGAAGGAATGGAATAGAAGCTGTTTCTCGACAGTCAGGACAAGGGCTGATCAAGTCATTGCCTCTCATAGCGACAGTTTCACTTCTACAGGTTTTCTTTTAGGTGCTCAGTTGTCACAGATCAGAGAGAACATATGATATTTGTCCCTTTGGGACTGGCTTATTTCACTCAGCATAATGTTTTCCAGATTCCTCCATTTTGTTGCAAATGACTGGATTTCATTTTTTTTTTCTGCCGTGCAGTATTCCATAGAGTACATATACCATAATTTTTTTATCCAGTCTTCTGTTGATGGGCATTTAGGTTGATTCCAGGTCTTAGCTATTGTGAATTGAGCTGCAATAAACATTGAGGTTCAGATAGCTCTTTTATTTGCCAATTTAATTACCTTTGGGTAAATTCCAAGGAGTGGGATGGCTGGGTTGTGTGGTAGGGCTATATTCAGATTTCTGAGGTATCTCCAAACTGTCTTCCAAAGTGACTTTACCAGTTTGCATTCCCACCAACAGTGGATTAGTGAGCTTTTTTTCCCATATTCTCACCAGCATTTGTTGTTTGTTGATTTCTGTATGTGAGCCATTCTAACTGGGGTGAGGTGAAACTTCATTGTGGTTTTGATTTGCATTTCCCTGATGGCTAGTGATCCTGAACATTTTTTCATGTGTCTGTTGGCCGTTTCTCAAATAATTTTTGTGAAGACAGGCTTCTTTCTCCCATGGAACTGAAATCTCTGTTCCTTAGCTGGTGATTACATATTTTTTTTATTTTCTTGAATTTCAGGAACATTTTTAAGTTGACTTTTTCTTCATTCAGCCTTCATATGGTTGCTGTGAATCTTTGCTTTTTAGAGTTTTGACAGTTGGTTCTGAGAGTTTTTGCTTGTTTTCCAAAGTCTGTAGGAAGAGTTTGGAGCTGCCTATTCCATTTTACTTATATCCAAGTCTACAGAATTCTTTTGAAGAGAAACTCAACACCAATTTTTAGTAGATTTCCTAATACAGCCAAGGTCAGGGATCTAGAACAATTACTTTAGCTGAACTCTAATACTATCTAGTAGGTGCAGCTGGAATGGATTAATTTGCTTTGTATCAGATAACCTTGTAATCAAGTTACTTATCTTTTACTTCTGAAAGTATAGAGGGAAGCAAAGTTGTGTAGGAGAACTTGAAAGACCCTGAGACATAAGAGATAGTCCATAATTTCGTTTAGCTTTTTTTTCTTTACCACCATTTATCGTCGCTTCTGCTATCCCCTAAATTCCGAAGCTGTCACTGACTTAATCACCACATTGCTCTGCTAACAAATTCAGGTAACACAAAGGCAAGTTAGTTAAGACCCAGTATTGAAGCAGACAGAACTGTAGTCAAATCTTGCTCTTTCACTTACTAACTCTGTAATCTTGATTAGGACACCAAGATCTCCATTCTCAGTTTTCTATTCAATAACGTGGGAATATTTATACACGGTAACACATTGAGCTAGTGGGAGCACCAAACGAGCATCACTTGGTTCTAGTGTGCAATAATCTTTCACAATAGTTAGTGTTGTTGTGCCAATAGCACTGTGTTCTGCTTCTAAGTATTCCTAGACTCTCTAAATAAGTCTCAGCGTAATGCAGTCCTGATCTAGAGCTTCATTCCTAGCAGAGCTTGACATGTTCAGGGTTCTTGTGATCCCTTAAAGGAGCACCTCCCCAGCATCTCTACACTTTATTTTTCCTCTTAAAGGCTGTAAAACATTAATCATTTCCTACCATTCCACAGCTATTCTCCCTCATGTTATCCAAGAGGGTATAGTGGGAGTAGGGTAGGATCAGATGGAATTTTTTTTCTTAAACAACTCCATTTATCCCTCCTATCTGTCTTTTAGCCCTCCTACTTTCTCCACCTTCTCCCCTGGATTATCCAGTGTTTTTCTGGATTTTGTGTTGCTGAACCTGCTGATCTTAAAAGGAAGAGAAAGGACTCAAATTTAAAAGCATCCGAGAGAAGTGAAGAGGATTTTCCATCCTCTTTCCTTCAAACTGGGGAAGAATTACCTAGTTATGAGGTGGAAGGGAGCGAAGGGTTGGACTAGTATTTTACAAGTTCCTAAGAAAGGAAACACATTCCCTTGTGGGTGGAAAATAATAGAACCCTCAGCTACATGTGAGATAATCAAGAGCTGAGGAGCTAATTTGCCTCATTCCCAGGCACTGCTCCAGGGTAAAGTCAAAGTTTCAAGGAAGGAAGGACATATGATTAGCAGAACAGGCCTGAAAGGATCCTGGAAACCACAAGGCATGACTCAGCAGTAGCCTCGGTAAAATGGCCACTGAAGAGCAGATGGCACTAATGACAAATCAGCAGGCTTGACTGTGGGTAGATAAGATTGAGACTTCTTAAGTCCAAACCTGGCACCCAAAGAAAGTAAGCCCATACTCAGGGAAGATGCAGGAAGATCAATTTGACAGAAGTCACATATGTGCATTCTCAGCAAAATGGAGACTCCAAGTAAAAATTAAGTTATAGAATGGATGAGGCATTTCTAACCTTCCTAACTTTAGGGAAGGTCCAGAAAATCTAATGCCTGTAACTTAATTTTCACATTAAAAACACAATAGATGGCAGGCCCATGAGGACTGGGAGAAGCTTTCAGAGCCAAATGAGCTATGTAAAAATTCATCTTGATAGAAGCTTCAAAATCTCACTCACATCTTAGCTGAAAACCTCCTGCAGAGCCCTGGCTGGCCACAGCCAACTGAAAGCCAAGGTCAAGAGGAACTAGGTAAGGAGGTCCATTCAGGTAAGCTTCCTGGGATTGAAAGTATAGTGGAGATAGGTGGAGAAGCCATCTGGGGAGCAAAGGAAAGATGTTCAGAATGCCACATGGCAATGCCTTCATTTGGATGACAACTGGAAAGATTGCCTCTTGATAATGGTTTCTCCTCATGGACCAAGCACAAGAGTGAGGAGCTGCAGGCCACTTTGGTCAAGGAAGCTGACACTCAAAAAGTTACTTGCAGAATCCACTGTCTAAGAAGGAGAAATAAAGGTTGGAGACAGGGAGTGAGCCAGAATCTTAGAAAATGTATGGCAAATCACACCTGAGGAACGAAGTTGGTAGCAATAGCAGGTGAGAAAAGGAAGCCATAAATCAGATGAAGAAATAGTAAGATAATGCTAAAGAGTTTTTAACCTTCTACTTGAGATAAATCTTTTCATGAGAGTAGGTTTGGTTAAGTGGCAAACCTATCTAGATTTTTCTGTGTGTCACGATATCTCCTCTCATGTCAAAGACTTGCACTGTGGAGATCCTCAGAGATCTCTCAGGATTCAGACGCAGTGCAGGTTGGGTCAAAGAGAGCTGCTAAGGAGAATGCTAAACTGAGTTGAGCTGTGTGGAGTTGCTGTCGACTAGCTGATGTTGTATCACATAATTTAATTAAATGTTCATTAATTTCTAATTTGCAGTTTTATTTTTGGAGCTAATCCTTTTCCTTCATGCCTCAAACATTTTCTTGGACATTTGAAAGATGAAGAGAAGGATAGTGAAGGGAATTCCCTGGGCAACAGTTGGGTAGGTGGCCTGGAGCAACCTGTCCAGATGGAAGTGTGAAGGTGGAAGGCTCTAGGAGGGAAGTTGCCAAGATCTGACAGAGGACCTAATTGCTGGACCAGATTGAGGGAAAGCTGCAGATTGCTCACAGGTATGGACAAAATTAATCACAGGTACATAGAAAGCTAATCGTTATTTTTTAAAGAGTCAATCATTAATTCCTAGAAAAGTTAAACATTGCACAAAAAACGAAATAGAATCATAGAACACACACAACTTTGGCAATGAACAATACTTACATAATGACAATCATGTAGGCACTGAATATTGATTTCACCAAAAATTAGGACTTCATTTCATTGAAATAATGGGAGATTGGAGGTAAATGCAGGGCTGGATGCTTGAATATTAAAAGCTCATCTTCTATAGTAAGAAATAGATACTAGACAAAATGAAATAAAGAAATAATTGGGTTAGGCATATTATTAAAATGTGTAGGAGCTAACATCAGAAGAAACTCCACAGGTGAGTTTGCCAAGCATAGACTGTCACTGGTGAACCACTAGAGGGGGAAGGGAGGTATACATACAGGCACTATCGAGACCCAGCCAGCTGGGGAAACCCCCAGTTGCCAAGCCCTAGACTGTAATAGGGTTTCTCTCAGCAGTTTCACCCTTGGCTAGTCTTCCAGAATATTCACTGCAATTGTTTTTCTTTATGAAAATGTCTCACTGGGTATTTAGAAAGAAAAACCTCAGTGGATACCATAAGGTGGCATGTGCCTTCCTCAGGCTTCAATCCTCTTGACATGTCAGTCAAGGGCACAAAGTTATGCAACTACTACCCTGCAAGGCAGAGCTCTGCCACCCTCAATTAAGGTTTTCCATGTCAGGGCCAGTGTTGTGGCATAGCAGGTAAAGCCATGCTTGCGACACCAGCATCCCAAATGGGTGCCAGTTTGTACTCCAGCTGCTCCACTTCCAATTCAACTCCCTGCCAATGGCCTGGGAAAAAGCGAAGATAGCGCAAGTGTTTGGGCTCTTGCACACATGTGGGAGACCTAGATGAAGCTTCTGTGAAACTTCTGGCTCCTGGCTTCAGCCTTTCCCAGGACTGGCTGTTCCAGCCATCTGGGGATGAACCAGCAGACAGAAGATTCTCTCTCTCTCTTTCCCTCTCTCTCTCTCTCTCTCTCTCATCTCTCCCACCCCCCTACCAACCTTGGTAACTCTTTCAAAATAAATAAATAAATCTTAAAAAAATTTAAAAAAAGGTTTCCCACATCACTGTAGTAGGTGCTGAGCAATGGCCTCCACACTACCCTCAGAGCCCAGGTGTGTAGGGGTGTTTTCTGGGGAGCAGAGAACTCACAGCAGAGACCTGAAGGGAGCTGCCTCACCCAAGGTGCTCCTCTTCCCTGAGGAAAGCCAGGGAAACAAAAAAACGTCCTCTGTCTGTGATGTGCAACATCTCTGTGGGCCATTCCAGCTCAGAGGACCCCAGGGAAGGTGCTGAAGTTTCTACCAAACGTTGATCTTTTCTTCTTGTGTTCTGAGCACACTGTCTGATGAACCACCTGCGTGCAGATCTCCCCCTCCACTGTGGCTTCCCAGGAAGCCAACCTAAGGCAAGCACCTTCAGGTCTTGTACGTCTCAGGGGAAAAGGCATGGAGGAGTTCTGTAGGAGGTGTTGGGTGCTGAATTCCATTGCGATGCCACACACAGCATTTCACAATAAGGCTGCCACCTCTTACCATGGAGATAGGAAAATGTAGTCTGGTGGTGTCCTCTAGAATTTGGTAAGCATTTAGCTGTCTCTGCCAGTTGCATCAAGAGAAAGACAGACAGACAGACAGGGGGAGAGAGAGAGCGAGCGAGCAAGCAGGGTGTGAAATAATAAGAAATATATATTTGATATTTGGACATTGACCCTGGTTCCTGACACAGAATGCCTAAAACTCTTGGAGCGTCCTGAGTGATAGGGGTACATAAAGTAGGGATACCGTACTTTATGCTAATAAGGTGACTCTGGCAGTATGGAGGCTCCTGGGCAGAGGAAGCAATTATGTGATAAGAATGTCAGAACTTTTACCGCCATCCATTGACCTCTAGGGAGAGAAAGGCTGGAGGGGCCAGCACTGTGGCGAAGCAGGTGAAGCTGCCACCTGCAGTGCAGGCATCCCATATAGCCACCAGTTCAAGTCCTGGCTGCTCCTCTGCTGATCCAGCTCTCTGCTATGGCCTGGGAAAGCAGTAGAAGATGGCCCAAGTCCTTGGTCCCCTGCACCCACATTGAAGACCCAGAAGAAGATCCTGGCTCCTGGCTTTAGATCGGTGCAGCTCCAACTATTGCAGCCATTTGGGGAGTGAACCAGCGACTGGAAGACCTCTCTTTCTCTCTCTCTCTCTCTCTCTCTCTCTCTTTGCCTCTGCCTCTCTGTAACTCTGCCATTCAAATAAATAAATATTAAAAAAATAGAAGAAAGCTGGAGATTGAGTTCAGTCACATGGCCAGTGGCTTAATGAACCATGCCTGTGTGGTTGAACTTCCACAGAACCCTGCATAATGGGGGTTGGGGAGATTCTGTGTTGAACACATGGAAATGCTAGGAAAGAGCCACCCCAGTAAGGCCCAGAGACTCCAGGTCCCTCTTACCATACCTTGCCCATTGCAACTCTTCCATATGGCTGCTCCTGAGTGACCTTTTTTTTTTTTTATAATAAATAGTTGATAATCCACACAGCAAAGGAAACAATCACAAGAATGAAGAGACAACCTAAAGAATGGGAGAAAATACTTTTAAACCACACATCTGGTATAGGGTTTATGTGCAAAGTATATAAGAAACGCAGACAACTCAATACCTAGAGAACAAATAACCTGATCTTGAAAAATCTGCAAAGGGGGCTGGAGCTGTGGCTTGACAGTAAAGCTGCCACCTGCAGTGCTGGCATCCCATGTGGGCATCAGTTCCATACCTGGCTGCTCCACTTCCAATCCAGCTCTCTTCTATGGCCTGGGAAAGCAGCAGAAGATGGCCCAAGTCCTTGCGTCCCTGCACCTCCGTGGGAGACCCAGAGGAAGCTCCTGGCTCCTGGCTCCTGGCTTCAGATTGGCGCAGCTCCAACCATTGCAGCCAACAGGGGAGTGAACCAGCAGGTGGAAGACTCCCTCTCTCTCTCTCTCTCTCTCTCTCTCTCCCCCTCTCCTCTCTCTGTGTAACTCTGACTTTCAAATAAATAAATAACTCTTAAAGAAAAAAAGAAAAATCATCAAAGGACCCAAGTAGACATTTCTCAAAAGATGACTTGCAAATGGCAAATAGATTTCTGAAAAAAGGTTCAACATCACTAAACACCAGGAAAATAAAAGGTAAAACCATGATGAAATATCACTTCACCCCTGTTGAAATTGCTGCTCTAAAAGTCACAAACTTTATTTCAACTTTCTTCAGGAATTTTTAAGTGACAAACCCAGGTCCAAAGTAGCCACAGAGGAGGATTTTATATGTGATTTTTTTCTTTTTATGCTATATTCCCATTTTTCAGATTCATTTACTGTTAGAGTAAGCCAGGAATAGAGCCAACTGAAGTAGGTGAAGTTTAAATAGTGCAAAGTGTCATTTTTATTCAGGAATGAGCGAGATGCGCGTCATAGATTCTGACTCTAAAATCTTCACTCCTGATTTTGCAGGATGTACATTTTCCTCACAAATCAGTCTCCTCTGTCTTCCTTCCATTACGTCAAAATTACATGTCTCTTTTTCTCTGTGTATTTTTGCCCATCAGTGTATTTCTTGAGTGGTTTTTGTATTATTTGTATTATTCCTTTCCTTTCTGTGAAATGATTTTCATTTATTTCTTTGTTTAGTTTGGGACTGCCAGGTTGTAAAGATGTATGTGTTTACCTGTCAAGTTGACAAGAGTGAATCCATAGCTTGCATTTGTTCTTAAAATTAAATGAATCCTTGATAAAACTTGCTTTTTTTTAAGGCATTATCCCTTGACCATTAGTTTACTATCAACTCCATGTTTCATGACCTGTTTCACCAGCAGGCCTGTACTCTCCATTACTATTAGTGCAAGTGCTTATCATGGAATAAATTGCTTTTCTAGAATAAAAAATCATAAAGAATTACTGCTTTTTAAAAAAGGAAGATAAATATTGGCTTGAATTTGGAGAAAAGGGAATCCTTACATGCTGTTGATGGGAATGTGAATTGATATAGACATTATGGAAAAATGTTATGTAGGTTGGTCAAAAAATTTAAACTAAAGGGCTGGCATTGAGGCTCAGAGGGGTAAACCTTCATCTGCAGCGCTTGCATCCCATATGGGCTCCAGTTCGAGTTCTGGCTGCTCCACTTCCCATCCAGCTGCCTAGTAATGTGCCTGGGAAAGCAACAGAAGATGGCCCAAGTGCTTGGGCCCCTGTTACCCATGTGAGAGATCTGGATGAAGCTGCTGCTTCCTAGATCCTGGTTTCAGTCTAGTCCACATTCAGACATTGCAGCCATTTGGAGAGTAAGCCAGCAGATGGAAGATCGATCTCTCTCTCTCTCTCTTCCTCTGTGTGTGTGTGTGTGTGCCCTCTCCCTCGCTCTCTGTCGCACTTTCAAGTAAATTAATGAATAAGATTTATTTTATCTGAAAGGCAGCGTGACACAGAAGGGGCATACAAAGAGGGAGAAGAGATATTCCACCCACTGATTCACTCCTGAAATGACCACCAGGAGCCTGGAACTCCATCTGGGTCTCCCACATGGGTAGCAAGGGCTGAGGGGGCATCTTCTGCTGCCTTCCAGTTGCATTAACAAGGAGCTAAGTTAGAAGCAGAGCAGCAGAGATTCAAACTGGCACTCCAATATGGGATGCCAGCATTGCAGGCAGTGGTATAACTTGCTGCACAATTACATTGGCCCCTAAATAAATCTTTTTATAAAAAGTATACATAGATAATGCCACTTAAGTCTTTGGAGGACCTACCATGTATTGTTGATTAGAATATGCATTCACCAACAATACCATTGTCATCCCCATGTCATGCCATGACTTGAGTGTAAATATGCATTAGATAGAAAACTACTCAGCACCTCTGGTGCTGTGGCATTGCTGGTAAAGCTGTCACTTGCAGTGCCAGCATCCCATAAGGGCACTGGTTTGAATTCCAGCTGCTCCACTTCCAATACATCTCTCTTCTACGGCCTGGGAAAGCAGTGGAGGATGGCCCAAGTCCTTGGGTCCCTGCCACATATGTGGGAGACCCAGAAGAAGCTCCTGGTTCCCAGCTTCAGATCGGCACAGCTCCGGCTGTTGCAGCCATTTGGGGAATGAACCAGCAGATAGAAGACCTCTCTCTCTGCTTCTGCCTTTCTGTAAATCTGTCAAATAAATTGGTAAATCTTTTTTTAAAAAAAGAACAAATACATGCACGTCTAGATGTAGACTCCTTCACAATCCCAACCTGTTGACCCTGAGTTCAATCCTGCTTGTTTCACGCCTTTGTTTCCCAAGGGAGTAACATTATCTGGGTGCTTACTGTGCCCAAGGCCCTGGCCAGGGTGCTTATAGATAAGTGTGATGCAATCTAATTCTGATGACAACCTGTGAGCATGACGTTATCATGCCCATCACACAGATGACAAAATTAAGGCCCAGAGAGGTTAAACCTCTCAAGCAAGTTCACATAATGTGGGGGAGGCTGAATCCAGAGAGGCCTAGAGGAACTTCTTAAGCCTGCCTCAGATTTGAAAACCTGTCTTTAAGTTTCAAATCCCTGGGGGTAAACAACCTAGCCCCAGGGCACTTTTGCCTAACAATCATTGAGGTGGTATAACAGGAGTGGCTAAAACCCTTTTGCATCACATCACCCCACCCCTTGTCCACAGCTGCTCTGTACTGCAGCTATATAAACACCTCCCTTTTACAATAAAGTGAGATCCTGCTTCAACTGGACTCCCCACCACGTCTGATTGTCCTCCGGGGTTCCGGGAGGCTGAGTGGCCGGTGGCGCACTTCCCCTCCTTGGCCAAGGCAAGCTGCGGGCAGCCTGCCTAATTCTCTGCAGTGACAAGGAAGAGTCACCGCAACCTAACTAGTGAGTGAAGGAACCAAAATCTGCTGATTCCACATCCCATGACTGTTATATATTAATGTTAGCTGTCGCAAAACACACCGGACACCGGAGTGAGGGAAAGGGTTTATTGGGGAACACCCAACAGACCAGAGTGAAGGGGCGGTGAAGGAAAAAGAGAAAGAGAGTATAAGAGAAACAGAGAGGAGAGGAGCTAGCAAGGAGAGAAGAGAGCAGAGGAGCTGAGAGAGCCAAGAGACCAGAGGAGGAGGCTAGAGAGAGGAACCGAGAGAGAAGGACCAAGAGCCAAGAGAGCACGTGTTCAGGAACAGGCCCTTTTAAAACTTCGCCAGAGGGCAGGCAGGGAAGCAGGAGCAGCGAATCCCATTAGGATGGGGGTGGAGCCTGGCTCAGGTAGCTGGGCCATGCAGCCACCTGGCTAAAACTGCGCCAGTTTCCTAACAATGAGTTTTTTAAAGATTTATCTTATTTATTTGAAAGGCGGAGTTAAAGAGAGAGAGAATCTTTCATCTGTTAGTTCACTCCCCAAATGGCTTCAATACCTGGGAC
Source organism: Oryctolagus cuniculus (assembly GCF_051225735.1). Classification (NCBI taxonomy): domain Eukaryota; kingdom Metazoa; phylum Chordata; class Mammalia; order Lagomorpha; family Leporidae; genus Oryctolagus; species Oryctolagus cuniculus. The sequence continues at coordinate 122,546,133 of NC_142869.1, read as the reverse complement.
CACATCAGGATGAAGCCAGGAGCCTCTTCTGGGCCTCCCATGTATGCACAGAGGCCCAAACACTTGGGCCATCCTCAGCTGCTTTCCCAGGCACATTAGCAGGGAGCTGGATCAGAAGTGGAGCAGCTGGGACTCAAACCTACTTTAAATACGATGCCAGCATTGCTGATGGTGGCTTAACCCACAGTATCACAACATTGGTCTCATGCCGTACATTTTTATGCCTCTCCCCTGGACCACCCTTCCTCCATGCTTCCTTAAGTGTGAGTCCTATCTGCCCATCAAGCCAAAGGTCAGGGCCCCCTCTTCTTTTTTTAAAAGATTTATTTTATTTATTTGAAAGAGAGTTACAGAGAGAGGCAGAGACAGAGAGAGAGAGGTCTTCCATCCATTGGTTCACTCCCCAAATGGCCACAACGGCCAGAGCTGCACCTATCCGAAGCCGCCAGGCGCCAGCAGCTTCCTCCTGGTCTCCCACATGGGTGCAAGCGCCCAAGGACTTGGGCCATCTTCCACTGCTTTCCCAGGACATAGCAGAGAACTGGATCGGAAGAGGAACAGCCGGGACTAGAACCGGCATCCATATGGTTGCCGGTGCTTCAGGCGAGGGCATTAACCTGCTGCACCACAACACCAGCCAAGGGTCCCCTCTTCTAAGAACCTCTCTTCAACTGCCCCAGGGAGAGATCGATTACTCCATATCATTCATGAATTTTGTCTTCACATGACCTGCCCTGCCTCACTGGAGAGACTGCTGGCCCCTTCTGCAAAGCCTTGGCTGACTGTGCCACTTACCCAGGCTCTCCTTGCAGACAGGTCTATTGGACCACTGGGGAGCAGGTACAGGTGCAGGCAATTCTACCTACCCAGGAAAAGCCACCAGATTGTTCCTCCTCTTGGCTGCACCATCATTAGCTAGGGACATAATCCTCACATTGCCTGAAACACAGCGCGGTGGGGGAGCAAAGAACCCACACCCCAAACACCAGAGCTGGGGAGCAGAGAGTGCACAATGGTGCGGGACTCACCTTGGCACTGGGGAAGGACATCTTTCCTCTCCCCCAAGGTCCCCTAGGGGCTTGAGGCACAGGTTGACACTCACTGTGTGTGTAGTTCATCGTAACAGTGGCCATGGCAGTTTCACCCCGAGATGCTCCCCTTGCAGAGAGCTGGCAAATAGTCAATCTGCACCCTAGAATGCGTTCAGGCACCTCTCCTTTTGTCAACCAGCATTACTGAACAGCTGCCCTGAGCACACTCTCATCATATGCTCACAGCAACCTAAGAAGAGTCAGTGAGAGTTTGCAGGTGCCAGCAAGGGTGTGGAGGCCTGCCCAGGGTCATACACTGAGCTCAGAGCCTGCACCAACCACTGTCTCTCTCAGCTCCATGCACTTTCCTTGTGGGCATCCAGCCTCCTCTTTAATGCCAGGCTCCTCCTGCCTTGCGTCTCTGCTGCATCACTGCTGATAATCCTAGGCGAGGAGGTGGTTCCTTTGCCTCCAACAGCATGGGTGCCCACCACAGCTGGGAGAGAGCCTCATTATTGCTGCCACGGCCTGTAACAGCAATGACATCTCCACTCTCTGCCCCCTACGGCCAACACTACAGGTCTAGCTCCCATCAGCCCTGCTGGCAGAGCAGGCTGTCTGGCCTTAATCCTTTTTTTATTATTATTTATTTGACAGGTAGAATAATTACAGACAGTGAGAGAGAGAGACAGAGAGAAAGGTCTTCTTTCCGTTGGTTCACTCCCCAAATGGCCTCAACGGCCGGAGCTGCACTGATCCATAGCCAGGAACCAGGTGCTTCCTCCTAGTCTCCCATGTAGGTGCAGAGGCCCAAGCACTTAGGCCATCCTCCACTGCCTTCTCAGGCCTCAGTAGAGAGCTGGACTGAAAGAGGAGCAACCAGGACTAGAACCGGTGCCCACATAGGATGCTGGTGCTGCAGGCAGAGGATTAACCTAGTGGGCCACAGCGCCAGCCCCATGGTCTTAATCCTTTCAACCACCATTCCTATATGGCCAGGAAGTACTGTGTAACACTTTCCTGGCAGACTGCTAGGAAGACAAAAAAAAAAAATTCATTCTCACCCGGTATGCCCACAATGCCTGCCTTTGAGCCATGCAGAACCCTTCAAAGGACTTATTGTAAGGATCAAGGAGAAAGCAACTGGAAAATTGTAGCACAAAGCATATGAGTAGGTGGCACCCCCTCCCTCTGCAGTGGGCATCCTGCTCCTCTGGGCTGGCTGTGCCCCATGCAGAGGCAGAGGGGCATGGAGCAGGCAAGCTCGGGACATCTGTCACTGCCCGGCTCCCCCAGCCTGTCTGGGTGCTGGATGAGAGGACAGTACAGCAATCTTCCCTGCAGAGCAAGAGGAAATCTGGACAAGCTGCAGCTCTGGCTAACCATCCCCACAAAGCTTGAGAATAATGAGCTCCAGGGGAGGACAGCAGTGGGCCTGCTTAATTATCCACAGGCTGAGAGGGAGCTCAGCAGGCCCTGGCTGAAGGAGGCAGAATCCCCAGCCCAGCGGGGACCATGTTGGCAGAGTTCAAGTCTCCAAAGCACACTGTGCAAAACACCATTTTCCCTGGAAGTTGAATTAGCATCTATTTTTTTTCTTACCACTCTGAGGTCTTTACTTCCCCCACCTCAAGTCTCCCTCCCCACCAGAACCTGGACTGATAATGATATTTATTTTAAAAACCTCATTGGTTCCCATAGGAGGTTGCCACGAATCAACTCATTTCTACGAAATTGAAAATAGGCAGGACTCAAGTGTTTTTCTGACTTTCTTGCACAAACTATATTTTAAAGCAAGGAATATTTGATACAGGAAATCTTTTTTAGCCAGAAAGGTCCAGCTGATAAATGCAGAAGGATTGCACCACCGTTTTGCAGCCTGCATTGAAATAGTGCATCCAGATAATGATTATCCATGGTGCTGAAGTCACTAGGTGAGGAGCTGATAAGGAACGTTATAAAGGATCCACTATTGATAAAGGCAGAACCGCCAGGCTCCGTGTGCCCCTGATGGCGCATAAGGGGAAGAACCTAGCGCCTGATCACCACCTTGTCAGAACAGTGACCTTTAGTAACATTCAACTCTGACTATGCATTTATAGGAAATATTGAAGTAGCATCTTAAAGATCCCTAGGATGAAGCCATGAGCCAAACCCTGAGTACCAAAAGCCTACAGGATAAATGATGACATTTCTTAAACACACAGACACAAAGGCATGACAAAGGAGCAGGGCAGTTAAGATACACATCAATCAGAGATGACAGGTGGATCATGGTTGGACTCTGTTTCAAACCAGTCAACTATATAAAGACATTTTTGAGACAATTAGGGAAATCAGGATGCATATTGAATTTCAAAGAATAGTGAGTTATTTGGTAGGTGTATTTTGATATTGTGGTTATGCTTAACCACACACTGGAAACAGTTAAGGCAGAAAATAGCATGACAAGGAATCTGTATTTAAATACTCAAGGCGGGGATGTGTGAAATGAGGTTTGTCACATGATATTGGCACATGAGGATTAGTAGTCTTTCTACACTGGATGTTGAAATTTTCCATGATAAAAGATTAGTCTTTTGTAACTGTGCAAATAGTGAGCAAAGAAATAATAAAATATGCTGTGCATTGTTCTCTGCATCTGAGAACATCCCAGTGACTCTCACCACTCCCCAGGTTACCCACTGTTAGGTCCTGAGCCCCAGGATTATCGCCAGACTCTACAGTACACAGTGGTTGGGGTGCTAGTCACCTTTGGGTGGCTCTCAGTGGACAGGACACCATGGGTTTGCCTTGCATTTCTTGTGGTGATCTCCTCCTTACCCACCATGAAGGATGAACTGGATCTAATGGAGAGCATGAGGGAACTGGAGAGTTTGAAATCAAGCCAAGCATGGACTGATGTATAATGGGGTTGATGACATCAGAAAAGGCTGGGATGAGAGGCTATAGATGAGACGGGATGGGGTGTGTTGAACTGGACTGCCTAGAAAAAGCAGGAGTGGAATGAGCTGATTGGGTGGCATGGTTTGGGATGGAATGAAATAATAATCTGGGCTTTGCTTATGAAAGTGGCAAAAGATGGGTGCTGGTGCTGTGGTATAGCAGGTTAAGCCACTGCCTGCAGTGCCGGCATGCCATATGGGAGCCAGTTCGAGTCCTAGCTACTCCACTTCTGATCCAGCTCCCTGCTACTGCACCTGAGAAAGCAGCAGAAGATAACCCAAGTGCTTGGGCCCCTGCAACTATGTGGGAGACCTGGATAGAGTTCCTGGCTCCTGGCTTTGGCCTGGCCCAGCCCCAGTGGTATGACCATTTGGGAAGTGAACCAGAGGATGGAAGACTTCTTTCACTCTCTGTCTCTCCCTTTCTTTAAGTCTGCCTTTCAGATAAAAAAAAAAATTCTTTTTAAAATAAATGGCAAAAGAAAGGCAGAATGGCAATAAAGTAATAGAAATCTCAGAAGACTTGAATACATACAAGAGTGACGGACTTGGAAAAGATTATTAAAAAGTCACTGGAAATATCAGTCAACCAACACAGAGCTGAACATCTGAAATCAAATCATCCTTAATGTGCTGCAGGTGAATTCAAAGATCAATTAGAGTGCCCAATAACCATGACGAGGACCCCAATGGCCATGATGGGGAGTTTGAGTTATCTTCCCAGACTCCCCATCTCCCACTAACTAAATGCAGATTGCTGAGCTGTGAGTTCACAAAAGAAAGCAGATTTAATCGTCTTATACCTTAGACACTCACTATGAGAGCTCTCCCACAAAGGTACAAGGGGAAGGGAGGCCTCTTTCATGAGCCAGGAGCACACAGGGAAAGAAGGAGAGGGGCGTGATGGTCTGACATATTTTTCAGTGTGGTAATGAATTCAAGATGACCACAGGGGCAGGCATTTGACCTTGCAGTTATGACACCACATCAGAGTAGATTCAATGCCCAGTTCCACTCCAAAGTCCAGTTTCATGTTAATGCAGACATGGGGAGGCAGCAGTGATGGCTCAGGTAATTGGGTACCTAGCACCTGTGTGAGAGACATGGATTGAGTTCTCAGCTCTTGGCTTTGGCTCCCAGCCGAGGGCCATTGCAGGCTTTTGAAGAAAGACCCAAGGAATGCGAGCTCACGAGCTCTCTTGCTCTCTCTCTCTCTCTCTCTCACTCTCTCCCTCCCTGCTTCATAAACAAATAAATAGCCACAAATTATTTGACAACTCCATTGGAAAATACATTCCCTCCCTTCTAAGTCAGCTGGCTATGTCTGCTTCCACTTGCAGAATGTGCCAGAAGTGATGCTGTGCCAGTTTCCAGGCCTAGGACTTAAGACAAGCACCCTCCACATCTCACGCTGTGGAAGAGTCACTTTTGGAACCCTGGGTTGCCAGTTAGGGAGTCCTGCTACAAAGACCACATGGACAAGCCCTGAAACTCTACAGAGAGGTAGAGGGGCCCAGCTGAGCCCAGCCACTCCCCTACCACCCACCCGCACTGGGCAATAAGCATGATTGAATCAACCTTTCTTGGAATCTCCAGCTGATAACTGAATATCACCGGTCAGTGCCACGTGGAACAGCAGAATCACCCTGCTGAGCCCTGTCCAAATCTCTGACTCTTGAATCAGAAGTGTAATGAAATACTTTGTCTCTAAGTTGTGAAAGTTTCTTATACAACACTGGACTACAGGAACTCATGACTTCCTCTAAGCCCATGACCCAGAGCCATAGCTCCTCATCCATGGGCAGGAGCCTATGTGCACAGAAGCAGCCTTGTGCCCTGCCTGGCTGGCTCCACCCTGTGACCAGGAGGCTGACCAGTGCAGGGGAGGCAGCTCAAGGAGCAGGGCAAGAGCAATGAGTGCACATGGCTACTGAACCATGACCCTGGCTTCATGAGCACGAGTCCTGAGTCCTGATGGGAGTGATAGGTACAGAAAGTAAGGTAGGGGCTGCACTATTCATCAGGAGACCGACTGACAAAAAAAAGTCCCCCCCAAAGAAGGGGAAACAGGCAAAGGAAAGAACCCTAGACCTGGAGCCAACTCCAGCAGATGACCTGGGGCAAAGTGAACAGGTTCTGTCCTTCCCGACAATAACCAAGGCTGCCATTGCCCAGCTCCTACTCTGCAGGGGCCACTGATGCTCAGCACTTGTGCTCCAAGCAGCTCTGCAGCACAGGAGCTCCTCCTGTATCACAAAGCTGAAGGAACCATGGGCCAGGCTCCAGAGCAGCATGACAGAGGGGGCAGAACACACAGGCACAGGGACCACAAGAACTGGCTCCGCAAGATTACTGCACCTTCCCCAGCCTCTGTTTGCCCCTCTGCAGGGTGGGGATGATGAGACAAACCTTTTAGCCTGATGCAAGGCTGACTTGTCTTGGCACACATAAAGAGGCAGGCCTAACACAGGCTCTTTTATAAATTAGATTGTTTTTATTGACACACAATAATTGTACATATTTATGGGGTACAATGTAGTATTTTCATACATGTATACATTTTAATGATCAAATTAGGATAATTAGCATCCATCACTTTGTATGTTCAAGATTTCTTTGTAGTGTGAGCATTCAAAGGTCTTTCTTCTAACTATTTAGAAATATATAATATGTTATTGTTAGCTATTGTTACCCTGCTGTGCAGTAGAACAGCAGGATTATTTTTACAATAAGGAAAAAATCCTTTTTAATTCAATAAAAGTAAACCTTTCTGAGGCTTAATTTTTATTTTTTAAACATTCTCTTTTTTTTTTTTGAGAAACTTAATTAACTTTGAAGAAGAACCCAAGAATGATACATGTTTTGCGAGCACTTAGACATAACTGTAGCTTATGAGACATAAGAATATCCTACACTTAACACACTAAAATGAAGTAAATCTTTGAGAACAAGTTTTACTAGTAACTCTCATAATCCACCCCTTGAGGACAGAGGTCCTGCATGGAAGTTAGTGCACAGTGACTCCTGCCTAACACAGGCTCTTGGAAAATGTCTGTCCACCTCCATAAATGCCAGAAAGAAAAAAAATAAAAACAAAAGTCTCCTAATGCTTCCACGTTGCACTTTACGTCTAGAAAAAAGAAAAAATGTTCCATATAAGTTTTTTAAAGATTTATTTATTCATTTGAAAGTCAGAGTTACACACAGAGAGGAGAGGCAAAGAGAGAGAGAGGTCTTCCATCCACTGGTTCACTCCCCAAATGGCCCCAATGGCCAGAGCTGTGCTTATCTGAAGCCAGGATCCAGGAGCTTCCTCTGGGTCTCCCACGAGGGTACAGGGACCCAAGGACCAAGCCATCTTCTACTGCTTTCCCAGGCCATAGCAGAGAGCTGGATCGGAAGTGGAGCGGCCAGGACTCAAACCGGTGCCCATATGGGATGCCAGCACTGCAAGCAGCTGCTTTACCTGCTACGCCACAGCGCTGGCCCACCATGTGTTGTTTTAGTTTTTGCTTTCAACTGAGAGAACCCTAAGAGAGGCCAATAACATTGAGGTGGCTTTAAGGGATGCCACCCCCATGGCTGGTGAACTTGGCAGAGCCAAAACTTGGAGCCAGGCCGCAGAGTCTGTGAGAGTGGAGGGTCAGCAGCCTCTAGGCTCAGAGGGAGCTGGTTTGGAAACCTGGCTCAATTTCCTGCTCCCTGTGACTTTAAGACAAATCCCTGCACTTGTCCGGGCCTCAGTTTCCCTACCAGTGAAGTGCTGCTCCCAGGGCCTGCCTTGCAAAGGTGAGAAGTTTAAGTGAAAAAGAAGGGCTAGGACGTGGCAGGAGATGATCTGCTAGCGGGATCACCATTATCACCAGCATCTTCACATCTTCTGCCTGGGGAACACAGAGAGAAGTCTGGGATCTCTATAGAGGCAAGCAAATGACTGCAATTCACCTGCGCTGGGCTGACTACACAGGGAGCAGCTGAGGGGATGGCTGTGTTTCTGTGCTCACTGGAGACGCCCCTCCTGGGGCCCTCAGTTCGGAGGAGCAAGGCAAACGTCTCATGTGTGTCCAGTGAGTGAGCTGGGGGAAGGCCCTAGCAGGAAGAAGCAGCAGCCAGGAGGGGACCTGTGGTGGGGGGAGGGGTGAACAATGAGACCATCCATCACCCCAGGCCTTTGTGACAAACAGCATCTACTGAAGCTGAAGCCATACCAGCCCTGCTTCTTTCTGTCTCTCTCTAAGGACAAAACTCTTCATGGATAGAGTCATGGCAGGATGAGCCCAGGAGTTGCTGTCTCAGGAGGCCAGGGTGGTGGGCTTTCCTAGGGTTGGGGGGTGGTGTCGAGAGAGACTGAAAGGAGTCCCTAAGAGAGAGTCCCAGTTCACCTCCCAGCTTGGGTGTGATCAGTGGGGGAATAGCATCCATTCTCTACACCCCCTGCTGCGTTCTACAGAGGATGTGGGCTGTGCTTGGATGGACCCTGATGCACTGAGGGTGGAGATGCGGAGCAGATCTTTGCCTGGGGAGGAGGATCTGACTGCTGGATGACAGGGGAGAGCAGGAGGGAAGAAAGGAAGGCAGGTTCTGTAGGGCAACACACAGCCAGGAAGAGCCCTTAGTGACACAGAGGGGCTGGGACAGGCATGAGGAAGAAAAATCACCGGTAAGACAGTTCAGGTCATTTTCTGAAGGCTGTAATGAGAGCTTGCTCCTGCCTCCTCCCTCTCAACCTGCTGTGAGGTCAGCTGTGCTCCCAAATGTGACAGTAAAACCCAGGGAGGGGTGCTTTCTCCTACATGACCACAGCATTGCCACGCAGAGGTGGACTGCAAGGACCATGGGCCCAAGCCAGAAAGGATCAGGGGAGAGTAAGACCCAGGGGAATCAAAGGAGTCCTGGGAAGTCACCCCAGGTCAGGGGGTTGAGAGACAGAGACCACGGTGTTTTGTTCTCAGAAGTGCAGACACCTAGGCAGCCTGTGTCGCAGTGTCACACTGTACAGGGGAACATGGAGGTGGAACACTGCACGCTGGTCTTAGATGGATTCACAAATGAGATGGTCTCTTGTGGAAATGAAAGTGGCCCGGGTCACACTAAGATGTGGCTGGCAAATCCCTGGTCACTGCCACTGTGAGTGGTGGTATCACCTCTCACCTGGAAGATGGTGACACTGTCCCAGCCAGCTCCCATACCCAGGAAGAAGGACAAGGAGCCCTGGGACCCTGAGGGACACACACACACTATCCTGCTCCCTCACAGCACCACGTGAGTGTTGTTATTGCCACTGTACAGATGGGAAACATAGGGTCAGAGACAGGAAGTGCAATAATTCACTAGAGTTTGTACTGGAATGCAGGCCATCAAGCTCCAGAAGCTTGGGTTCTTTCTGCTGTGTCTTCCAGTTTCAAGAGCTCAGTACTCATCACTACAGCTACTACAACCTCCATCAAGAACATCATCATCATCACCACAGCCAACAGCAGTAAAATCACCCTCAACACCACCACCACCACTAATATCATCATCCCCAGTAACAATACCTTCCCCACCACTGCCATCAAAGCCGTCATCACCACTACAGCCATCAACAGAAAAACCACCACCATCACCACCGCCCACACCACCAATGTTATCACCACCAATAATAATGCCTTCACCACGATAGCCATCTTCACCTCCACAGCCACTGATTGCAGTGCCAACACCATCTTTACCAGCAATGCTAACATCGTCACCATCAACAATACCATCATCACCACACCACCACCATCTTAACCGTCATCAACAGCACACCCATCAACAGCAATACCACCACCATCATTTCCACCAACACCAACACCAATCTGCAGCCACACCTGCTTTGCCACCACCATCAACACCAAATCTACACACATACCACCAATACCTATACCACCAACACCAGAAACTGCTACCACCAACAGCAACACAAACACTGGCATGAATATCATCATTGACATCATCAGAAACAACAAGACTTGCACTTTGTAAAGGAAAAGAGAGCCTGAGAAAAAATGGAAGCAAGAAAGAGGAAGGGCTAATCGAGCCAGGAAGAGAATGGTCATCAAACTCCACCTTCGAACTGACACCTTGGCGCCAGAGGTGTCCAGAGTAAGAGCCCAAGCAGACAGTGGGCGCCAATTCCCTATGAGCAGAAAGGGCTATGAAGCCCTGGGCTTACTCCCCACTCCTAACTTCTCCTAACATGCCCTCTGTCTGCTGTTCCAGCCCCTTCCCCATCTACCTTCTGATGTCCTCAGTCACTCACCCCAGCCCTAGCCTAGCCTAGCACGAATGTAGTTTTCTGGGCCCAAACTGAGCCCCAGATGAGGACCCTGGAGTTCTAGCCACCCAGCTCTGCCATGAGCCATGGGGACCCCCTGTGCCAGACAATGAACACCAGTGAGGCAGCAGCAGTGTAGCCCCGAGCCAAGTTGGCCATGCCCAAGGACAGACCTAAAGCGAGCTCCTGGAGAGAGAAAGATCTTCATCACCAGCCCAGACACCCATGGAACGAGCAATGATTCAGGAGAGAGCCCAAGGAGCCTGATCAGCTAGAAGGGGCACCCACCTTGTAAGGTTATTAAACAGGGATTCATCAAACTCTCCCAACCAAGAGGAGACCCAGGCCAGTGGCTGCTTGTAGAATGAATGGATGAGCGAATGAATGGCTGATTGTGCACTCAGGACACGGTGGCCACCCCTCTCCACGGCTGCTGCCTGGTGTTCGACCCCAGGGAAGTCTGGAGGTGCCATCACTCACACCAGGCCAGCCCACGTGGGCCTGCCTCACTGAATCAATGGATCCGTCTGGGGTTGGATTTATGTCTGCAGCCACTCAGAGGATTCTCCCAGACGCCGGCTTCTGCTCACTTCAGCCGGACACCACCTTAAATTTATGCTGCCAGACTTCATTAGGGCCCAGGTTTGCCAGAACCATTACAGGTGGGGGGAGGAGAGGGTACTTTTGGAAATGGAGTGTGAAATAAGGCAGAGGAAAGTTTAATGGGGCTGGAATAAAGTCTGCAAAGTGCCTTATTAACAGTTATTTTATTCCTTGTCACACTGCTTATTAAATGCCTCCTGACTCAGACACCTCTGTGCTCCTGCCCTCACCCCAGCGGCTCCCATCCTGCAGCAGATGGGGGCTGAGTTTGGGGGCCCTCTGTGGGTGCCTCTCCCTTCACCAAGAAGCCTCTGGTTGATCAGGAAGATGAGGACGGGGAGCTACTAACCAGGTGCTCCCCACACTGTGGGTGTAAGGACCCTCCCGCTAAGCAGGCAGGACCTTATTCCATGAGATACGGAGAAAAATTCCAAAAGCAAATCCCAGTGCTCAAAGCCATCAACCCTGGGGGTGATTGAGGGTAAGGAATTAATTGTACAGAAGGTGTAAGTCCCAAGGGGATGGTAGCATGGGAGAGGGCAGGTGCACACAAGTACACCCGTGGCTTCCTGGCTGTGTGCCAGCCCCATCCTGGGGGAGCGAGCTCACAGCCTGCCCACCCACCACAGCCAGCTACACAGATCTGAATCCACACCACCAGTGAATGCTCACTGCCCCTCCCTGCCCAGGGGCGCTGATCACCAAGACCCGTGCCAGCCCCCAGCTCAGCTTCCGGTCATGACAGGAGGGCTCTCATTCTGCCTGTGAGCATTGCCAGCTGGGCTGCTGTCTGCTCCCTGGGAAATCAGGTGAGGAAGGGTCAGCCTCCCTGCTGTGGCCGCCTCTGCTGTTCTAACCAGAAAAGAGACCCAAGACAACAGGATGAGGGGTAGACAGGGCACTGCCCACCTGGGGCCCTGTCCACAGAGACAGACAACCGGTGAGACAGCTGAACTGCTGGCTCAGGGCTGCACAGAGACTTTGTGACATCACTCAGCTGAGTTTCCAAAAAGCAGGTGGCACAGACCGTGAGGTTCCAGACAGGTAGCGGGAGCAGGTGCAAGACCCAGCCCAGGGATCAGGATGACAGCAGCCCAGACCTGGGGAGCAGCCCAGCCTCATCACCTATCACCTGTCACTTGGGGCGCTGAGGGCTTTTATGACCCTCTGATCCCGCCATCGACCCACTTCTGGCCCCAGTGCACCATGGCTGGGCTGATAGGCATCTTAAAGATCCCAGGGCCAAGCACACTGTTCTTCCCATGCTAGCCTGCCTTAGCAAAATCATCGGACTGAGCACTATGCATGCTGCTTCTCGTGCTGTGTGTGATCTGGCTGCCTAACCGAGGCGCTGGGTCTGGTGTTAAGCCCACAGTCCACAAGAGGAAACTAAGGCACAGAGAAGCTAAGTAACCCACCCAGTATCACATCACACAGCTCTTAAGTGACAGAGCTGGGAGCTGTACCCAGGCAGAGTAGCTCCTGAGTCCATTCTCTGAAGTCTACGTCACACCACCCTGCAATATTACACTATGAGAATTCTGGTTCCTAGCTCGTAACACCCTCTCCAAGGCAGAACATGGAAAGTAGAGTGTCTCTATCCCAAGGCAGGTCCTGGGAACCCTAATCTTTCCCTGCCTTTCCACCTTACAGCTGCTGACCCTCAGGAAATTCCCTCACTACCTCCTCTGGTAGTAGATGACAAGTCTTCCACTGCAGAGGGGGTCCCACCCCAACCAGGGAGGACAGAATGCTGCACACAGAGGCCAAGGAGAATCTGTACAGGCAGCCTGGCTGTGGGTCTCCCCAACACCGTCCCTGAGTCCTTTGTGTCCAGATGCATTTAGACACAGCTGCCCATGCTTCAATCATGCTTTCCTGGTGAAGTTGCCAGGAAAACCCCAAGGGCAGGGCTCAGGGTACGTCAGATGTCTGAGCACCCAGAGCCCAAGGAGAGCTTGGAGACTCCACCCCCTTCCTCTATACTCGCCCTATGCACCCCTTCATGTGCATTTTTACATCCCAATCATGGAACAGCAAATGCAAATGTTTCCTTGGGTTCCAGGAACCACTCTAGCTAAGGAATCAAACCCGAGGAGGGATAAGAGGGGTCGTTGGGACCCCTGATTGCCAGCAGGTCAGTTAGAAGCACAGGTAAGACAGCCTGGAGCCTGTGATTGGCATCTGAACTAGGGGAGGGGCCATGTTGGGGACTGAGTGGTTCCTGTGCAGTGTCATGACAGACACTGCCACCCACAGCAGAACTGTCTTTTTTTTTTTTTTTTTTTTTTTTTTTTTTTTTTTTTTTTGACAGGCAGAGTGGACAGTGAGAGAGAGAGACAGAGAAAGGTGTTCCTTTTGCCATTGGTTCACCCTCCAATGGCCGCCGCGGCCGGCGCACCGCACTGATCCGATGGCAGGAGCCAGGTACTTATCCTGGTCTCCCATGGGGTGTAGGCCCCAAGTACTTGGGCCATCCTCCACTGCACTCCCTGGCCACAGCAGAGAGCTGGCCTGGAAAAGGGGCAACCGGGAAAGAATCCGGTGTCCCGACCGGGACTAGAACCCGGTGTGCCGGCACCGCAAGGCGGAGGATTAGCCTAATGAGCCGCGGCGCCGGCTTGCAGAACTGTCTTACTTGCAGGTGGAGAGAAATCCTCATGCCTTTCGGGGTCATAGAAATCTGCATTGATTGAAAGGGGTTTGTTTTATCCAAAGGATGCTGATGTTTTGGCTAAGAACAGTCACCCTTCAGCCCTGCAAAACCAGTTGGGCAGAAGCATTGGTGTGGGTCAGATTTGAAGGAATCAGGAAGACTGAAGGCAAATGTCTTTGAGGACCCTCTCTGCTGGACTCTGGCTCTGACCTGGCCCCTCTTAACCCAAAGAAGACTTGATATGAATAGTTCTCAGATGGGAACAAGACAGCAATGACTAGGCTGCTACAGCCCTGACAGTGGCCTCCCACCTGCTAAGGCACCCCAAGCACTCCATGCAACACACATTCCTTCTAATATACAGGAGACACCAAGCATTGCTACCAGTGGCCCTGCGTCTTTAGCCAGCTTCCAACATTCGGTAGTCATGCTAGGAATAGCATGGGTTGTGGTGGTGTAGGAGACTGTGTCATCCGTTGCTTCTCTCACCTTCACAGTGAAACCCATGACACGGCTCCCGACTCCCCATTCACATTCAAGACTCAGAGACATAAATGACTAACCAGAGCTCACCGCTTCCAAGGGAGAACCTAGGGTAAAACAAAGCCTATGTGACCTTCCAGGATATTCTCAGTCCCTATCCCATTTGCTCCACTGGTCACCCTGAGTTACTTGCCTTCTCTGAGTCATACTTCCTTCAAGAGAAGACAATAGATCCAACACCAACATCCTTGACCTGTCATTTTATCATCATTGTAATAACTCAAGAGGGACAAGTCAGCCATTCCCCAACATGCATTTTACAAATGGAGGAGCTAATGCATGGGGTTCTCAGTCCATCAGGCAACAGATAGTGCTGAGCTACCAACAACACAGGAGAATAAAAATCATCACAATAGCCGTGTGTCTTATTGAACCACAACCATACACCAAACGTAGCACGAAGCACCTTACAGGCATCAGCTCACTTGATCCTCACACTGGCCATGAGCTAACTGTTCCCCCATAGGACTACCCTCAGTCTTTAGATGTGGAAGCTGAGATGAAGATGGGAATCAGAGGCTTAACCACTCACCATGGCTGGTTCAGTTCTTTTTGCTACTCTTTCTTTCTACTCATTCCTTTATTCAATCACCTCACATCTGTTCAAATGTCCCCTACACCTCAGGCATGGGAATACAGAGGTAAGCTACAACAGAGACAGGGCCCCTGCTCCAAAGCAGCCTTGCAGACCAGGGCGCCACACAACCAGGTGTAGTCCCCTGGAAGTCTGGCAGTCCCCAGGTCCCAGACAGGCCCAGGAGTAGGTAGAGACCTAGCTCACCATCATCTGTCTCATCCAAGGTCTCTGGCGGCACCTGCTTCTTCTCATAGCATGACCTTTCTGCTTCTTTCCTTTTTTTTTCTGAATTTTTTTCTTCATAACCAAGCTTATCCCAATCTATATACCCGAAGACAGGGAAAAATGGCACAGTTTTAATGAAGAGGGAGAAGTCGAAGAAGAGGAGGACAAAGAAGGGGCAAAGGAGCTCACTAAATTCTAGGCTGGCATTTAAACCCACTCGTGTGATTCAAGTTCATTTACTTCTCTTGAAGTTGGGTGACAAGAACATATATTTCCCTGGAAATGTAGCACACGAAAGTCACTGTAAATAAGGGCCTGAGAAATTGCACTTTTATTTATGGGATGATTTATGAGAGTCTCTGTTCTCTCTAGCTGACTGAAGCCTGGGCCCTGGACAGGGCCGGCCATGTTGACATCCCAAACTCTTTATAGTGTGATGGGAATTCAAAATGTGTTCTCAGATCCTGCCCTGTGACTGCCAGCTCTCCAGGCTCCTGAAACAGGCCAGGATCCAGCATCCACTTCAATGTGGTGCCCATGGAAACATCATTTCCTCACTCCCCCAAATCCACCATGGCTGCTGGATCCTCATTCTTAGAAAGTGGTACCAACATCTGCCAAGGCCCCACCCAAGAGGCCCAGGAGTGATCTAAGACATTTTGTTCTCATGCACCCTTGTCTTCATCCCATTGGTCACTAGTCCTCGAATTATCCTGGCACAAATGCCCTCCATACAATCCCTTCTCCCCAGGCCAGCACCAGTCTCTCCAGCTGCCTCCTCGCTGAGGTCCTTGCTTCCAGGTTGGTCTTCCCTATGTCTTTCTATGTGTCTACAGAAACTTTTAAAGACACAACCTGAGGGGTATGCTTTGTGTTGCACTGGGTTAAACCATAGTTTAAGATGCCTAAATCCAATATGTACCAGCTACTCTGCTTCTGATGCTGCTTCCTGCTAATGTAGTAGATGATGGCCCAAGTGCTTGGATTCTTGCCACCTATGGGGAAGACCCAGCTAGATTTCAGTGTCCTGATTTTGGACTGACCCAGCCCTGGCTGTTTCAGGCATTTGGGGAGTGAACTAGCAGATGAAAATTCTCTCTCTCCTCTCTCTCTCTCCTCCCTCTCTCCCTTCTTTCTCTCTCCCCCCTTATCTCTCTCTCTCCCTCCTCTCTCTTATTTCTCTCTCTCTTTCAATTTCTCTCTCTCTTTCAAGTAAATAAATAAATCTCCTACATGGATGATGGGGACCCAAGTGCTTGAGCCATTTTCAGCTGTCTTCCAAAGCTCAGCATCAGGAAGCTGTATCAGAAGTGGAGCAGACAGGACTCCAATCCATGGGATATAGTGGTTTACCCACAATGCCACAACACCAGCCCTGCACTCTTTTTGACTAAGGAGGAAAACACAATCCAAACACCATTCAGCATATCATCACAATGTTCAATATTCAACTAAAATTACTAAATCTAAAAAGAGGCAGGGGAAATCAGTTACAATAATAATAATAGTAATAACAATAAAAATAAATAGAAACAGACCCCAAGATGACCAAAATGATGGACTTAGTAGACCAAAGACTTTAAAGTAACTAATGCAGTATACTTCAGAACACAAAGGAAAATGCTGACACAGTGAGTGAACACTTGTAAGATGCAGCTAAAATGGTGCTTAGGGAGAAATTTAGTTTTCAGGGCTTACATTAGCAAAGAGGAGAAATATAATTTTATGGCTCTAAGTTTCCAACTCAGTAAGCTCAAAAGAGAGAAGTAAATTAAAACCAAAGTTTAAAAAAATTATAACAATAAGACATAAATCAATGAATTATCAAATAGAACAAAAATAATTAAAGCCCAAAAACTGGTTATTTAAATGATTAAAATTTGTGAAAGTCTGGAAAGGCTGATCAAATGCAATGAAAACACACTTCAAAATGTCAAAAATGAGAGAGGGGATAGCAACATAGATCCTACAAACCTTAAAAAGGAAATTAATAGCATAGTCTGAGTGATTTTATGCCAATAAATTTGAAAACTTTGATTAGACAGACAAATTCCCTGAAAAAGCACGAATTACCAAACACAAATATAATGGGGGAAAAGGGAAAATGAATAGTTCTGCTGCAGTATTCATCTACTTTCAGGTAGTAAGCGTTATCCTGGAATTTAGGTGCTTGAAACAGCAAACCTAAGTTTCTGAGGTGGAGGAACCCAAGAGTAGCCTAACTGGGTGGATCCAACTCAGGGCCTCTCAGGAGGTTGCAGTCAATTTGTCAGTCAGGGCTGAAGTCATTCCAGCCCTTGGTTGGGCTGGAGAATCTGTTTAGAAATGAAAAAGCACTCATAGACAGGGGGAAATATTCATAACACATATCTCTGATACAGGGCTTGTGTCCAGAATACATATAACTTAAAGCTCTACCAATCAATAATAAGAAGATGTATAACTCAATTGAAAAATGACCAAAGAAAAGGAGCAGGTTGTTACAAAAGAAGATACACAAATGCCCAGTAATAGTCATTAGCATTCAAGGAACTGAACACCAAAACCACAGTGAAATACCAGGACTTACACATCAGAATGGCTATCAAGGAAGAGGTGGTCTCAGTCCGTGCACTATAGCAAGAAACCATACATAGCACAGAGTGGCTTCTGTATCAGACATGGACTCCTCACCATCCCCAAGTCTGAAAGTCCAAGATCAAAGTGCTGGGAGATTCAACATACAGGGAGGGCTTTCCTCCTGCTTTGCAGTTGGCTGCCTTCCTACTGTGTGTTCACAAGGCAGAGAGAGAGGGAAGGAGAAAAAGAGAGATCATTGCTCTCATGTCTCTTCTTATAAGGTCAATAATCCCATTCATGAGGGTTATACTCCTGGGCCATAATTATTTTCAGTGGCCCCGTCTCCAAGTGCCATCACACTGAGTATTAGGGCATCAATATGTGAATGGCGGAAGGAGGTGAGGCTCACATACATTCAGCCCACAGCAGAGACTGACTATAGATTGGTGGACAGCTGTGCAGTTACGATACCTGGTGCCTTGATTCAAGTCCTGGTCCTCAGTTCCCAGCTTCCTGCTATTACAGACCTGGGGAAGCAGCGATGATGGCTCCAGGAGTTGAGTGCCTGACATCCACATGAGAGACTTGGATGGAGTTCCCCACTCTTGGCTTCAGCCTGGCTCAGTCTCAGCCATTGCTGGCACTGGAGGAGTGAAAAACTGTCTGGAACTTTCCCTACACTCTATGACCCTACAATTCCACTCCTTGGCATTTACCAAAGAGAAAAGGAAATATATGTCCACAAAAAAAGAACCGTAAAGATTATTTATAGATACTTTAATCATAATGTTCAAAAACTGGAAATAACTCGTATGTCTATCAACCAGGAAATACTTTTTTTGAAGTCATAGTATACTTATATGTGCAACAGCATGGATGAATCTTGAAAGTATTTTATTTAATGAAAGAAACAAGACACAAAAGAATATACACAGGAAGCCCCCATTTCTGTGAAATTCAAAAGCAAACAAGACTAATCTATGGCAGTAGGAATCCGAAGAGAGGTTGCCTATGACAGGTGAGAATTGATTAGAAGAGTGTATGAGAGAACTTTCTGGAAAGATGAACTTGTTCTTTACCTTGACTGAAGTATATGCATTTGTCACAACTCAGCAGGTTGTGCAATTATGATCTATGCAATTCACAGGACATAAATCTCATCTCAGTTAAAAAAAGTGCAGTGAAACTTCATTTTACTTATGCTGAGCAAGCAGCCATATTATTTGGTGCATAATAGTCAAGATGACATAACAAGACCTGTTCCTAAGATGGCGGAATAGTGAGGGTGCGCACCGACAGTCCGGGAAAAGATAGTTTAATAAAAGTGGAGTTACGGTAGCCTCAGGAAAAGGATCAGGTAAAAACTGCAGAGGAAACTCTTCCGGATCTAGTGGCTGTGACTCAGAGGACCTAAGAGGAGAGCAAGGTCGCCCACCGTGTGGAAGCTGAGCCGCGGGAGCCACCGGGGCCGCCGGACCCGCCGGAGCCACAGAGTCTGCACGCCAGCGCTGGAAGGGGAGGTGAGCTAAAAACCTCTCAGTTACCTGAGACATTGGTGGGGAAAGGCAGAAAAAGCCTGCAGAGAACGAGGCCTGAAACCCTATTGGGGAAAGTTCACCAGGCTGGCTGGAGGAGAGAAAAAATCGAATAAATAAGGAGAACCTGCACGGACATTTAGCCTCTCTCTCCACTCACCTTACAAAGCCGAGCAAGACAAAGGGCAGGCGCCATTTTACGTAAGTAAAGCGGTACACGCCATTTTGCATATATAAAGCGGGTGCCCCTCATTAGCCAAGCAGAAAAACCTGACTCTGGTAAGCAAACGAATACCCACAGGGGCCAGATTTCATACATCAACTACTCTCAATTCCACTCAGCTGTGTGGAATTACTTCCCAACTGAGTCAAAAAAAAAAAAAAAGAGAGAGAGAGAGAGAGAGAGCAAGAGAACAATCAGGGTGAATCACCTTTGGCACACCCTTAACCCTGTAGAACCAGAGCTCTCTGGCCACACCCATCACAGCCTCTAAGGATCCATCAAAAGACCTGTTCCTGCTGCAGAGTTCAGACCTGCCTAGAAACAAATATACCTGCCTATTTGCTTCTCTTGAATTCACAGGAGTCGCCAATCCTTTAGGTGCACACTTGTTCTTTGCAAATCCTGCACTGATGTTGCTATGCATACATGGGTACAGCCTCGAGAGTAAAACTCTTCCACTGTAGCAACAATGCTGCCCTCTCTGGACAGCACTCCAAGCATGAGGCCAGGGTGTGGCTTAGAGGTCCTCCAGGTGCTGCAGGCTCTGCTGCACTCTGCACAGGTGGCCCTGGGGGATTGCTCAGCATCTACGCCCTCCATTCCACATCTTCTCAAAGGTGGACATGACAATGCTGACTCTCCCAGAGCACACAGGGAACACAAGACACGAATCAGAAAGCTTGGTCAACCACAGAAGCCAGCTACTGCTGCTGAGGGAAGGAGACAGAGGGGGCGGTTTGGGGGCCTTGCTGCCCTCTGTAGTTGAAGTTGAGGAAGAGGAGATGTAGGAAGTTAATTTGGCTCTTGCTATTCCACAGGGAAGCACTGGAAACACAGCGGTGCGGTGGACAGGTTTCACTTAAAGAAGAAGCAACTACAGGGGTGTGTGCATTTGTGCACAGCTGGGGCACTGCGTGGTAGAGCACCTGCTGCAGCAGGCTGCAAGGGTAACTCGGAGAGTCACTTGGGCTTCTGAGAGACAGATTGTTGGACACCCCTCGTATGGTTTCTGACAGAGTGAGTTGGGCGGGGGGAGAGGGCAAGAACATGCATTCTAATCCCCTGGAATGCCAGAGCCAGGGCCAAACTCAAGGACCTCAGTGGTGACACAAAAACAGAAAACAGCCCCAGCCTGCAGCCACCACTGAAGATTAGAGCCACTGGTGTTGGGAGAAGAGGAAGCACCCCTCTGGCAAACTTCAGGTCTTCATATATTTGCTTTTTGAAGATCTTTATTTGAAAGTCAGAGTTATAGAGAGAGAAGGAAAGACACAGAGAGAGAAAGAGATAGAGAGATCGTCCATCTGCTGGTTCACTCTCCAAATGGTCACAATGGCCAGAGCTGAGCCAGGTTAAAACCAGGAGCCAGGAGCTTCATCCACTTCTCCCAAGCAGGTGGCAGGGGTGCAAACATGTGTTCCATATCCTGCTGCTTTTCCTAGCACCAGCAGGGTGCTGGATCAGATGTGGAGCAGGCAGGATAGGAACCAGCATGCAAATAGGATGCCCACATTACAAGCAGCAGCTTTACCCGCCATGCCACAGACTGGCCCTCACTTGCAGCCTTGAAAGATCCCCTACAATGGGGTCAACACTGTGGCATAGAGGGTAAAGCTGCCACTGCAGTGCCAGCATCCCATATGGGCACCAGTTCAAGTCCCGGCTGCTCCTCTTCTGATCCAGCTCTCTGCTATGGCCTGGGACAGCAATAGAAGATAACACAAGTCCTTGGGCCCCTGCACCCATGTGGGAGACCTGGAAGAAGCTCCTGGCTCCTGGCTTCGGATCGTTTCAGCTCCATCATCACAGCCATTTGGGGACTGAACCAGCATATGGAAGACCTCTCTCTCTCTCTCTCTCTCTCTCTCTCTCTGCCTCTGCTTATCTGTAATTCTGCATTACAAACCAATAAATAAATCTTTAAAAAAAAAGATCCCCTACAAACAAGAAACCAGGGCTGGATAAACCACCACATGAGACACGAGCATCCCATATGGGTGCCAATTTGTGTCCTAGCTGCTCATATCTGATCCAGATGTCAGCTAATAGCCTGGAAAAGCAGCAGAAGATGGGTCAAGTATCCTTGCACCCACTTGGCAGATCTGGAAGAAGCTGCTTAGTCCTGTTCAGACCAGCTCAGCCCTGACCATTGCAGCTATTCGCGGAATGAACCATAGGGTGGAAGAAATATCTCTCTCTCTCTCTCTCTCCCTCTCTCTCTCTCTCTCTTCCTTTATCTCCCTCTCTCTGTCTCTGTCTCTTCCTGTTTCTCTGCTATTCAAATAAATAAAATAAATCTTAACAAAAGCAAAAAAGGAACCAGGAGTGGTATGGATAGCCTTCAACCAACAGAAGCAAAGTGAGACAGCAGGACTGAGGGAGGTGCAAAGGCACCAGGCCCTGACAGCCACAGCTGCACAGAATCCCCCCTCTGCTGCTCCCCTGTCAGATCCCTAGAGGCCCAGGCTGAGAAAAGAGGTGACGGTCAGTGTCATAGTGGGAGGCGGGTCTAGCCGGCTCCTCTCCGTGGCTCATGCACTAGTATAGAAAGATCTAAGATTGACACTGGGTCCTCCATGACACCCACCTGCTGTGGTGCCTGTCCCAGTGTGGAGCAGAGGGACATGAAGGAGGAGGGGCAGTCAAAGACCAGGGAAAGAAAAACCGCTTTCCTAGTTCTTGGCCTTGTGCAAGTGAGTCTGATTTCTGAAATCACTCACAGCTCTTAGCAATCACTAGGAGTGAGCAATGGGAGGCTAGCATCATGGTGCAGTGGGTTCAGCCGCCACTTGTGACACCAGCTACCCATATCAGAGTGCCGGTTTGAGTCCACTTCTGATCCAACTCCCTGCTAGTGCACCTGCCAAGGAAATGGAAGATGGTCCAAGTGCCTGGGCTCCTGCCATTCATGTGGGAGACACTCAGAAGGAGCTCCTGGCTCCTGGCTTCAGCCTGGCATAGCCCTGGCTGTTGCCATCAATTGGAAAATGAACCAGCAGAAGGCAGAGCGCGCTCTCACGCGCGCTCTCTCTCTCTCTCTCACACACACACACACACACACACACACACACTTCCTTTCAAAAGAAGGAGAAGGAGAGGAAGAGGAGGAGGGGAGAGAGAGGAGGAGGAGAGGTATTCAGAGGTGGACACAGAATTTCCAGGCTAAAGACTGTGCAGGTGCTCTGGAGGAGAAGGATGGGTCCATCCTGGATATCACTAGTGTTTGCTCCACACAATCCACTGCAAAGCATTCGAAGGGTTTGGGTCACCCCATCATGGATAAAATGCAACATTCCCTGCCCTCAAAGCAAGCCACAGTGTAATTGGACAACAAACCCAGCTCACCAGCTCTGGGAGAACCAGAAAGGGTGGTGACCCCTAGGAACTCAGGGACCAGGTGAATCCAGTCAAGAGAAGGCACTCAGAACCCACAAGTGACTGCAGGGGAATTTATCCTAATCAGGTCTCCTGAAGAACGCTGGATTCCAAACTTGACACTTGCCTCCCTGGGACCCCCACCCTCTTGCAAAGCTCCCTTCCCTGCCTCGTCTTCCACATCTCCCAGCACTTTGTCTATGCACTATTTAAACGTACCCTTGTCCTTGAGTCCACACTTGTACCACCTGCTCCCAATTCTCATGATGCTGCAACACAGAAGCCAAAATATCTAACTGGGAAAGGCAGAGCTCTCGCCACTGAGAGGACCAGGGAGCAGTCAAGCAGGTGATAGCTAAAGACCAGATTCTCAACTGTCACAAAGAGCTGGGAGCCTGGGAGGCTGGGGACCTAGGGCCCCTGAACCCATTGTGCCCCACCACAGATGTAGCTGTGGCTGTGCGGCTCATTGTCAAAGGCTCTGGGACTGAGACAGTGAGGCAGCCGGCAGGGAGTGGCCTTGGAAGGTAAGCACGATGGGGATGCAGAGAGAGAGAGCAAACATTTCAGAAGTGGATAGGAGGGTTGCAAACGCAGCACACAGCTGTACCCAGGATGGATGGAGTGTGACAGCCCATTTATATACTCTGTGACAGGAAGCCTGCAGGGATGGCTGTGTTTAGTTTAGTGATTTGTGCTTTGCTGAGGCAGCAGGGATCACGCCTGGCTCCCCGAGCAGCTACAGCACGAGTTTCCCTGGGAACCAGCGGGCCAGCTAGGACAATCAGCACAGGGATCAGGCCACCTGGAAGGCTTCTTACTGTGGATGGAGTTACTCAGAGAGAGCCCTCTGCTGGCAGGGTCAGAATCCTTCAGCCTCAGTGTCTCCTGCACACCTGAAGGTTCGGGTGCAGGGCTCCACCTGCAGGCGAGATGCTGAGGAAGGACCTACATCTGTTAGAGCCACCAAAGGGAACATCAATCCCACCGCAGGCAGGGCTCCACTCACACTCAACGCAGAAATCTCAGCCACCACCTCTATGGAAAAACACCAAGACCCCTGTTTGCTGCACAAGTACGGTGACATCTTGCAAACACAAGGGCACGTCAAAAAGCTTCTGGGGAAAAAAATGGAATTAAAAAGTAAGTTAAGAGACAGATATTTAGCTTAGCATTTAAGACCCACATCTCACATTGAAGTACCTAGGTTCAAGTTCCAGCCGCAGCTCCTGACGCAGACTCTGGGCAGAAGCAATGATGGCTCAAGCAACTGGGCTCCTGCCATTCATGAGACAGCCCTGGGCTGAGCTCTCAGCTCTCATCCCTGATCACTGCAGGCAGCCAGGGAGGGAACCAGCAGATGGGATCTCTCTCTCTCTCTCTCTCTCTCTGTCTATGCATTTTCCATGAACTTTTAGAAAACCGCTCATATGCATAGATTTCAATTTTTGGCACCAAAATAAATTTACTTCTGTCTTTCAGAACCTTCTGGAAGTACCTGGCATGTGTCACAGCACCTCCCTTTAATCACTTCCTTGAGGTCTGCCCCCCTGCAATCTCAGCCTGTAATGCCTATGATTGAGGATCAGGGCTGCAGTGGTCTGCAGGCATGGGAGTGGTGATGCATCTTCTCTTCTCAGCCACAGTAAGCAGCAGAGTCTCCATTATAACTGCTCCGGGTGTGGTCTTTGTCCCCATAACTCCCCAGCTGCCTCTACAACCCGCTCTCTAAAGGGGTTCCTCCACCTGACAACTTATTGTTTAACTGCAGGATCCTTCCTCCCCTGCCCCTAGCACCTCATCCCTCTCCTTCCACCCACACCCACACACCCCATCTGCTCAACTCTCCTGTCTCCTGGCCCGACCCCAGCCACTCCACCATTCCCAGCACCAGTCCAGCCAGCCTCGGGCCCTACACTAACCAGCACATAAGCCCCCAGGCCATGGAGGAGCCCCTAGAAAGAAGAACCTGCTGTCCACATCCTGCAGCTCCCACAGCAGATAAGGTTCACAGGCCTCCATATTCGTTTTCTTCCCAAGCTCTCGATCTTGGGTTCGGCTCCACCGTGTGAGTCCAGTCCCTCAACAGGCCCTGCCGTTTGCATCCCAGGCTTTACTCGAATCACTGTCCACTCCTCTGGCTGCAGCCACTTCCAGCCGTCCCAGAGACTTCCCCAGGCCTGGGTACCCAGCCCAGCCCTACTCTTCCACATGGCTGTGTCCCCATCCCATCAGATTCCAGACATTGCACCCTTGCTTGCAACAGCCCCCTGCCCTCAACCCCTTCACCCACCTTCTACCCCCAACTGCCTTCTCACCACTCATCCCAAGCAGGACTTGGGAAAATAGGTGGCAGGTGATAGAATGAGGGCCATGCAGTGTCCCAGCATAAACCCCTTCCAGCACTGCAAACCAATTGTGTTGTGGTTGTGTACAAGCACAGAGTGTCCCTGCTCTCTGCACCAGGAGCAGCGGTTGGCATCTACAGGGCTTGGGTCCTTTGCCAGGGTGGTGCCACCTGCTTCACACACAGCATCTCCTCTCTTTCTCGACACCACCTTACAAAGCTCACTATCTAGGTGGGGAAATGGAAGCTTCCAGAAACACAATGGCTTGCCAGGGTCTCAGCTTGATTCTACCCCAGCCCTGTCTGAGCCAAGACCTGGGCAGGCCTTCAGACACTAATAACCCAGAGGACCTCACAACAGCCCCTCCTGGCTTAGCTCAAGTCTTGCTGCTGTAACTGAAACCAAAGACTGGGTATGTGACCAACAATAGATATTTAACTGGCTCACAGTTCTGGAAGCTGGGAAGTTCAAAACCATGGACCCCCATCTGGTGAGGGGGTTTGTGGAGAGCGAGAGGGAGCAGGGGCGGGAGGCAAACCCATCCTCTTATCAAGAACCCACTCCCACCATAACCAACCACTCCCAGGATGGCCACACCCCAGGGCTCTGCCTGGTCCCCTCTTCCAGGCCCCACCTCCCAACATGGCTGCATCAGAGATTAAATTTCCAACTCGCCAACTTGGGGGTGACACATTCAAACAGCAGCACTTCATTAAAGTAGATTTACTCATTTGTGTGTTTTCTTCAACTAATATTTGTTTCGACCTCCTGCAGGCTAGACAACAGACTTCAGGGATGCAGTGGGCCAGGCCTCTCCACTGTGCTCTCAGGAGTGCTGAGTCCTCAGGGGTTGGTGTCCCTGCAGGCAAAGCATAGACAAGTCACCAAGTAAGCGGCGTAACTTCCAGAGCCACGGGTGCAATGAGGAACATGAAGTCTGAGGGAGACAGAACACGCGATGAGAGGAAGGAGAAAGAGCTACTGAAGATGGGGATTGGGCAGGGATTGTGGTCAGGAGGTTAAGCCACCACTTGAGGCGACTGCATCCAAGGGCAGGGAGCTGGTTGGAGTCCCAGCACCTCAGCTTCCCCTCCATCTTCTTGCTAATGCATCCTGGGAAGCAGCAGATGATGGCCCAACTTGTTGGGCTCCTGCCATCCACGGGGGAGACTAGAATGGAATTCCTGGCTCTTAGCTTTGGCCTGGCATCATTTGGGGAGTGAGCCAGCAGATGGAAGATCCACCCCTCCTGCCGTCCACGTAGATCACATAGATGAAAATAAATCAATAAACAAACATGTTTTCAAAAGTTAGAGATGAGTGAACATGGGTCCAAATGATGAACACATCAACCAAACATACGAACATGTAGATAGTGGGGGGTATTTCAATCATAGGAGCCCCTGGCACAAAAGAAAAAATCCCCAAAGCAGGAAGACTTAGTGTGCTGAGGAAACAGAAAGGAAGCTGAGGGGGCTGAGATGTGAGGGTTAAGGGGTGGAATCCTAGGAGACAATGTCAGAGATGCAGACAGGGCGGATGTGGAAGGACTGGTGGGTAATGCTGGGTTTTATCCATTTGCAGTGGAACAAGTGGGAGACTGGTAACAATCCACTGTCTGGCTTCAGAGAGATCTTCTTCCATGTGTGATGAAATGGGGCCAGGGATGGGACGTAAGGGAGGGAGACCCTGTACGATCCATTGTGGAGAATTTAAAATCTGGTTTCAAGAACAGGCAATGAAGAGATGTGTTAGATTCAGGAGATGAAGAGAGAGGCACAGAGGGAAATGAAGAGGAACTTCTGACTGCGTGCTTGAGAAACTACAGGTGGGGCAAACAGGAAAGCAACCAGCTGTGGAGGTTGTCACCATCAAAAGCCACAGCCAACAAGTTCAGTTCCATCTGTTGGTGAGTGGAAGGACAGCAGACAACCCACAGCCTTCGCCAACATTCCAAAGCCCACAAAGCTCAGAAAACCAAACTGTGTCTCATAACGCTCCTGCCAGTAACTTCCAACCTGATGTAAGAAGAGACCATTGTTTGCTTTATTCCACTTAGGGTGAATATCCAACTGTTCAGCTGCAGGAATATGCACACATGGCATTAGGGGGTGCCTTGTGTACCGCCCTTCTGGAGGTACTCAGTTATTACGGATGGAGGCCAGCATTTGTGGCAGAGCAGGTTAAGCCTCCAACTGTAATGCCAGCAGTCCTGCGTGGGAGACCTGGAAGAAGTTCCTGGCTTTGTACTGGCGCAGCTCCGGCCGTGGCGGCCATCTGGGGAGAGAACCAGTGGATGGAAGACCTCTCTCTCTGTCTCTACCTCTCTCTGTAACTCTGTCTTTCAAATAAATAAAATAAATCTTTAAAAAAATAGGAGAAATTGGGCTGGCACCGCGGCTCACTAGGCTAATCCTCTGCCTGCGGTGCTGGCACCCCGGGTTCTAGTCCCGGTCGGGGCGTCAGATTCTGTCCCGGTTGCCCCTCTTCCAGGCCAGCTCTCTGCTGTGGCCAGGGAGTGCAGTGGAGAATGGCCCAGGTGCTTGGGCCCTGCACCCCATGGGAGACCAGGAGAAGCACCTGGCTCCTGCCATCGGATCAGCGCGGTGCGCCTGCCGCAGCGCACCGGCCACAGTGGCCATTGGAGGGTGAACCAACAGTAAAGGAAGACCTTTCTGTCTCTCTCTCTCTCACTGTCCACTCTGCCTGTCAAAAAAAAAATAGGAGAAATAAGTTCTGGTGTTTTGTTGCATGGTACAGTGACAGCAGTTAACAATAAATATTGAATATTTAGCTAATAGATTTTGAATAATCTCCCCCCAAAAATGATAAATGGATGAGAATATGGACACACTAGCTACAGTGCTTTGATCATTCCACAGTGCATACCTGTACAGAGACATCCCACCGTTTACCGTAACTACCTACAATTATCACATATAAAAAAGGAAGGAACTGATATCCTAGGGGACATAGTGTGTTTCCAGCTGTGAATCATGTGACCATCTCCAAAACATGTCCAAGGCAAGAGAAATGCAAAACAAAATCCAAATTTCAAAACACATTGGTACCCAGGGTTCCTGGTAAGGAATCACGGACCTGAACGCCATTGGAAAGACAAGTCCAGAGCCACAGCGAGAGGCCAGGGGCTCAGGGCTGCAGACACACTTGTGACCATGTGAGCACAAAGCAGGTGGTTAGAGCCTTAAGACCAGACTGCACCTGCGAGAGACCGGGGCTCTCTCAGGCCAGAGGCTGAGCCCAGGATGCAGCCATATCTAGAGGTGGTGCAGAAGGGCCCAGGTTTTGCCCCCGAGTTTACAGAAGTGGACTTTGAGACTCTCAGAGGGAAAGCATACAGTGAGAGGCTCACAGCAGCAGGCTCCAAGTCCTGGACCCCACGTTTGCATAGTGGGATAGAAAGCATCAGCACTGGGACCCAGACTGGGACACTTGCTGAAAGGTAAGGTTCCCTGGGCCCTGGGAGATGAACGCTGGCTTGTGTCCGAGTGCACCTGCTCTAAGTCCTAGCATCTGAAATGTTCCAAGCCCTGCAGAGTCCTGGATGCTGTGGCTCCCAAGGCTGAGCATTGCTCATTTCCTCCCTCCCGGAGCCTCCAGCATGCCCCATAGACACCACGCATTGCCTGGGGATGGAAGTAGCTGTGTTATTGAGGCTTACTACTCCATCTTGTGCAACACTTGAGGACAGACATTGCATCCCAGTCAGCTCCACATGACTCTTTACCAAGCACAAACTAAAAACCCTGAGTAAGTAGGAGGGGTCAGGACTGGCACTGTGCTACAGCTGAAAAAGTCACTGCCTGCAATGCCAGCAACCCATGTGGGCATTGGTGCAAGTCCTGGCTGACCCTCTTCCTATCCAGCTCCCTGATAATGAGCCTGGGGAAGCAATGGAGGATGGCCCAAGTGCTTGGGCCCCTGCACTGGTGTGGGACACCCAGAAGAAACTCCTGGTTCCTGGCTTCAGACAGGCCCCACCCACCCCCACCCATTGCAGCCTTCTGGGGTGTGAATCCACAGATGGAAGATTTGTGTGTTTTTCTCCCCCCACCAACTCTGCCTCTCAAATAAATAAATCTTTAAAAAATGAGGGGTCTTCAATAAGTTCCTGGAAAATGTATGTTGCCAAAAAATGCATGGACTTCAAAAACTATCGCACAAAAAATAAACTTATCTTTTAATTCCATTCCATCCCAAGCTGCTCCTGCCCTTTGAACTGGCTGAAAGCAGGGCTGCAGAGAGACATCAAGGAGACACGTGAGCTCCTCTCTGCTTCCCCTCTCTCCAGAGGAAGTTCCCTTTCCTCCTCATTTTCTGGACTGTGTCCGTTACACCAAGCCATAGCCAGCAGATGTCCTGCTGCGAGGGGCTACCTCCAGTGCAAACCTGTCAGTGTTGCCCGCGCGAAGCATGCAGGTGCTGCTGCCACCTAGTGGCCATATCTTTTTCCTTGCTCGGCCCCCAGATCTTTCAAGGCCAAGGCTGCCAGCCCCCCACCTTCCTTCCAGGACACAGACACTGCTATGCAGCAACTGTGCTGTGGCCAGGAACACACTCCATGGCAGTGAGCAGCTTTCATGTTTGAAAGGAAGTGGATTTTCCAAGAGCTTCTCGGGACGTGCAAGGACTCCAAAATATGGCACTCATTCTGTGGTTCATCAGGGTGTGTGTGTGTGTGTGTGCGTGCGTGTGTGTGCGTGTGTGTGCGTGTGTGTTAAATAAATAAATCCTGTTGACAGGGGCACCTCCAGGCTAACCCTGGCTGGCCCTGGTTTCGTTTCCTGCTGTGGGTCCTACAGGGTGGTGGCCTCTGTGCGCATGGGATGTGGATTTCCCAGGGAACGTGTCCACTTGGCCCTAGACTGCACTGTTTCAGAGACTCCCTAAGACAGGATAAGCAGGCTTCCTTTTAGGCTTGCCAGGATCTCCCAGAGAGGGAGAATCGCAGCCATGGTTCCCTCCTCTTCTCCCCCTAACTGGTGATTCCCTGGCATGAAGTCAGGGACCTGCCGCAGTGCTCCCCTCTGCTTCGTGAGGGATCACAGAGATCTGGAAGGTGGCCTGAGTGCCCTTTTCAGATCCCTCCGTCCTGCCCTCACCGAGAGCTCCAGTAAGCGCTCCACACTCCATGCTCTTCTGGGGCGGGGGAAGCTGTGGTTGTGGGGTCCACACGCAGCACCCGGACTCTGGGGCACTGGAACACTCTCCCAGATATGTCTCCCCACAGTCCCTGGGTTTATAAGGCTGAATCGGAGGGGTCCTGCAGGCTGCAGCTCACCCAGGAAGCTGCCAGGCTCCCTCTCTCAGGTGTCTCCAGCCTGGGAGGGGTTCTCTTTGTATCTCTCTGCTCCTCAGCTTTGCTTGAGGACATGGGCTCTGGCTTTGGGCACAACATTCCTCCCTGATACTTTACTTTAAGGACTTCTTACTTCCTTTTTCCCTCCATCTAGTGGTCTCTTTACATTAATGGAGGTGGAGAGAGAGAGAGAGACAGAGAGAGAGAGAGAGAGAGGAATAACTTCCATCCATTGGCTTATTGATTCATTCCTCAAATGGCTGCAACAATACAACAGTTATGGCTGGGCCCATACAAAGCCAGGAGCCAGGAGCTTCATCAGGGTCTCCCACATTGGTGGCAGGGGCCCAAACATTTGAGCCATCTTCCACTGCTTTCCCAGGCACTAGCGGGGAGCTGGATCAGAAGCACAGTACCCAAGACTCAAACTGATGCTTGGATGTGGGATCCAGCATCACGGGCTGCGTCTTAACCCACTGCACCACAAGGCTAGATCAGTGGGTGGGCTTTATCCATGGAAGGAGCAGTCTGCAGAAGTGACCTGGCTTCTGCCTTCAGCCAGGATGGAGTAAAGGAGTGGCCCAAAGCTGAGGGGCCTGGAGAGCCCAAGCAGAGGCAGGTGTGCAATGTGCTGTTTTAATAAAGTCGTGGAAGGAGAGAGTGCTCCTTATTGAAATATCTTCATCACTGGGGAGGGACTGGAGGAAAGAAGTAGGTCAAGTGCTGGTCCCCCAGAGCCAGGAAGCCACCTCTCACGGAAATTACCTGCCTTGGAAAGTGGGTCAGGCTTGCACAGCTGGGGCCTGGGGGCTCCCCGAACTCATTGGCTCTGGCCTGCTCCCCACTCCTCCTGCAGTGCCAATGGGAGTGTCCAAGGCTGGGCTATTCTCAGCCACCTGTAAGATAGCCATGTGCTGAGCAGAGTGTCCTAGAGCCGCAGAGACCTGACCAGTCCCTCCTCCCAAGGCCTGGGAAAGTCACAAGGCCTCAGACCTTGGAGAGATGGTGGGCATGACATCCCCTGAGCCCTTCTGGAGGGCTGACCTGGGCACACCCTGAAGCCCTTCCCATTCATGCTTGCCTGACACCTATGTTCTTCTACTCCAAAACAGTGCTCAAAATCCTATTCTCCAAGTAAAATTGTACCTCTCTATCTTCAGAGGATAGGATTGAGGACCCTCTATGGATACCAACAAGCCAAGGATGCTCAAGTCCCTCGTACATCATGGTATAGTGTTGCATAGAACCTGTACCCATCCTCTCGCACGCTTAAATCATCTCCAGATCACTCACAGGACCCAAGGCTATGCCTACATTACTTGTGTGGATTCAGCACAATAAATTCGAGTTTGGGGACTTTCTAGAATTTCCTTTTTTGAATATTTTTCAACCTGCAATTGGATCCTGTTGATGTGCAGGATCAATTATATTTCATCCCTATGGAGGAATCTGCTTTCATGTTGTTCTCCCAGTCCCAGTGGGCTGAGATTCCCCAAGGATTTAGGCCAGAGCTTGGACACAGCAGGTATTCAATACAAGGCGAGTCCAGCATTGTAGCGCAGTGGGTTAAGCTTCCGCTTGGGACTCCAGCATTCCCTATCCAAGTGCAGCTTCCTGTCTCGGCTACTCCACTTCTGACCCTGCTAATGTACCTCGAAAGCAGCAGAAGATGGCTCAAGGACTTGTGTCCCTGCCACCCTAGTGGGAGACCCACAGATGGAGTTCCTGGCTCCTGGCTTGTTACTGGCCCAGTTCCAGGTATTATGGCAATTTGGGTAGTGAAACTGAGCATGGAAGATCTCTCTCTCTCTCTCTGCCTTTCAAATAAACAAATAAAACCAGGAGACGTCACCACTATGGCAGCACATGTAGGAGAAACAGATCACATCCTCAGGCAGGGAGCCAGAGACAAACGGGGATCCTATAAGCCCTTCCAAGGGCAGTGACCCCAAAGACCCAATCACCTCTCACCAGGTCCTGTCTCCCAACATGCCGCTTAAAGAACAAGCTTCCAGTGCTGGCATTGTGGTGCAGAGGGTAAGGCCACAGCCTGCAGTGCCACCATCCCATAGGGGCACCTGGTTTGTGTCCTGGCTGCTCCACTTCTGATCCAGCTCCCTGTTATTGGCTTGGGAAAAGCAGCGGAGGATGGCCCAAGTGTCTGGCCCCCTGGTACCCATGTGGGCTGAAATTCCCGGCTCCTGGCTTTGATGTGGCACAGCCCTGGGTGTCACAGCCATCTTCGGAGCGAAGCAGCAGATGGAAGATGTCCTCTCTCTCTCTCTCTGCCTCTCCCTCTCTCTCAGTAACCCTGACTTTCCAACAAGTAAATAAGTATCTTAAAAGAAAGAACAAGCTTCTGATACGTGAACTCTGGGGGATAACAGCAACTGAATCATAGGTTACAAACCACCTGTAGCTGGAAGACGGGAGACCCCAGCTCTGCCTCTTTTCACCTTGTCTTCCTGTTGAGGCACTAATGGGCCCGTTATTCTGGGCCATCTTCCCAAGGACGTTTAGGTGAGTCATTGATGGAAAGATAACCATGGCAACTATCCACAGCAGAAAACAGACACCCTTCCTGTGCAGGGCAATGAAGATGATGTCTCACTCTGGAGCAGAGGGCAGGCTTGTCTACACCCATAAGAGACCTGGGAACCCTCAGCCTGCAGGTGTTACCTGACCCTCTTCATGCTGACCTGGGAGAACTGGAACGGACACGTGATGGTGCTGTATCCCTGACAATGACGGTGAGTCATAATCCCGTCCCTCTGTCTGACCCAGGAGTTTCCGGTCTGGGAGTAGCATGCATGAAACACCATTGCAAGCTAACATGAGCTCATCATTGGCACAAAAGCACAAAGCTCATGCAAGCTTGGCTCTACTCTCCTCCCCAGTAGCAAAGCTGTTAAGGGTGGGGGGAGCATCCTGGAATCAGAACATACTAAATGACACACTCAAAATGCCATTAAGGGCTAGGGAAAGGGGCTCTTAGGAGAGCGTGGCTGACAGTTCAGATGCCCCTCAGCTTACAACAGGGTTCTACCCTGATAAACTGACCTAAAGATGCAAACAGCATCTGCTAAAAGCCTCTGCCCCATCTGCTTCACCGTGCAGCCCCTGGCAGGGAGGAAGCCCTTGTCTCCGAAAGCAAGGACCACTCTCTCCCCACCTCCCTCCACCTGGCATTCATCGCTCAGAGCAGGACGAGGGCCATCAGTGGCAGGGTCCCTGAGCAGCACCACCCCACCCCCATCCTGGGCACACCTGCCCCAAAGCTGCCCCCCCTCGACAGGCCTTCCCACACACCCCAGAGTGAACATCAGCAAGAGCCCGGCTGCTCTCCCTCATCCTCTCCTCTCCTCCATCTGAGAATCAGATGAGGCCCCAGGATGATGTCCCTGGACTTAAGAGTCTCTGGAAGAGGCAGACATTGTGGGACCACAGGTCAAACTGCTGCTTGCAATGCCCACATCCCATATCCGAGTGCCAGTTCCAGTCACAGCTGCTCCCCTTCTGATCCAGCTGCCTGTTAATGTGCCTGAGAAGGCCCAAGTGCGTAGGCCCCTGCCACCAATGTGGGATATCCGGCTGGAGCTCCTGGCTCCTGGCTTCAGCCTGGCCCATCCCTTGGTGTTGCAGGCATTTAGGAGAGTGAACCAGTGGATGACAGATCTCTCTCGTTCTGCATCTCTCCTCTCTCTCTCTCTCTTCCCCTCCCCCCACTTTCTGTCTCTCTGCTTTTCAAGTAAATAAATTGGTGCTGTCCAAATCTGGTGGGCAAAGGACAGCAGCTGACATTTAAGGAAATTTCTATTAGTACCAAACATTCTTCTGGAAACTCTGTACTTCATACCACCACATTGATCTTCAGCAAGTTCCTCAATGGTGCAGACCAGGGTTATCCCCATTATGAAGATTAGGAAACAACAGGGGTGTCCCCAAGTGGGGCAATTTGGCCAAGGCACACAGCTTGGGAGAGCCAGGGTAGACTTGGGCATCTTAGGCTTAAGCCATCCTGCTCCCCAGCATAGCTGGAATATCTGGTGGTGCTGATTCACTCCCCAATTGGTCACAACAGACAATGCTGGGCCAGGCTGAAGCCAAGAGCCCAGAACTCCTTCAGAGCTCCCACATGGGTGGCAGAATCCAAGCATCTGAGCCATGCCCTCTGCTTTCCCAGGAGCATTAACAGGAAGCTGGATCAGAAGCAGAACACCCAGGACTAGAACAGTCACTCTGATTTGGGATGCCAGGTTGGTAGGTAGGCAGTGGCTTAACCCACTGCACCACAATGCCAATCCCTCACTCCCACTTTTGACAGCTGTTTCTACGAGCCCAGTGTTTCCATGGGGCTTGATTTCCCTGGAAATACATACACTCATCTCTTGTCATGGATGGGATATTAGGCTCCCTGCCATCTGGCCAATGGTGCTGTGACCCCAGGCACCTTCCCTCAACAAATGCTCCAGCCCCACCCTCCTCCCCGGCTCCGTGCTGCAAACTCCGACAGTGCCCCACTGCCATCTCCTCACCCAGGGATTCCTGGCCAATTCCCAGCTTCATCACTTTGCCTGGGGACAAAGTGTGGACACTTTTTCCAGAGCACAGAGGGGTGGGGAGGGGACACTCCCTAGAGAACAGTTCTCTCCCAACGACAGGAGTTGGTGGGGATGGTTCACGTGCTAGAAGTGGTCTCTGCATGCTGATGTTGAGGCAGGTGGGACAAGCGTGGGAGGCAACAAGGCCACAGGAGCTGCATCGTCCTGGGTGGGTTTCGCCTGATCTCATGAAGTGGGTTGGGTCAGGCAGAAAGGAATCACCTGTTACAAGAGCAGATTGCCACAAGTCATGGCTACCCCCATACTTAATCTCTTTGGCCTGCAGCCATTCCCTTTGTGCTTCTCCATCATGCTGTAATGCAGCCAACAAGGCTCACTCCAGGATGCCACTGGTGAGACCACCTGGTCAACCAGCTTGGTGAGCCAAAGATGCCTGCGGTGGAGGTGCTGTGGCGTAGCAGATAAAGCCATAGCCTGCAGTGCGTGCATCCCATATGGGCACTGGTTTGTGTCATGACTGCTCCACTTCCAATCCAGCTCTCTTCTATAGCCTGGGAAAGCAGTGGAAGGTGGCCCTAGTGCTTGGGCCCCTGCACCCACATGGGAAAACCCAGAGGAAGCTCCTGGCTCCTGGCTTCAAATCGGCACAGCTCCGGCCA
Source organism: Oryctolagus cuniculus (assembly GCF_051225735.1). Taxonomy (NCBI): domain Eukaryota; kingdom Metazoa; phylum Chordata; class Mammalia; order Lagomorpha; family Leporidae; genus Oryctolagus; species Oryctolagus cuniculus. Next base: position 122,510,674 of record NC_142869.1, on the reverse strand, counting down.
TTGCAGCCAATTGGGGAGTGAACCAGTGGATAGAAGACCTCTCTCTCTCTCTGCCTCTCCTTCTCTCTCTTTGTAACTCTGACTTTCAAATAAATAAATAAATCTTTAAAAAAAATATGCCTGCGATGAAGCACCCAGCCTCAGTTATTCTCTTAGAGCAACACCACGAAATGTGGTGTAATGCTCTAAACCTATGCAATGCTTCCAAGAGGCATATTCTACACCTGTTTCCTAGGGAAGCAAATCCCAGTGCCCATGGCACTAACTTGCTACATAGCAAGGGCTTCCCTGCCTTCTAGGTCTCACCCCCACCAAACACACACACACACACACACACTGTTCCTTCTCCATTCCCTGAGATCTCTGCCCAAAGAATCAAATCTTTAAGTCAGCGTCAATTTCTGGGCAACCCAAAGACAATTGGCATCCCCTTCTCTGGAGCAGAAGATGGGGTGGGGGCTGCCTCTCCTCCTCACTCCCCTGTTTCTCCATCCTCAGCCAATCTCCTACCCAAGGAGAGGCTTACCTGGCAGTCCACACTCACCTCCGCCCCCACTTGGACAGCAGCCTCTGTTAGACACAGGAAGAATTCAAGTCCATGCAGGCTCAGAACCAGACTCCATGTGTCAGCCAGAGTTGTCCCACTGCCCATGTGGACAGAACAATGAGGACGTCTGGGACCTGAACATGTTTTTTGCTTCCTTGAACCACCCATCACCTCCACACCCAGCATCTCTACCCCCCGAAGATGTGGAATCCTGCTCCCTCTTGTCTTCCTTGCCTCTTTCACCCTTGCAGGTCAGACTGGTGCCCGGGGCCTCTCCACATGCCCATGCCACCCCCGTGAAGTCCCCGGGAACACACCTGAGGCTGGAGTGCAGTCTGTCCTCCCAACCCAGGATGCCAAAGCGTAATTATGCCTGGCAGGTATCCATCAAAGCTCCAGCAGGATTTCACCCCCTTCCATCACCCCTGGCTCTTTGAAAATCTCTCATCTAATTTGTCTTTAAGCTCAAGTTTCACTTTATTGTTTTTCAGCTCGTTTTAGTAACCTCTGAGATTCTGCTAAATTCTCGCCGTTATTCTCACTGGGCTTTAGGCTCCCTCCCAATTCAATATTCTCTCTGAATTTAATTAGCACGCTATTTATCCAAACCATCAGCAAGGCTGACAGAGGGCACTGAGGGCCACGGCTGATTCTGCGCCCCCTTCTCAACACCGCAGGTGCTCACAGCAGCTCCCCTGGTGAGCACCGCACACTGCCTGGGTCCTCTGTCAGCCCTCACGCCTGAGGTGCAGCTTTCTGGACTGGGTGGGTGCAGGCAGCGGCTCCAGTTGAACTTCACAGGTGTGCAGGTCCACGCTGCTCTGGGCTGCGGGGGCTGCAGGGCATTTGTAGCTGAGGTCAGCAGTCTCCACACTGCACTCCTGCCCCACACTGTGCAGGTGTTTTAACCCCTCTGAGCTGTGCCAACTTCTCACTCTGTGTGTGTGGTGTATAGTGTGCAGTGTTGTGTGTGGTATGTGGTGCGTATGTGTGTGTTTTGTGATGTGTGATGTCCATATTGCATGTGCATTGTATGTTGTGTGGTGGTGTGTGTTATGTGTTGTATGTGTGCTGCATTGAGTTGTGTGTGTTGTGTGTGGTGTGTGGCATGTATGTTGTGCATGTTGTATTGAGGTATGTGTGTTACGTATGTATAGGGTATGTGATGTGTATGTTGTGCATGTTGCATGCTGTGTGTGGTGTGTATGAGGGGTTTGCATGTAATGTGTGTGCTGCATATGTGGGTTGTATGTGATACGTACTGTGTGTGAGGTCTGTGTGGGTGGTGTGTGGGTGGCTGTATATGTTGTATATGCTGCATTGTTGAGTTGTGCGTGTGTGGTGTGGTGTATGGGAGGGGTGTGTCTGTTGTGTATGTGGTGTGTGTGGGATGTGTGTATGTGGTGTATGCATGTTGTATACATTGAGTATGAGGTCTGTGCAGAGTGTGTGTGTGCGTGCGTAGGGCAGGTAGGGTGGGATGGAAACAGGTTATGCTACCAAACTGTAATCAGATATTCATTACAAGAGAAGCCAATGACTCAGAGGAAAAGGATTTGGGAAAAAGAATAGGAGAACGTCTACAGGTTCCAGCAAATGGGCAGGTGGTAGCTGGTGCCTCCATAGCCAATTCTTCACCAGAGGGAAGCAAATCAGGGTGTATCAGGGAAACACAAGCTGAGCCACATGACTGCCATCATGAGAAAGGCATGCAGGGGCAAGCTGTCCCAACACCAAGTGGTCCCTGATCTCATGGCCAGAGGTCCCAATCTTCTACAATCAGTGTGTCAGTGCCCAAGCTTCAAACAGAATCATTAATCAAAGCATAGACAAGGAGCCCGGTCAGACCTAGGTCACTCAGCTCTCTTAATCCTCAAAACACGCTGTTAGGCCCTGATAGAACGGCAAGTGTGGAGCAAGCAGCCTGGAGCATGACACCGAGCAGATAATCAAAGCTTACTTCTCCATCCCTTTGAACCAAGCACCAACGTGCACGGCGGGCTTGGGCAGGTCCATTTCTACTAAATGGTGGTGGCTCAGGAGATTCCAGGAGGGACATAAATTTGTCACCTCCCTTTCAAAACTGATGCCTATACATGTCTGTCCCTGGGATCCGGGCATGAAGCAGATCTTTACGGGGCTGAGGGACAGAGATGTGAAGTTCCTGGGGGCAGTTTCTACCTAGAGAAGCTCTGATTAGTGCCCTATGAAAGGGCTCATCTGATGTTGCTCACTCAAGTGTCAGCCACCACTCACAACCCCTGGCACCCACTGGGTGTGGCACTGGCGGCCACTGAGTCACCGTCCACACCCCCCTTCTTCTTGGGTAACAGAACCCCTGGATTGTGCTCGCTTCGGCAACACAAATACTACAAAAAAAAAAAAAAAAAAAAAAAAAAAAAAACCTGGAGGTTGGATGGTTCCTGCAACCTCCAGCAATTAGCTGTGGCCAAGTGACCCAGTCCTGATCAACGTCACATGTGCTGTTGTTCAGTTGCATCCCTGGAAAGGAGAATGTTTCCTGCTCTTCTCTTTCTCCCCAGCTGGCTGTCCATAACACGGGAAGGAGCTGAGCCAGTCACGTGGGGCTGTGCAGTGGAAGCTTGTGTGTTGACGCCGTAAGAGCAGAAACAGGAGTCTGGATCCTGACATTGTCAGCCCTGGTCAACTCCCACACTCTAGAGTGTTAGAGCATTGTCTTATTTTCTGCTTTTTTTTTTTTTTTTGTATGTGTTCGTTACATAAGCTTAACCTGTATCATAACCATTATCGTGGGTGTTCAATAAATATTCATTGAATCAATAGCAAACTTTGGAAACAGGAAAGTCACCCAAGAGCAAAGCCAGGGAGTGGGGGAGGGTGTTGTCACACAGAGGGTTAAGCCACCACCTGCTATATCCCCATCCACTATTACATTGCCAATTCAAGTACTGGCCATTCCATGTTCCCAACCCAGCTTCCTGCTAATGCACCTGGGAAGGCAACAGAACATAGCCCAAGTGCTTGGGTCCTGGCCACCCACGTGCGAAACTGATTCACTAATCTCCAGGCTCCCTATTTCAGCTTGACCCAACCCTAGCTGCTGTGGACATCTGGGGACTGAACCACCAAATGGAAGATCCCTGTGTGTGCATGTCTGTGTGTGAGGTTCGTGTGTGTCTCTTTCTGTCTGTCCCATTCAAATAAAATCAATAAATATTTGTTTGCAAGAAGAGCAAACTCCCAATAAAAATGAACTTTGCCATATATAAGAATTAACTTCATGGGGCAGTCATTGTGGCACAGTGGGTTATATGGCTGCTTGAGACACACAAATCCCATATAAGAGTGCTAGTGCGAGTCCTGGCTGCTCCACTTCCAACCCACCTTCCTGCTAATGTGCCTAGGGAGTCAGAAATAATGGCCCAAGTATGTGGGTCCCTGCCACCCATGTGGGAGACCCAGATGACCTGGATGGAGTTCCGGGATCTTGATGTTGGCTTTGCAGATGGCCCAGTCATGGCTATTGGGGGAGTACACCAGCAGATGGAATCTCTTTCTCCCTCGCTCCCTCCCTCCCTTTCTCTCTCTCTCTCTCTCTCCTCCTTCTTTCCTCTCTCTCTTTTCCTCCTCCTACCCAGCCTCCTTCCTCCATGTCACTCTGCCTTTCAAATATGTACATTTATCTTTTTTAAAAAAAATCAACTTCAGGAGACCAACTTTTGTGACAGAGTAAAAAATACAGTGGTCTCTTTCCCCAACCACCATCCACCAGGAGAAAAGTTGCAAAGCAATTGCTGGTTAGTTTCTGTGGAAAAGGTCCTGATGACAATGCAGCAAATGGGAGAAGCATTTATTCATAAAAATTAAGTCTACGTGAGCTCAGGGACAGTCTGTGGACACAACCAGCTCCACCCCAAAGCCCCGTCTCACACCTGAAATTCTTCTCTCATACAAACACTAGGAACTCTGATCCAGCCATCACTGGTAACATGACAACAATGAAATATGAGGAATAAGAAAAAGCAAAGTGTGTGATCCATACAAAAAGAGTAAAATAAGCAAACAATGGAAACTGTCTCTGAAGGGGGCTAGATGTTGGACTGAGCTGACAAAAACTATAAAAGCTGTGGTGAGGCAGGCATTGGGTTGCAGCAGGATAAGCCACTGCTTGTGATGCCAGTACCAACTATGCAGTACCAGCTACTCTGCTTCTGATCCAGCTCCCTGCAAATGCACCTGAGAAACAGCCAATGATGGCTCAAGTACTTGAGTCTGCCACCCACATGGGAGACTTTTATGGAGTCTCTCTCTCTCTCTCTCCCTCTCTCCCTCTCTCCCTTTCTCCCTCTCTCCCTCTCTCCCTCTCTCCCTCTCTCCCTCTCTCTCTGTTTCTCTTTCAAAAATAATTAAAAAAAAAAAACTGTGGTTAACGTGTTCCAACAACTAAAGGAGACCATTTCTAAAGAATTTTTTCATGTATCCTGGTCATATCAAATAGAAAATAAAGAGAAATTATTTTTAAAAGAACAAAATGAATATCCCAGCATTAAGAAGTCCAATAAATGCTTCAACAGTAGATTTAAGAGGACCAAATAGAGAATTGGTAAAGTTCAAGATAAAGGAACAGAGATCATGCAATCTGGAAGCAGAAAGAAGCAAGGATGAAAAAAACTGAGCAGAATCTCAGGGGAATGAGGGACATTGTAAAGCATACCAACGTATTCCACAAAATGTACAAGGAGACTGCAAAAATTTCACGGAAAATATATATGATGAAAAAACTATGAATCAACCTCAAAAAATTTTGCACCAAAATAAACATCTTTTAATTTCAGTTTTCTATAATTTTTGAAGTTTGCTTTTATATATAATGGAAGTAGCAAAGGTAGAGGAGAAAATGGGAGCCAGCACAATGGCATAGCAGGTTAAGCTACTGCCTATGGAGACAGAATCCCAAAAGGGCACTGGTTCGAGTCCTAGCTGCTCCACTTCCAACACACCTCCCTGCTAATGCACCTAGGAAAGCAGCAGAAGATGGCCCAGGCACTTGGGCTCCTGCACCTACATGGAAGACTAGAGGAAGCCCCTGGCTCTTGGCTTCCAATTGGCCCAACTCTGGCTGTTGCAGCCATTTAGGTAGTAAACCAGCAGATGGAAGACTTCTCTCCCTATCTTTGTCTCTCCCTTTCTCTCTGTAACTCTGCCTTTCAAATAAATATTTTTTTTACAGAAAAAAGAGAGTAGAAGACATATTTTAAAGAAACAATAGCCAAAATCTTAGGAAAAACGTTCTACATATCTAAGAAGTTCAATAAACTCAAGCTAGGATATCCATATCCAAACATGACATAGTGAATTGGTAAAAGCAGAAAACAAAGATAAAGTCTTGAGAAAAAGTACTCATCATACAGAAGGGGATCCCTATAAGATTAACAGCAAACTTCTCTTCAGAGATAAGAAAGGCCAGATGGTGTAGAATAACATAATTAAAATACTGAAAGTAGCAAATTGTCAATCAACAATCTTGCATCTGGCAAAAAAAAAAAATTCTAAATAAAATCACACTCTAATTAATTCTAAATCAAATCTATTCTAATTAATTCACATATAATCACATCATAACAGCTGTTTCAAGCAGACCATTTAGACATTTGCACAAGTTCAAGTCTTGTACCATCTCATTGAACTTGTACACAGTAAGAATGCCCTTTTCCTTCACAATTCTGAAACAAGGAATCCATTATTAACAGATAAGTTTAATTGATGATTTATACTTCATGCGTTCACTATTCACAACATTTTTATGCTAAAATAATTTGGTCATAAGATCTGATTTTCCATTTCTTCATTTTGAACTTATTGATTAGATTAATTCTTTTGCAAGTCTGCCCTGTTTTAGCGCTTCACTGAGATCCTCATAGAGTGCACCTGGTTCTCTGCACATTCTGAAAACTCTTTTGTCTCATAAAACTAAGGGCCAAATTGCTGCTTCTCTGCCAGAGAGAGAGAGTTTCTCTAGGGTTCTCTAGGGCTCCTGGTAAGTGATATGACGCCTGGAAGCCTCAGCAGTACTTCCTCCACCAAAGCCCCCATGTTGGCATGGCCCCATGTGTGTCTGACAGCAGAGTTCGTATTGTGTCAGCTGCAGTGGTTGTCATGTGCACCATCAGGCCTGGTTGTTAGGGTCCAATAGCAAATGAGCCAACTACAGATGGTGGATCTGGGCTGGCAGCTGAGCTGCTGGTGCTGGCTTGGGCAAGGCTGTCATTGGAGGCATCCAGGTAGAACACAGAAGCCAAGGCAGGAGGTACAGTTCCAGCTTCCACAGGTGCACAGGACCTTGACTTTAAGAACTCTGAAACTCTCCAAAAACATCTTTAAGATATGGAGGAGAGGGGCCAGCACTGTGGCATAGTGGGTTAAGCTGCCATCTGCAGAATCGGCATCCCATATGGGCACTGATTTGATTCCCAGCTGTTCCACTTCTGATCCATCTCCCTGTTAATGTGCTTGGGATAACAATAGAAGATGGCCCAAGTGCTTGTGCCCCTGCACCCACTTGGGAGACATGGAATAAGCTCCTAGCTGCTGGATTTGGCCTGCCTCAACCCTGGCCATTGCAGCCATCTGGGAAGTGAACCAGCAGATGCAAGACCTCTCTCTCTCTCTCTCTCTCTCTCTCTCTCTCTCTCTTCCCCACCCTCTCTCTGTCTCTCACTCTCTGTTTCTTTATCTCTATGTGTAACTCTGACTTTCAAATGAATAAATAAATCTTTAAAAACAGAATATGTAAGAGAAAAAAAATTCCCAGATTAACAAGAGCTTAGAAAATTTGTTGCTAGCAGGTGGGCCTTAGGAGAAACTCAAAGGAAGCTCTCCAGGCAGAAAGCAAGTAAAAGCAAGAGTTATTCTAATTCTTACAGAGGGAAAAAGAGTGCCAATAAATACAGTATATAGATAGCTCTAAAAAGGCTATATTTTTATATTTCTTTCCTGTTTTTCTCTTAACTGATTATGAGTCATTAAACCAAGTACTATGTATACAATGATACTGCTGGACTGCGAACAGCATACTTGACAATAACAGCACCAAGAAGTAGATTCACATCAGAGAAGGGAAAAGACTCCAGATGGTACACTGAACCCAGAGAAAGAAATCCAGAGAAACAGAAGTGAATAAGAAGCTTTCTATACAAAGCCCATAAATACACACGTGCTTGCCTTTTTCTCTTAGCTTCTTTAAAAGATGGAAGTTTCCATAAACCAGTAATGACAATAATGTGTTCTTAGGTTTGCACCATAAATAGAGATGCCATGTATATACTAATAGTAGAGGAGGGAAGCCATTACTCAGGAGTAAAATCTCGGTCTTTCACTGACATTCAGTGTAAGTCTGGAGGTGATTTGGACAAATCCAAGTGTACAATGCAAGACTTAGAACAACCACTAGAAAAAAATCACTTGAGAAATTTTAATTATTAAAGGAATTAAAGTGATCTTCTAGAAAGTGTTCAGCTAAGACAAATGGAAGCAGGACAAGAAGAACAGACATAAGAAAGAAATGTTAGACACAGGGAAAACAAAGGAAGAACAGGAAGTCCAGCTGTCCCCATAAAAGTTGTATGAATTAAGTCATACCAACACAGGCAGTGTATTTGTCTACTAAGGCTTCCATTAAAAAAAAAATCACAGGCTAAGTGGCCCAAGCCAAAGACATTCTTTTATTCCCATTGTTCAGGAAATTAAGGTGGCAGCAAACTGCGTTTCTGCAGAGGGCACCCTTCCTGGCTTGCCGATGCCACTTTCTCGCTGTGTCCCTGCACGGCCCTTCCCTGTGAGCACAAAGACAGATCTCGGGTGCTTCTTGCTTTTTGCACAGGACAGTGATCCTATGAGATCAGGGTGCTACCTTAATGGTATTATTTAATCTAAACTAACTCGCTGAAAGTTAAATCTCCAAGTGCAATCACATTGGGATTTGGGGATTTACCATCGGAAGGTGCTTCAAAAAGCTTACAGAATGTGGAATTAAAGCATAAATTCATCTTAGTGCAAAAAAGAAAAAAGACCTTAAAACTCATAAATGTAAAGGATTGTCAAAAAATTCACAAGGCCTGACATGCAATTCTGGCATCCCATATGGCCGCCAGTTCATGTTCCAGACACTCCACTTCCAATCAAGCTCTCTGCTGTGGCCTGGGAAAGCAGTAGAAGATGGCTCAATTCCTTGGGCCCCTGCATTCATGTGGGAGACCCAGAAGAATCTCCTGGCACCTGGCTTCAGATCAGCCCAGCTCGTGCTGTTGCAGCCATTTGGGGAGGGAACCAGCAGACGGAAGAACTTTCTCTTTCCCTGTCTTTCCCTCCACCTTTCAAATAAATACATTATTTTTAAATTTCACAAAACTGTGTATTATGAAAAATCATACCTGGATTTTAAAATTTTAACACCAAAAAAAGCCTATGTTTTAATTCCATTTTCCACAAAGTTTTTGAAGTACCTTATGTGAACTTTGGAGAACATAATCCAGTCCATAACAATATCCAGATAAAATTGGAGAAGGGGGCAGGCATTTGACCTGGCAGTTAAGAAACCAGTGGGGCACCCACTTTCCATATTGGGGTGTGTGCATCCCATACTTCACTCTCATTCTTGACTCCAGTCTCCTGCTAATGTGGCCCTGAGAAACAGCAGTGTTGGTTTAAGGAGTTGGGTTCCAGCCACTCATGAAGGAGCCCTGGATTGAGCTCCTGGTCCCCAGCTTTGGCCCCAGTCTGACCAGGGGTTATTACGTGCATTTGTGGAGTCAACCAGTAGATGGGAATTCTCTCTAGTCCCTTCTCTCTCTCTCTCTCTCTCTCTCTCAAACTCTGTATATGTGTGCATGTGTCTTCCACCCAAATAAACAAATTTTTAAAATTTAACTAAATTATGGGGCTGGCATTGTGGCACCTATGACACCAGCATGCCATATGAGCACCAGTTAGAGCCCTGGCTGCTGCACTTCCTATCCAGGTTCCTGCTAATGTACCTGAGAAAGCAGCAGCAGATGGAAAGTCAGTCTCTCCCTCTCTCTCTCTCTCTCTCTCTCTCTCTCTCTCTCTGTGTGTGTATATGTGTGTATGTGTGTCTTTCCCCTTCTCTCTGTAGTTTTGCCTTTCAAATAAATAAATAAGTCTTTTTTAAAATAAGATAAATTAGGGGCTGGTGTTGTGGCACAGTAGGTTAAGCTGCTGCCTACAATGTCAGCATCCCATATGGGCACCACCTCCAGTCCTAGCTGCTCCATTTCCAATGCAGCTCCCTGTTAATGGCCTGGGAAAAGCAGCAGAGTATAATGCAAGGGTTTGGGCCCCTGCACCGTGAGGGAGACCCCAATGAAGCTCTTGGATCCTGGCTTCGGCTTGCCCAAGCCCCAGCCATTGCAATCATTCTGGGAGTGAACCAGTGGATGGAAGATCCCTCCATTTGTCTTTCCTTCTCTCTCTGTAGCTATACCTTTCAAATAAATAAAATATTTAAATAAATAACAAAATAAATTAAAATGTATAGGTGATATGCTAGCTAAAATTATAATAAAGAACAGTATCATGACTGGTACTGTGGCATAGTAGGCTAACCCTCTGCCTGAAGCCCAGAATCCCATATTGGCACCGATTCATGTTCCTGCTGCTCCTCTTCCCATCCAGCTCTCTGCTGTGGCCTGGAAAGCAGTAGAGGATGGTCCAAGTCCTTGGGTCCCTGTACCCATATGGGAGACCCGGAAGAAGCTCCTGGCTCCTGACTTCAGATCAGCCCAGCTCTGGCTGTTGAGGCCAATTGGGTAGCAAACCAGCAGATGAAAGACCTCTCTCTCTCTCTCTCTCTGCCTCTCCTTCTCTCTCTTTGTAACTCTAACTTTCAAATAAATAAATAAATCTTAAAAAAGAGTGAATTTGAGCCCCTTACTTTCATCAGCAACAAAAATTATATCAAAATTATCAGGAATCTTAAGATAAAACTATAAAACTCTTGGAAGACAATATAGGTGTATGTCTCCATGACTTGGAATAGGCAGTAGATTCTGACATGTGGCACAAAAACACATACACAAAAGAAAAAAAATAAATTAGACCATACCAAAATCAAAACATTTACACTACAAATGGGTGTGGGGTAAATAGGAACCCCTTGTACTACATCACAATTTTTGTTTCATAAATTTAAAACTATTCTGAAACAAAAGATTTTTAAAAATAAAGTAGAAAAAAGAATGAGAGAAAATATTTGCAAATCAAATATCTGGTAAAGAAGAAATATCTACAGTATCTAAGTCACACTTACAGCACAGCAATAAAAAGACAAATAACCCAATTTTATAAATGGATCAGGATTTGAGTAGACATTTCTCCCAAGAAAATACACAAATGGGCAAATAAAATCTCAAAAGATATTCAATGCCATTAGTCTTCAGGGAAATGAAAATCAAAACAAAATGGGGGCTGGCGCCACGGCTCACTAGGCTAAACCTCCGCCTTGTGGCGCCGGCACACCGGGTTCTAGTCCCGGTCAGGGTGCCGGATTCTGTCCTTGTTGCCCCTCTTCCATGCCAGATCTCTGCTGTGGCCCAGGGGGCAGTGGAGGATGGCCCAAGTGCTTGAGCCTTGCACCCCATGGGAGACCAGGATAAGTACCTGGCTCCTACCATTGGATCAGCGCAGCGCGCCGGCCACGGTGGCCATTGGAGGGTGAACCAACGGCAAAGGAAGACCTTTCTCTCTGTCTCTCTCTCTCTCACTGTCCACTCTGCCTGTCAAAAAAATAACAAATAATAAATTAAAAATTTTTTAAAAATGGGGGACAGATACGGCACAGTGGGTGAGGCCACCACTTGAGGTACCCATATCCCATCTTAAGGTGCTGCTGTGGGTCCCAGCTCCTCCACTTCCAGCTTCCTGTTAATACACCTGGAAAGGCAGCAGGTATTGGCTCATGTACTTGGGTCCCTCCTACCCATGTAGGAGACCTGGATGGAGCTCCTTGTTCCTAGACTTGCTCTTGCCTTCTCTCTCATCATGTCACTCTTCCTTATTTATAAATAAATAAATAAGTCTCAAAAAATGAGATATCACTTCATACCTATTAGCATGACTACAGTCAAAAAGACAGATAGTAACAGATACTGGTGGAGATAAAGAAAAATTGAAATTCTCATACATTGCTCGTGGGAATGTAAATTTGTGCAATTGCTTTGGGAAATAATTTGACAATGCCACAGTTGAACAGGGAGTTTTTCTATGGTCTAGCAATTCCACTCCTATTTATATACCAAACAGGAGTGAAAACATACCACAGAAAAACTGTTACATGAGTGTTTGTAATAACATTCTTCACAATGGCTAAAAGTGGGAACAGTCCAAATGTCCATCAATGGAAGAATGGATAATAAGATTTGGCATATCCATGATATCCATGCAATGGAATGTGATTTGGCAAAAAAAAAATAATAAATTTATAGTAAATGCTACAGCTTGGATGAACCATGAAAACATAACGTTAAGTGAAAGAAGCTGTCACAGTATAGCACATACTGTATAATTCAATTTATTTGAGAACTCTAGAATAGGTAAATTGTTTGTTTGTTTTTCTTATTTATGTGAAAGGCAGAATGACAGAGAGAGGGAGAGAGAGAGGGAGAGAGAGAAAAAGAGAAAGAGAGCTTCAATCCTCTAGTTCACTCCCCCAAATGCTGGGCCAGTCTGAAGCCAGGAGGAATAACTCCATCTGGGTCTCTATGTGGTGGTAGAGGCCCCAGTACGTGGATTGTTTTCTGCTGCCTTCTCAAGTGCAGTGTCAAGAAGCTGGATCAGAGGCAGAGCAGCTGGGATTCCAACAGGTGCCCCAGTATGGGAAGCCAGCTTTGCAAGCAACAGCTTAACCAAGTAAACAACAACAGTGCTCTGCAGAATAGACAAATTTCTAGTCACTAAGTGGAGTATCAGTTGTCTAAGGCTTGGGGGCAGTTGGGGAGACAAAACTTCCTCCACAGAGTAACCTTCAAAAGAATCTTGCCATAGCCACCATTGTTGGACCATGTTACATGCTAGGCTCTATCCCACAATACTCTTAAAAATCCTTGCCTTGGAATGTAATTATCTCCCCCATTTGTACAGGGAAATACATTTGTACATGCTTGGATAAGCTAAGGAACACGTCTGTTACACATGTGTCACACATGGGATGTGTCACATATCCCATAAGGATGGAGCTTGGTTTCAGATGCACATATGAATCTCAGTTCTCCAACACGGTGCTTCCACAAACCAGCCCTGTCTCTTGAGTCCTTCCAAAACCCTTTATCTCCACAGTCCCAAGGCAAAGAAGAACACACGTTTCAATAGGGCAATCTTTGGGATTTGCTTATACTTCTCAGTTATCCAAGATATGCTTGACAGTTTTTTAAAAAGCAGAAGTCAAGGCTGGAGGGCCTCCTGGATCCTGAGTTCAGAGCTTGAACTTTAATGCTTAGAAAATTCTCCCTCTGCCTAAGACAGGAAGAGATCCCTGTAGTGTAAACTGAAACTGCATGGAAACAACTATAGGGAATATCTTTAAAGAGGAAACTGAATGAAGAAGATTGATGTTATTTAAGAACACTCTCCAGTGATAAAATTCAGTTACTGTCTTAACTACACGTTGGCTCAGTTTACATTGTATTACTCAAGGATCTCCAAAGAACCAATGGGAGACAGGTGGAAAAAGAAAGGTAGGCACAATGGAATGAAGCTGGAAATCAACAACTCAAGAATCTCTAGAACATGTGCAAACACATGAAGAATGAACAACGTGCTCCTGAATGAACAGTGGGTCTTAGAAGAAATCAAAAGAGAAATCAAAAAATTTCTGGAAACAAATAAAGATGACAATGCAACATATCAAAATGTATGGGATACAGCAAAAACAATGTTAAGAGGAAAGAATCATTAGGAATTATTGTAAAGAGCTGTATGCCAACAAATCGGGAAACCTAGAAGTGGACAGATTCCTGGACACATGCAATCTACCAAAATTGAGCCATAAAGACATAGAAAACCTAAACAGACCCATAACCAGGAAGGAAATTGAGTTAGTAATAAAGGCCCTCCCAACAAAGGTAAGCCCAGGACCAGATGGCTTCACTGCTGAACTCTACCAGGCATTTAAAGAAAAACTAACTCCAATCTTCTCTAGCTATTCAAAACCATTGAAAGGGAAGGAATCCTCCCAAAATTCTTCTATGAAACAAGCATCACCTTAATTCTTAAACCTGAAAAAGATACAATAGAGAAAGAGAACTGCAAACCAACTGCCTGATGAACATAAATGCAAAAATCCTCAGTAAAACACTAGCCAATTGAATCCAACAACACATCAGAAAGCTCATTCAACCAGACGGACCAAGTGGGACTTATCCCTGGCATGCAGAGATGGTTCAACATTTGCAAATCAATCAATGTGATACATCACATTAACAAACTGAAGAACAAAAGCCATATAATTATCTCAATAATGCAGAGAAAGCATTTGATAAAATACAACACCCTTTCTTGATGAAAACCTTAAGTAAAATGGGTATAGAAAGAACATTCCTCAACACAACCAGGGCAATTTATGAAAAGCCCATGGCCAGCATCTTATTGAATGGGGAAAAGTTGAAACATTCCCATTAAGATCAAGAACCAGACAAGGATGCCCATTCTCACAATTGCTATTCAATACAGTCCTGGAAGTTTTAGCCAGAGCCATTAGACAAGGAAAAGAAACCAAAGGGATACAAACTGGGAAGGAGGCAGTCAAACTATCCCTATTTGCAGATGACATGATTCTATATGCAGTTGGTCCAAGAGACTCCACTGAGAGACTATTAGAACTCATAAAACATTTTGGTAAAGTGTCAGAATATAAAATCAAATCAACACAGAAATATCAATAGTCTTTATATACACAGACAATACCTAAGATAAGTCCAATTCACAATAGCTCCAAAAATAATTAAATACCTTGGAATAAATTTAACCATGAATGCAAAAGATCTCCACAATGAAAATTATAAAAACTAAAGAAAGAAATAGAAAAATATGCAAAGAAATGGAAAAAAAATCTTCCATGTTCATGGATTGGAAGAATCAATATCATCAAAATGTCCATGCTATCAAAAGCAATCCATAGATTCAGTGTAATACCAATCAAAATACCAAGGACATTCTTCTCATATATAGAATAAACAATGCTGAAATTCATATGGAAACACAGGAGATTCTGAATAGCTAAAACAATCTTACACAACAAAAACAAAGCCAGAGGAATCACAATACCAGATTTCAAGACATACTACAGGGCACTCATAATCAAAACAACCTGGTACTGGCACAAAAACAGATGGATAGACCAATGGAAGAGAATAAAAACTCCAAAAATCAATCCACACACCTACAACCAACTTATCATTGAAAAAAGAAGCTAAAATTAATCCCTGGAGCAAGGACAGCTTCTTCAACAAATGGTGCTGGGAAAACTGGATCTCTGCATACAGAAATATGAAACAAGACCCCTACCTTACGCCTTATACAAAAATCCACTCAAAATGAATCAAAGATCTAAATCTACAACCAGAAACCATCAAATTATTAGAGAACATTTGAGAAAGTCTGCAAGACATTGTCCTAGGCAAAGACTTCTTGGAAAAGACCTCAGAAGCACAGGCAATCATCGCCAAGACTGAATAGTAGGATTACCTCAAATTGAGAAGCTTCTGTGCTACAAAACAAACACTCAGAAAAGTGAAAAGGCAACCAACAGAATGAGAGAAAACACTTGCAAACTATGCAACTGATAAAGGGTTAATATCCAAAACTATAAAGAGCTCAAGAATTTCATCAACAACGAAATAAACAATCCAGTGAAGAAATGAGCAAAAGATTCAAACAAGCATTTCCTCAAGAGGAAATTCAAATGGGCAACAGACACATGGAAAAATATTTAGCATCACTAGCATTAGGGAAATGCAAATCAAAACCACAATGAGGTTTCACCTCACCCCAGTTAGAATGGTTCTCCTACAGAAATCAACAAACAAATGCTGGTGAGGATATGGGGAAAAAGGTACCTTAATCTACTATTGGTGGGAATATAACTAGTACAGCCACTGTGGAAGGCAGTATGGAGATACCTCAAAAATCTGAATATAGACCTACCATATGACCCAGCCATCCCACTCCTGAGAAGTTACTCAAAGGAAATGAAATCAGAATATGAAACAGTTATACATATCCCCATGTTTATTGCAGCTCAATTCACAATAGCTAAGATATGGAATCAACCCAAATACCCATCAACTGAAGACTGGATAAAGAAATTATGGGATATGTACACCATAGAATACTACGGAGCAGTAAAAAAAAAAAAAAATCCTTTCATTTGCAACAAAATGGATGCAACTGGAAAACATTATACTTAGCAAAGTAAGCCAAGTGCAAAAAGACAAATATCCTATGTTCTCCCTGATCTGTGGTAACTAATAGAGTACCTAAAAGATAATGTATAGAAATGAAATTGACACTTAGAGATGCGATGACTTTGAACAGCCCTTGTCTCATCTATTGAGGAACAATTTTTTTTATACCATTTGTTGAACTCTTTACTTAATGTAGGGTTAATCTTATGTATATAAAGTTATTTGAAAGGAGATCTTGGTAAAAAATAATTATGGGAATAGGAAGGGGGAGGAAGAAGGGTGGAAAGGAGGGCAGCATGGGAAGAATCACTATGTTCTTAAATTTGTATTTAGGAAATGCATGAAGTTTGTATTAAATAAAATGTTTCTTGGTAAAAAAAAATGTAAGGAACACAAATGTATTTTTTTTATTTTTTTTTATTTTTTTTGACAGGCAGAGTGGACAGTGAGAGAGAGAGACAGAGAGAAAGGTCTTCCTTTGCCGTTGGTTCACCCTCCAATGGCCGCCGCGGCCGGCGCGCTGCGGCCGGTGCACCGCGCTGATCCGATGGCAGGAGCCAGGAGCCAGGTGCTTTTCCTGGTCTCCCATGGGGTGC
This sequence comes from Oryctolagus cuniculus, assembly GCF_051225735.1. Lineage (NCBI taxonomy): Eukaryota > Metazoa > Chordata > Mammalia > Lagomorpha > Leporidae > Oryctolagus > Oryctolagus cuniculus. The sequence continues at coordinate 122,494,076 of NC_142869.1, read as the reverse complement.
AGGGCCCAAGCACCTGGGCCATCCTCCACTGCACTCCCTGGCCACAGCAGAGAGCTGGCCTGGAAGAGGGGCAACCGGGACAGAATCCAGAGCCCCGACCGGGACTAGAACCTGGTGTGCCGGCGCCGCTAGGCGGAGGATTAGCCTAGTGAGCTGCGGCGCCGGCCACAAATGTAGAACTTAATAAATTACCCCTGTGGGGCCCCCAAAAAAATTTTAAAGAAGAAGGAAAGAAATAAAGAGGGAGGGATGGAAGTGGAAGAAAAATATTGTGTTCTAAGAATTGTATCTATGCTAAATCTGTTCTCTTTGTATTAATATCACATTTACATGAAAATTAATGGGAATTGTGTTGTAGTAACCATGCATTTGCTATGATTGTGAGAATCTAATATGCTAAAGTTTCTTTTAAAAATAAAAAATAGGAGAAAATTATAAAAAGCTATCAAAGAAAATAAAGAAAATTCAAATCAATGAAAATAGGAAAGGTAGCTAGAGATAGGAGACAGATGATAGAGATGACATAGATAGATGATACTTAGTAGATACACAGATGATAGAGATAGATGATGGTTATATAGGTAGAGAGATTGATAGATAGATATACAGTCAGATGATAGGAAGGGATTTATTACACAAATTGTCTCATATGGCTATGGAGACAAAGAAGTTTCCTGATCTGCAGTCTACAAGCTGGGGCATCAATAAAGCTAGCAGTATGGCAAAGGCCTGAGGACCAGGGAAGCTGATAGCGTTAAGTTCAAAGCCCTGAGAACCTGGGGGGCTGATGATGCAAGTTAAGAGTTTGAAAGCACCAAGAACCTGGAGCTCTGACATCCAAGGCCAGGACAAAATGGGTGCTCCAGCTCCAGAAGAGAGAGAATGAATTCACTCTTCCTCTACCATTTTGTTCTGCCCAGTTCCTCAACCAACTATCTAGTGCACATTCACTGAAGGCTAATCTTCCTTGCTCAGCCCATTGACTCAGTGCACATCTCTTCCAGAGCCACCCAAAATCCTGCTATCACAGCTTCCTGGGCATCCCTTAACACAGGCAAGTTGACAGTTAAAACTAACTACCACATATGTCAAGATCCCTGTCAAAAGAGACCTGTCTATTGGTCTGGAATACCAAGAAGGGGGTCTGTGACCACCTCCGACAGCTTCCCTGTTGGGGTGGCATGGAACCGTGGGTGCACTGAGGAATTAAGCAAACACTTTCCCACAAGGGGCCAGGGTGAGGCCAAGGGGACATTCATTCCAGGAACAAATAAAAAAATTTACGGGGCACCAAAAAGCTCAGGAATCAAGGTAAATAATATCTTAATGCAATACCTTTTACATATAAATGAAGGCAAAAGGATGAGTGAAACAGCAAAACTGCAAGCAAAGATGGGGTTCATAGTCCTAAGTTGTTTTCCCTTTTACCTTGGGTTCCAGTAGGGACGCTGTTCCTGAGGGGCCCAAAACCCAAAGGAAGTAAGGGAGGAGCCTTTGGACTTTTGCAATAGAATTTGTTCTCTACTGAAATGGTCCAAAAGGAAACCAAGGAGGGTGGAAACTGCAACATTTCAGGGGGGAAAAAAAAAACAGGCAGCCCCAGTAGGGTGGAGTCAAAATGGTCCCAAACACTGTGTCTCCAGCTGATGCTCACAGGGAGTAAGCTTTCTTGGAACACTGAGGCAACAGGCCAAGTAGACCAGGACACGGAACCCTCGTGACAGTCCTCCGCATTGCTGCACTTACTCTTCCTTATCCCGATGAGGAAACAAAGCCCTAAGAGTGAAGTCACAGTTCCAGAGCAACACAGCTGGAAGGGAAGGGCCAGAGCTAAGTCCCAGACCACTCGCCCCACAGACACCCACTTTCAGCATCCACACCCCACCCTCCACCCTCAGCTTCTGAGCCAGTGCTGACATCATGGACCCTGGGCCGCTGGATCCTCACCATTCACCTCCCAGGTTTGGGCTTGAGTGATCTGCACTGATTAGGGGAGGGATTGGCCAGGAAAGGGGGCTGAGAAACAAATGCTTTCCCATCTGACCAAGGAGACAATGCCAGGTTGGAAGCTACTGGGGTGGCACAGCCAAAGGGGTGCCAAAAACTCTTGAGTGGGCTGCAGCTTTGCCCTGGGCCAGGATAGTTCCTGACCCATCACTGACCCTCATGAGTGCTTGTTGAGCCTGCAGTGAGTGGATGAAGGGTTCCCAACACCCTCCCTGGGAGTTTACTCTGCCTTGTGGGGGTCAAAATCAGTTTCTGGGAGCCACTGTGTTACTGAATCAGAGAAGGAAAGAGTGACTGAACAGCCATCGGCCATCTTACAGGAGAAGTGGGGCCCAGGGCAGCACTGAGCGGGCCCAGGTGAGAATCAGCCAGCAAGTAGAAGGCCCCAGAACATCTCTATTAGGAGGAAGCGATGAAGACATTGTGACTGCTTTTCCCAGCTCATCAACTGGCCTATCCATAGCAAACTTGCAAAGTGTGACACTTTAGGCAGCAACAAATGACCGATCTGGGATCCAGCCTGGGGCTGCAAGTTCTGTCATTGTTCCACGTGGCTGCCTGACTTACACCGGGGCCAGAAACAATTCACTACTTCTCCTTAAAAGAGCAATTTCCCCTCAGAGTGATGGATGGCCTGTCACTCAGCAGCCACACACCAACCCATCTCTCACCCCTCACGCAGCTGCGCCACTCCAGGGCTTCACGGTAAATTAATCAACAACTGAGAGCAGGTTGTGCTCAGATATGGGTTGGGGAGAACAAATCTCTGAATTTGAAGAGACAAGGCCAATCAAATTACAGCTCTGGCCTCTGCCCCCCACCAGACGGTGTAACCTGCTGTCCGATTAAGAAAGGCAAAGACACACAAGCTCCGTGATTTGGGGACTTGGAGGCACAGGGACAAGTCCCCAGGTAGAGCTGGCCTTGGAAGTTTCCTGTAAAAAAAAAAGAGAGCATGGAACTCACAATAGGATAGCACTGAATACCTTTCAGGCTGGCCGATATGAAGAAATCTGACAGCACGAGAGTTGGCAGGGATGACTAGCAGTGAGTGCTCTTGTTCTCTGCTTGTGGGTGTGAGCTGTGGTCTGCCTAAGTGTGTCCCGCAAAGGGCTGGAAGCTTGGTCCTCAGGGGGTGACATGGAAGTGACGGAAATGATGGGTGGGCCTTGTGAAAGTCGCTTAGGTCCCTGGAGTGCTACCCCAAGAAGGCATCAAGGCAATTCGCGTGTGACCTCTTGGTAGCACCCATGAGGCCTGAGCCTGGTTGCCCAGCCTTTCAGACTTCCTGGTGAAGTGACTGCTTCCTCACACACATGTTCTTTCTTCAAATATTTATTTATTCGTTTGAGAGGCAGAACCACAGGCAGAGAGAGGGAGAGACAGAGAGGTATTCCATCCACTAGTTCACTCCCCAAATGGACACGACAGCTAGAGCTGGGCCAATCCAAAGCCACCCAGGAGCTTCTTCCAGGTCTCTCATGTGGGTACAAAGGACCAAGCACTTGGGCCATCTTCAACTGCCTTCCCGGGCCATCAGCACGAATCTGGCCTGGAAGTGGAACAACCAGGACTCAAAGCAGTGTCCATATGGGATGCCGGCAATACAGGTGGATGCTTAACCTACTAGGCCACAGCACTGGCCCCATCACACACATGTTCTTGTCATGATGGGATACAGAGGGGCCCTCACCAGAGGTTGAACCAGTGGGGCTACCTGATCTTGCCCTTCCAGCCCACCCCCCAGAACCATGAGCCAAAATAGATCTCTTTTCCTTAAAATTCACTAGTCTCTGTGGTGTTGTGTTATTAACAGGGAGAGAAGGACATAACAGTGTGTGATGTGGAGAAAGCACTACAGGAAACAATTCATTACTATCCTGTCTCTTGACTGTGCACCTGCTGGGTGACCTAACCACACTCTTCCTAGGTGTGAAACCAACAGACGTGTATGTGGATGCCCCACAGACACACAAAAATGTCCACTGTGGTGTTGCTCGTAGCTCACAAATGGGGGAGCAACCCGAATGTCCATCAACAGTAGAATAAATAAACAGAACTCTTTGTCAAATGTGTCCATCAGCTATTTGTTACTACAATGAAATACCTGCAACAAGCGACTTAGGAAAAAAAGAGGTTTGTTTCAGCTCTCAGCTCTACAGGTCTACAGTGCACGATTGGGTACCCCCTGTTATCTGGCATCTGGTGAATCTTTCCTGCTGGCAAAGTCCCAGGGCAACCTGGAGCATCACATGGCCAAGAGGAGTGGTCTGTGTCCATGTCTCCTGAGTAAGCCACGGTGACTTCAGCAGGGGGGCTCTGCCTTAACAGTCTGCTCCAGTCTACTCACTTCCCAGAGCCTCAGCTCTAAGCAACGTAGTCCTACTATATTTTCACCCTCCCGGCACCTTTAACTCACAACTTTGGGGGTTAAACATCTGCATGAGTTTAGGAGCCAGACCCTGTTTAGACAAAAGCACCAAATACAGACAAATTTCACAAATGTAGTATTACATCTGAAAAATACAGACTAAAGAAACATGTACAGAATCACCCTATTCAAGATTAAACGGGAAAACCTGCAAAATTAGGCATGCTGGTGTCTAGAGATATGTTCTCATGTAACAAAGCTATAAAACTACCCAAAGCTTAAAGGATGAATAAACTCAGTTTCAAAAGAGTGGTTGCAAGTGAGAAATAAGCACCTGGGGGCTTGGGAGTTCTCGGTAACGTTCTGTGTCTCAAGCTGGGAGGTGGAGGCACAGGTGGTCAGTGTAGTTTTATTACTCTTTAAATTACTTATGTGGATATTAAATACACATTTACTCATATGACTGAAATATATTTCCTAGTAAAAGAATTAAGGAGGAGGTGAGCATTGCAGCACAGCAGGTTAAGCAGCCCCCGGGATACCTGCAACCCATGTTGGAGGGTTGGAATATCAGTTCGAGTCCCACCTACTTCGCTTTCTTTTTTTTTAAGATTTACTTATTTATTTGAAAGTCAGAGTTACCCAGAGAGAGAAAGAGAGGCAGAGAGAGAGAGAGAGGTCTTCCATCCGCTGGTTCACTCTCCAATTGGCCACAACGGCCAGAGCTGCACTCATCTAAACCCAGGAGCCAGGAGCTTCTTCCAGGTCTCCCATGGAGGTATAGGGGCCCAAGAACTTGGACCGTCTTCTACTGCTTTCCCAGGCCACAGCAGAGAACTGTATCAGAAGTGGAGCATCCAGGACTCAAACCCTGTAGTGTCGGCACTACAGGCAGTGGCTTTACTCGTTACGCCACAGCGCCGGCCCTGCTACTTTACTTTCAATCCAGCTCCCTGCTAACATATCTGGAAAGCAGCAGATGATGGCTCAAGGACTTGAGTTCTTGCCACAAACCAAGAGATGCAGAGAGAGTTCCTGGCTTCAGACTAGCCCAGCCACAGCTACTGAGGTCATTTGGGGAGTGAACCAGTGGATGGAGGATCTCTCTCTTGCTGTGCACTCTACTTTTCAAATAACTTTTTGTGTTCAACTGAGGAGTGCAAGTGACACGGCAAAATGAACGATTAGACTGTTCAGAGATGTTCCAGGTGAGATGAGAATGCCCTAAAAAGAGACAGGCCCTACAAAAGCAGGGCTTCCCACCACACAATGCAGGCCCCATGGCTGCTCTGCCATCCACTCAGCTAGGGACCAAAAAATGTCTGAAGCTGAAGGAAATGGGGAAGGGACTGTCTTGGAGTCACTCTGCTGCCTCCAAACCTCTTTCATGAAGCATGCACAGCTGCCCAGTCCCAACAAATGTGGCCCACATGTCACACAGGGAGCACTGCTCCCCCAGCAATCCTCCAGGGAGACACCATCATACCCATTTTACAGGTGAGAAAACTCAGACTCAAAGTTCATTTCACCTTCCCAGTATTCTGTTCAGTATTGCACAAATAGTAAAAGTACGGGCAGATCTCAAACTTGAGTCTGCCTGATGCCAAAGTTTGAACTCTTTTCAATATGTTTTAAGAATTTTTTTAAAGATTATTTAAATTTTTAAAGATTATTTATTTGAAAAACAGTGTTAGAGAGAGAGAGAGAGAAATATCTTCCATTCACTGGTTCACTCCCCAAATAGCCACAACAGTTGGGGCTGCCCCAGGCCAGAGCCAGGAGCCAGGGGCTTTATCCAGGTCTCCCACATGGGTACAGGAGACCAAGTGCTTGGATCATCTTCTGCTGCTTTCTCAGTGCATTAGTAGGGAGCTGGATAGGAAATAAGGTACCTGGGACTCGAACCTGTGCCCATATGGGATGCCAGCATCACAGGCAGTAGCCCAACCCGCTATACCATAATGGCAGCTCCCTTTCAATACTTCTGAGTATCGTCATTCACCCATCTCCTTCTCCATACACTACTAAAGTTCCATTGGAGAAAGCATCCCTTCCTCTCAGGCTGTTTCACATAAGCTCAATTCAGAAAGGAGCAGTTTTACTTCACCTAACACAGCTGCCAAGGCCAGTTGCATAATTGGGCAATAAGCAGCCACTGCAATTAGCAAGAAGTGAAAACCGAGCAAGGATGCAAGGGAATTGTACTCCTACTCTGCAGATCAAACTGAAGTGTTCTTATTTTCTGTGAAAAAAAAAAAAAAGAGGCAGGAGGGGAGGCAAGCCTCCAGCAGCTCTGGCAGACATGGTTGAGGTAGCACTGGTGAGTGCTTCCTGTTAAGGAAAGCAGAGCCCCAGGCTCCCATCACAATAACCTGGAGAGCTGAGAGCACCCAAATCAGAGTGAGCCTTGGAGAAGCAGCTCTGGGTTGGCCTCCCCGACTGCAAGCTCCTCCTTCCAAACACCACCTTGATCTTGCTACACGGCAGCCAGGTCCTAGCTCCTTTGAGTCCCTGGTGTCTTCATTTGAGATTTATGACTGATATGATGAATAAGCTCCTCTCTGTCCCTCTTGTTAGCAGAGGTATCTGGAATAGAGGTTCTTGTCTTCCCGTAAGAACAGAGTTTGAGATGGGAGACAGAGAGAAGTGATAAGCAAGGCAGTGAGCCTTAAAGAGGAATTGCATCCATCCGAATAGGTGGGTGGAAACCTCTTCAGACAGACGGATCTGAGACAGAGTGCCCTGTCTACATGCAGACAAAGTTTATAAGGGTGTGGGGTCTACTCCTTCCCACAATTTCTCCCCCACCCCCAACCCTCTTCTCCAGGATGAAGCTGGCCTGGAAGTGGAACAACCAGGACTCAAAGCAGTGTCCATATGGGATGCCGGCAATACAGGTGGATGCTTAACCTACTAGGCCACAGCACTGGCCCCATCACACACATGTTCTTGTCATGATGGGATACAGAGGGGCCCTCACCAGAGGTTGAACCAGTGGGGCTACCTGATCTTGCCCTTCCAGCCCACCCCCCAGAACCATGAGCCAAAATAGATCTCTTTTCCTTAAAATTCACTAGTCTCTGTGGTGTTGTGTTATTAACAGGGAGAGAAGGACATAGCAGTGTGTGACGTGGTGAACAAGTGTTTTCTGGGGGTGAAATAGGTGAAATTCCTCCAAAGGTTTTGTGACCCAGTATTATCAGACTGGGAATTCTGCTTAGATTCTGCTTGGGTGTTTTCCAGGGAGGAAGGCTGGGCCCACCTCTAAAGGTATTGGGGTACAGACAGGACTTTATAGCATGAAATACCAGGCTGCTTCCAAGGCTGCTACATTCCTTTCTGCAGGTGCTTTGGTTTCCTCCCCCACCCACAAGCTAATTTCTATCTTCCCACCTAACACTCTCACCTCACTTCCTGCCATGTGGATGTCTGGGGGAAAGGATCCCAGGCAGAGGCAACCAGGGCCATTCTTCAGTAGGCTGGAGACCCAGAAGAGGGTCCTTGAGGCTGGAGTGAGTGAGCAAGGAAGAGAGGGGCAGGAGGTGAAGCCAGACAGGAAACACAGAGCAAAGTCAGGGGCAGGGGCTATTCTCAATGAAAGGCTGCTACAGGATTTGAGCACAAAGGCTATATGGTCTGATTGACCTTGGAAAAGATCACTCTGGCTGCTGGTGAAGAATGGAGTGCAGAGGAGTGAAGGTGGAAGCAGAGACAGGTTGGAGGCTGCAGGGGAGAGGAGGTGAGAGCCTATGGCAGATGGGAGCTGGTGGCATCAGTGGATGATGGATTAATCTTGGTGGTGAAGTCGACAGCACACCCTGATGGAACTGGGGAAGAGTGTAAAAGAATGGACCCAACAATGATTGCCAACACTCATGGTCTTGCAACCAGGCATAACATAACAGAAGCCAACAACTATGACTACCTAAATATAAAGCATGAAGCTGATGCTTCCAGGCTGGACTGCTGGATTCCATGTCCTAAGGCACAAGTTGTCTTGTTCCTTATCTCAGCTTCCTTTGCAGAACAGTTCCAGCTAGACCTAATCTCACCACATGTGGACCTCAAGGGCCACCATGATGAAACAGAGACTTGCAGCTCTTTCATGACTGCCACACTAGCACTCTCTTCCTCGTAGCCCTGTATAAGTCCCACAACACCCGCTTCCAGGAGAGTGGGTCCTTAAGATCCCGAGGTCTGCTACCCCCTCATCTGTTGACAGATTAAATGTTCTCTTTCCTTCACCCCAAAACTTTGTCACTGTTGTTTTGATTAGGCATCAGGGACAGGGCCTGAGCTTTTAGAAATAGTAGGAGTAACCGGAAAAAGGATTGCCATTCACTGAAAGGGGAAGCTGAATTGAGCAAGTCAATTTGTTGTGGACAATGAGTATATTCATTTTTACCCAGGTTCTTGCCTCCTGCAGAGACAGAAATACTAAGAAGAGATCAGTATCGTGTGCAAAGAGGAACATAGTTTTTTAAAACATTTATTTATTCAAAAGGCAGAGTTAGATAAAGGCAGAGAGAGATAGAGATAAGAGACAGAGAAAAAGAGGGGTGTCCTCCATCTGCTGGTTCACTCCCCAAATAGCCACAATGGCCAGAGCTGCATCAATCTGAAGCCAGGAGCCAGGAGCCTCCTCTGGGTCTCCCATGTGGGTGCAGGGGCGCAAGTCCTTGAGCCATCTTCTGCTGCTTTCCCAGGCCATAACAGTGAGCTGGATAGAAGTGGAGCAGCCTGGACTTGAACCAGAGCCCATATGGAATGCCGGCACTGCAGGCAGCGGCTGTACCTGCTATACCACAGCGCCAGCCCTGGGGAACAGAATTTATTTAACAGTAAGTGAGTAAACACACATTCACACAAGTGAGCGTTTGCCCCACACAAATACCCAACATGAGTGAGCCAAAGAGTTGTCCATAAATGAAAGAAAGAGAAAAAGACAAAAACAGTGCCTGTAATTGGAAAGTTCTGTCCAAGAGCAGGAATGTGGGAGAGGTCCATCCAAGATACATCCAGAAAAAGCAGAAAAGCAAGCTCTCTCCATCTTCCACCTCTTTTTTTATAAGAAAGAAAGTGGTATCTCAATTTCATATGCAAATGATCTGAGCATGGTATCCTGCTCCCTGATATGACAGGTACATCATAGGAAAGTAGGCATATCAAATCCACAGTTAAAGAGACTGGGTGGGGCCAGTGCTATGGCACAGTGGGTTAAAGCCCTGGCCTGAAGCACCAGCATCCTATATTGGCAGCGGTACGAGTCCCGCTGCTCCTCTTCCAATCTAGCTCTTTGCTATGACCTAGGAAGGCAGTGGAAGATGGCCCAAGTCCTTGGGCCCCTGCACTGGTGTGGGAGACCTGGAAGAAGCTCCTGGCTCCTGGCTTCAGAGCAGCACAGCTCCAGACACTGCAACCATCTGGGGAGTGAACCAGCAGGTGGAAGACCTCTCTCTCTGTCTCTATCTCTCTCTGTAACTCTGTTATTCAAATAAATAAAATTAATCTTAAAAAAAATAGAGAGAGAGAGAAAGAGATACTGGGTTACACTGCAGGGGTACAAGAATTCCAGCTCAGGGCCGGCACTGTGGCACAGCAGGTAAAAGCCCAAGCCTGAAGTGCAGGCATCCCATATGGGTGCCGGTTCTAGTTCCAGCTGCTCCTCTTTCAATCCAGCTCTCTGCTATGGCCTGGGATACCAGTAGAAGATGGCCCAAGAGCTTAGGCCCCGGCACCCACGTGGGAGACCCAGAAGAAGCTCCTGGCTCCTGGCTTTGGATTGGCACAGCTCTGGCCATTGTGGCTATTTGAGGAGTGAACCAGCAGATGAAAGACACCCCTCTTTCTCTCTGTCTCTTATCTCTATCTCTCTCTGCCTTTGTGGCCATCTGGGGAGTGAACCAGTGGATGGAAGACTTCTCTCTGTGTCTGTACCTCTCTCTATAACTCTATCTTTCAAATAAATAAAATAAATCTTTAAAAAAAAGAATTCCAGCTCACCTCAGCTTTAACTGACTGCCTACTTACACCATATCAGTCCAGGGTGTTGGGACATTGTCAGAAGTTGGTGTTCAGTTTCAGATAGTTTGAGGTATCTATTGAACACCCAGAAAGAGATTGTAGCATGCAGTTGTTAAAGATAAAAAACAGCCGGCGCCGCGGCTCACTAGGCTAATCCTCCCCCTTACGGTGCCGGCATACCGGGTTCTAGTCCCGGTCGGGGCGCCAGATTCTGTCCCGGTTGCCCCTTTTCCAGGCCAGCTCTCTGCTGTGGCCAGGGAGTGCAGTGGAGGATGGCCCGAGTACTTGGGCCCTGCACCCCATGGGAGACCAGGAGAAGTACCTGGCTCCTGCCATCAGATCAGCGCGGTGCGCCGGCCACAGCGCGCCGACCGCGGCGGCAATTGGAGGGTGAACCAACAGCAAAGGAAGACCTTTCTCTCTGTCTCTCTCTCTCACTGTCCACTCTGCCTGTCAAAAAAAAAAAAGATAAAAACAAAAGACTTCAGCAGACGGTCAAAGCTGACACAAAGTTGAGAGCTATGAGCACATGTATAATATTTAGATTCATGAGACTGATTGCACTCACCAAGGGAGAAAATGTTAAAGAACACCCCCAAAACTGGGTCTAGGAATGACTGCACAGCCCTCCAAAACTGGGTCGCTCAACCAATAGGCTGTGAGCCAATTACTGACACCAGGTTGGTGGAAGAAAGTAGTATATTTGCAATGTACAGAGCAAAAAGTCAGAGCTGTTGTTCAATCCCCAGACTCCCTGGGTATTGAATGCAGTAAATGTTATGGATTTAGAGTTGAGCAAAGCTTGACCAACGAATGGCTTTTTCCTATTTTCGGTTATAGGGGCCAGTGTGTTTCTTCGGTAATGGCAAAGGTGGGCTCTGGGCCTGTTAGGTGGAAAGATAGAAACAAGCCTTTGTGTGTGAAAGGGGCCCAAGGGAAACAAAGCACCTGCAGAAAGGAGTGTAGCAGCCTCAGCAGCCTTGGAAGCAGCCCAGAAGTTCACACTACAAAGTCCTGTTCGTACCCCAGTAACCCTATAGGTGGTCCCAACCCTCCCCCCAAGAGAAAGCTCCCCAGGAGAGTCCTCTCTGCCCAAGCCAGGGAGGATACCCTAATAACAGTGAGTTATTAGAAACTTCACCTATTTCACACCCAGCAAACCCTTTGTCCAGAAGAGGGTGGGGGGAAGGAGAAATGCCAGGAAGACCTGGACCCCATTCCCTATAAGCCCCAGACTATGTGCGGACTGTCAGCTCAGCTCTCAGCCCTCTGCTGAGATGCCTGCCTGGCCTGTCAGATGTGTCCTCGCCATTAAACTTTGTAACCTTGCTTACCCCAGTCTGAATGACTGGGCTCTCTCTCTCTCTCAGATCCATGTGGGGCAGTGCCCACCTGCTCTGTCAAGTGCCCTAACTCATTAAACCTTGCTACCTTGCTTACCACCACTCTTTATCTCACACCCAAAAATTTTTTTCCTAAGGGAAGACAAGAACCTCTATTCCAGCCATCTTTGCTAACACAATGACTTTTTGGAAGTATTCTAAAGTGGTCAAATTCTAGACAGAATGTATGCATTCCATGACTGTGAGATTAATTCCACAATAAAATTCTGTTCAACAATATGCAGTGAACATACCGTGGTTTGGCCCAGAAAGACAGGTGTTAGATAAGTAGGAGGGAATTTTCACATGTTAGAGATTACTTTCTTTAGAACATGATTGGTTACAACTATTTTCAGAGACAAGAGAGGATGTGGTCTCTGAAAAGGGACTGCTAAAAAGAGGACTATTTATGAATTTTAAGAAGGACAGCTCTGGGAATAGATAAAGAATGTATTGATAAAGAATAAAGGATTGTGCAATATTGTTCCAGCCAGCTGAGACAGACTCTACATGCACTTTGCCAAAATCAAATTGACCTGATGGACAAGATTAATAGCTCTGTCCAAACACTCCTCAGACAAGTATCAGTAGGTATTTCTCTTGAATGGTTTGTAGACTTTTTAGGGACAGCTTGTTCTCTGTTCCCTCTGTTAGGCATATATCAATAGCTTGTGCATATTTTGGCCAAGCCATGAATTGGACTCCATGTACCTCAGAAGACTGATTCCAGAGTAGTCTCTCAATGGTGTTGTAGCAGCAATTTCAGCTTAGTACATTCTTGGGGAAAGCTATAATTAGATAACACCCTGGGTCATATCTAGGTGTTACGCTATCATGATTTGGGTTTTAATAAATTTCTTTTTTTAAGAATTATTTATTTTGCTTGAAAGTCAGAGTTACCCAGAGAGAGAAGGAAAGGCAGAGAGAGAGAGGTCTTCCATCCACTGGTTCACTCCCCACATGGCTACAATGGCCGGAGCTGCACCAATCTGAAACCAGGAGTCAGGAGCTTCTTCCAGGTCTCCCATGCAGGTGCAAGGGCCCAAGGACTTGGGCTATCTTCTACTGCTTTCCCAGGCCATGGGATGCCGGCACTACAGGCAGCAACTTTACCCGCTACACCACAATGCCGGCCTCATGATCTGGGTTTTTAGCTGGGTCTGTTGACATCTACAACATCTGAACCAACATTTGCAAGCATCATGTGGAGCAATTAATATAACAAAAACAATGGTTATAAAATCTGTGAGTCCAAGGCCGGCACTGCAGCACAGTAGGTAAAGCTATAACCTGTAGTGCTGGCATCCCATATGGGCACCAGTTCAAGTCCTAGCTGCTCCACTTCTGATCCAGCTCTGTGCTATGGCCTGGGAAAGCAGTGAAAAGAAGATGGTCAAATGGCTTGGGTCCCTGCACCTGTGTGGGAGATCCAGAAGAAGCTCCTGGCTCCTGGCTTTGAATCAGCCCAACTCCAGCAATTGCAGTCATTTGGGAAATTAACCAGTGGATGGAAGATATCTCTCTCTCTCTCTCTCTCTCTCTCTCTCTCTCTCTCTCCCTGCCTCTGCCTCTCTGTAACTCTGCCATTCAAATAAATAAATAAATCTAAAAAAAAAAATCTGTGTGTCCCAGACCAGAATACATATGAATTAGAAGGTAAGAGGCTGGCCGGCGCCGCGGCTCACTAGGCTAATCCTCCACCTTGCAGCACCGGCACACCAGGTTCTAGTCCCGGTTGGGGCGCCGGATTCTGTCCCGGTTGCCCCTCTTCCAGACCAGCTCTCTGCTGTGGCCAGGGAGTGCAGTGGAGGATGGCCCAAGTGCTTGGGCCCTGCACCCCATGGGAGACCAGGATAAGTACCTGGCTCCTGCCATCGGATCAGCGCGGTGCGCTGGCCGCAGCACGCCAGCCACGGCGGCCATTGGAGGGTGAACCAACGGCAAAGGAAGACCTTTCTCTCTGTCTCTCTCTCCCTCTCACTGTCCACTCTGCCTGTCAAAAATAAAAATAAAAATAAATGAATCTTGATGTGAATGGAAGGGGAGAGAGAGCTGGGGTGGGAGGGAAGTTATGGGGGGGAGGGAAGCCATTGTAATCCATAAGCTGTACTTTGGAAATTATATTCATTAAATAACAGTTAAAAAAAAAGTTCTTTCCAAAATGAATATAAAAATTAGGAAATGCTCCCTGGGGTTTAATCTTACACTATTGTATCTTAGCACAATTGGACTCTATGAAAAACTTTGGGAAGCACAGTACACAATGAATTACCAAGTTAGTGTAAACATATTGGGCATCAGCAACTACTTTATTAATATCCCATGGTTTCTTCCACTCTGTTGTTCTAACTCATTCTTTGGATTTGCTCCCTGGTGCCAATAATTTAACTGCTATGGTCAGAGTATGCAGGGTCCCAGTTCCTAAGAGAAATCTAAAATTCTTTTGTTAAACTTAGTGGGTCTTGGAGGAGGAGGAAAGCCGAGATGAGGAACACAAGCTAACATGAGGAAGGATGCTGGGAGCTACAGGAAGATTAAGTGGACATGCAAATTTTAAGACAATTTTTTGCTGCAGTTTTAGTTGCTTTTTTAAGTTCTGAGATAATTTTGACAGCATTCTTATTTATTTCTTCTCATGAGGTTAGGAAACCTGTTGACGTGAAATGGCCACTACAAGAAACAATGATTTGATCAGCCCTTGTCCTTACTGTCGAGGAACACTTTACTATTTTATTCCTTTTAGTATTTTTTGTTCTACTTAATACCATTGGTTGAACTCTTTAATTAACACACAATTATTCTTAGGCATTTAAAATTAACTGAAAAGTGATTCCCGTTAAATATAAGAGTAGGAATAAGATCATTAAAACAGGAAGTACATGTTAGGGCTGATTGCCTGGAGCTCCTGAAGGGCCACTGCTCATCACAGAGGGATCCCGCCCTCAACACTCCTCCCAGTTCCCTGTCACCAAGGGGGTGCCCCTTGGCCAAGAGGGGCCGGTGCCCCTTCTCGTCAGAGCTAAAGAACTCAGTCTTTCATTGTCCCCAGCCAAGGTAGGGCAGTCTGAGTTTTCTCCTATTCCATTCCAGCCATTTGAAAGCATCAAGGAGGAGACACCTCTTAGGTGTATGATGTAAGGTTCTGGAAAAAAATAATAACCTCGAAGTTTCTGGACAAGAAAGAGATGAGCCAAGAGGAGAGCTGAAGGCACACAAACCAAAGAGAGAGCTGGAGGCCCAGGGAAGTCACTCAGGATCAGAGGGAGACAAGCACTGATATGGGCAACTCCTGTGAGGGTCCCAAGTCTTCCCTGAGCCCTCCCTGGCTGCCAACATGTTGCAAACAGAAATAAGCTGGCTCTGAAATAAGGTTAATATAAGGTTTACTCAGGGCACATGTTGCAAACAGAAATAAGCTGGCTCTGAAATAAGGTTAATATAAGGTTTACTCAGGGCAGGATATGAGTAGCCTAAACCCAGGAGACACAAGTCCACAACGTTTCATGAATCTTGGGAAGTGTTCTGAAGTGGTCAGAACTTACTTATTCCATGAGAGTACATTTTCATTTATCATTACCCAGTAAACGTACATTACCTTTCTCCAGAAATCTGGGCTGTAGACACTTGGGATGAAACATCTCACAAATCGGAGGCTATGTTCTTTAGGATATGATTATCTACAAACAACGTCAGAGAGGGCTGGCATTGTGGCATAGCAGGTTACGCTGCTGTCTGCAGTTCTAGCATCCCATATGGGTGCCAGTTCAAGTCCTAGCTGCTTCACTACCGATCCAGCTCCCTGCTAATGCACCTGGGAAAGTAGTAGAAGAGGGCCCAAGTGCTTGGGCCCCTGGACCCAAATGGGAGACTTGGAAGAAGCTCCAAGCTCCTAGTTTTGTATTGGTGCAGCTCCAGCTCTTGTAGCCATCTGGGGAGTGAACCAGCAGATGGAAGACCTCTCTCTCTCTCTCTCTCTCTCTCATTATATGTGTGTGTGTGTGTGTGTGTGATATTTATCTTTCCCAGCACTCCCTCCCCTGCCCCATCACTCTGTCTTTCAAATAAATAAATACATCTTTTAAAAAGAGAGAGAGAACTGACTTGAACTTCTAGAACTGGAAAAGCACCCTATCTAAAAGAAAGGTTTATTCAATAAGTTTAACATCGGTCGTAACCCAAAGTAACAGGGCCTGTGTATTCCAAGCCTGTTAATGGAAATTATTCAAGTCAAACCACAAGAGAAAGAAATTTTTTTAGGAACAAGAGGAGCTGACACATTTGAAACCAGATCAAATATTTCAGGTCTCAGAAATGAGGGAGAGAAGGAAGCTTTTGAAGAAACAACGGCCAGAAATTTTCTAAAAATTGATGAAACATCTATACCCATAGGTCCAAAACTGCCAACCAGGCAAAACACGAGGACGACTCTTGGGCACATTATAGACACGGTGCTGAAAATAACCACTAACAGGAAGATCTCGAAAGACCCGAGCACAGGGGAAGCACATCACAGGTGTCAGGAAATAATGGACATGAGAAGACGAAGACACAGTTAACAGAGTGCCAAAACATTGCATTTTACAGAGCATATCCTCACAAACACTAAAATAAAATTCAAGATAAAAAAAAAGAACCTTTAAAAAAATTTTCTTAATTCACTAGAAAAATCTCTCCAAAAGTCTTGAAAGTTAAGCAACAGACTTTTATTTAACTCATGGGAGAGAAAAAAAAAAAACTCAAAAGAAAATATAAAAATATTTTACCTGAAAAAAATGCAACTCAAAACGAGTGCAAAGCAGCTAAATCAGTGCTTGAAGGGAGATTTATAGTTTTCAACCCATATATTAGGAAATAAAATAGTTTCAAATCAATTGACCCAGTTTCTACCTCAGAAGCCAGTGAAAGAAACTCAGTTGAAGTCCAAAGTACTAAATGGAGGTAAAAAAAAAAAAAGGCATGATAATAGGGGTTCTTTTATTTTAATTTTTATTTGAAAAGCAGAGGTACAGAGAAGCAGAGGCAAGAGAGAAAGCAAATTCTTTCATCTGCTGGTTCACTCTCCAGATGGCCACAATGGCCGGAGCTGGGCCAATCTGAGGCCAAGAGCCAGGAGCTTCTTCTAGATCTCCCACATGGGTCCAGGGACCAAAGGACTTGGGCCATCTTCTTTCTACTGCTTTCCCAGGTCATAGCAGAGAACTGGATCGGAAGTGGGGCAGCCAGGGATCGAGCCAGCGCCCATATGGGATGCTGGCACTGCAGGTGGCAGCTTTACCCACTATGCCACAGCGCCAGCGCCCGATAGGTTTTTAAACATCAATCGAATAGACACTACACTGGTCAAAGAAAATCAGCAAAGCCAAAATTTGGTTATTTTTAAATATTAATAAAAAGCAAGAGTGAAAGCATCCTATTTCGGAGATCCAGTTCAAGACCTGTCTGCTCCACTTCTGATCCAGCTTCCTGCTCATACACCTAGGGGAACAGCAGAAGGTGGCCTGAGGGCTTGCCATGCATATGGGAGACTCAAATAGAGCTCCAGGCTCCCGGCTTTGGCCTGGAGAATTGCAACAATTTGAGGTGTGAGCCAGTAGATGGAAGATTCTCTCTCTCTATCTCTATCTCTATCTCTATCTCTATCTCTATCTCTATCTCTCCCTTTCTCTCTGGTACTCTGTCTTTCAAATAAATAAAATAAATCATTTTTAAAAAAGAAATGTAAAAGACCTAGAATATCCAAAGAAATCCAGAAAGAGGACAAATTATAGAATATGTGATCCATGATTTCAAGCCTTGATGTAAAACTATAGTTATAGACAGCACATTATAAGCTTAAGGGTAGAAAAAGAGAACAAAGAAATAGAAGAACATAGTTCAAAGATAGACTCACACATGCCTGGTCAAGTGACTTTTGACAAAGTTAAAAATGCAGTAAGGAGGGGCCAACGCTGTGGCTCAGTGAGTTAAAGCTCCAGTCTGCATCGCCAGCAACCTATATGGGCTCCAGTTCAAGTCCCAGCTGCTCCACTTCCAATCCAGCTGTCTGCTATGGTCTTGGAAAGCAGTAGAAAATGGCCCAAGTGCTTGGGCCCCTGTACCCAAATGGGAGACCCAGAAGAAGCTCCAGGCTCCTGGCTTTGGATCAGCTCAGCTCTGGCCGTTGCAGCCATGTGGGGAGTGAACCAGCAGATGGAAAACCTCTCTCTCTCTCTCTCTCTCTCTCTCTCTGCCTGTCAAATAAATAAATTAAATCTTTTAAAAATACAGTAAGGAAGGAACAAACTTTTTAATGTATGATGTTGAAATAACTACGTAGGATATTCCGAAAAATAACTCTGCTTTCAATTTCACTCTAGTCCCAAAACTTCTTTCAGGGTGGATAGTAGACCTAAATATAAAAGTTAAAATTAGGCCGGCACCATGGCTCAATAGGTTAATCCTCCACCTGCAGCGCCGGCACACCGGGTTCTAGTCCCAGTCGGGGCGCTGGATTCTGTCCCATTTGCTCCTCTTCCAGTCCAGCTCTCTGCTGTGGCCCAGGAGTGCAGTGGAGGATGGTCCAAGTCCTTGGGCCCTGCACCGGCATGGGAGACCAGGAGAAGCACCTGGCTCCTGGCTTCGGATCGCCAGCCGCAGCGGCCATTGAAGGGTGAACCAACGGAAAAGGAAGACCTTTCTTTCTGTCTCTCTCTCTCACTGTCCACTCTGCCTGCCAAAAAAAAAAAAAAAGTTAAAATTAAAAAGGTTCTAAGAAGAAAAATATGAGGCTATTTTCTCAAACTTACTAGGCAAGTCAAAAAACTATTAACCATAAATTTTTTAAAAGCTGACCCATTAGTTTCAGCAGAATTAGAATTTTTTGCTCCTTGAAAGATACTGTTACCAAAAGAAAAAAGCCACAGACTTGTCTGTGATGTGGTAGCTGGGCTACATATGTACATCACACAAAAACGTTACACCCAGCACAGTAAGTCTCACAAGTCAGTGAGAAAAAAACAGAAATCCAAACAATTCAGGAGAGGGAAAGAACACGAACAAATAGCCAGGAAGGGGTCGCAGGGTGGAGGACATTTGGTTGCAGCGGTTAGAAAACACTGCTTCAGACGCCCACATCCCATACCAAAGGGCCTGACTTGAGTACTTGCTCTGTTTCTGATCCAGCTTCTTGCTGAATGTTCATCCTGGAAGACAGCAGGTGATGGATCAAGTACTCAGGTCCTTGCCAGCCAAGTGGGAGACCCAGAGAGAGCACCTGGCTCCTGGCTTAAGCTTAACCCACAGTTTGGGGAGTGAACCAGTAGATGAAACTAACTCTCTCTTTCTCTCTCTCTCTCTCTCTCTCTCTCTCTCTCTCTCCTCTATCTCTCTCTCTCTCTGATTTTCAAATAAATTTAAAAAATAATAAACAAAATTTTAAAAAACAATAGCCATTAAGGATGTGAAAAGTACTCAACATCATCCAGGAGATGAAGTAATGATACTACACACCTGCCTAAAGGGCTAAAATCAAAAATGTTGACAATACCAAGTGCAGGTGAGAAAGTAGGGCGATTGATAGGCTACAAATGCTCTGGCAAGCTGATTGGCCATTTTTATTGAAGTTAAATATATGTATACCTGCACCTAAGAATACAATGAGGAGAAAATGTAGGCCCATAAGAAACCTTTTCTGGCTGGCACCACAGCTCAATAGGCTAATCCTCCACCTAGCGGCGCCAGCACACCGGGTTCTAGTCCCGGTTGGGACACCGGATTCTTTCCCAGTTGCCCCTCTTCCAGGCCAGCTCTCTGCTGTGGCCAGGGAGTGCAGTGGAGGATGGCCCAAGTGCTTGGGCCCTGCACTCCATGGGAGACCAGGAAAAGCACCTGGCTCCTGGCGTCAAGCCAGAACAATGCTGGCAAAGCTCTCCATGCAGGGCAGTCCAGCTGCCCTTGGCCTGGCCCAGTTCTATTGCCTTGACCTTTGCAGTTCTCTAGAGTGACTGCAGGATGCTGTGGGAATGCAACATCCTGAGATAAAGAGGGACTGATGGGGCCAGCGCTGTAGCGTAGCAGGTGAAGCCGCTACCTGCGGTGCTGGCATCCCGTGTGGGCACCGGTTCGGGTCCTGGCTGCTCCACTTCCAATCTGGCTCTCTGCTGTGGCCTCAAAAAGCAGTGGAAGATGGCCCAAGTCCTTGGGCCCCTGCATGCACTTGGGAGACCCAGAAGAAGCTCCTGGCTCCTGGCTTCAGATGGGTGCAGCTCCTACCATTGTGGTCAACTGGGGAGTGAACTGGTGGATGGAGAACCTCTCTCTCTTTCTCTCTCTGCCTCTCCTTCTCTGTTTGTGTAAATCTGACTTCCAAATAAATAAATAAATATTTTAAAATAAATAAATAAATAGATGATAGATAGATAATAGATAGATAGATAGATAGATAGCTAAACAAACGAGGGACTGACCCAAGCAGGATATCCTGGGGCCCGTATATGCTGTGCTGTGATACTGCAGGTTAAGCTGCCTATGATGCCAGCATCCCTCATGAGTGCCAGTTCGTGTCCAAGCTACTCTGCTTCCGATCCAGCTCCCTGCCAATGCACCTGGAAAGTCAGCAAGAGGTGGTCCAACTGCTTGCGTCCCTTCCACCCACGTGGAAGACCAGATGGAGTTTCTGGCGAATCTCCTTCAACAATTCAAACAATTCAGCCCAGCACATCACAGTGTCTGTGGGGTATAAGACCCCAGGGCAGGCAGCTTCCTGGGGTCCTTCAACTGCCATGCAAATGGGGCACATACAGAGGAGGGTCTATGCACTCTGGGAAAGTTTCCTGAGCTTTGGGGGACCAGCTCATAATGAGCCCCAGGCTTCTGTTGTCCCATGCTGCCTATCTGAGGGTCGTCAAATTGCTTTACGTGGGTTACTGTTGGGTACCACAGGACTCGCATGTGTGACAGAAACTGCAGCCCAAGACGCAACAGGCTGAAGCAGCAGCCAGTGCACCACGAACCTGCGTCACACTCCTGCTCCAAGCTGGGAGACAGCGCTACAGGTGCAGCCCTTGTGGCTTTAAGAACAGAAGGTTCAAGGACCAGCAAGGGCAGAAGCATTTCTGGAGGAGCTCCCTCTACCAGCCTTTCTCCCATTCCCACCCCCACTGCAGATAAAACAAACACCAAAAAGAGTTTAGGAGGATTGTCGGCATCATTATTACTTCTCATAAACGAGAATTGCCACTGACTTTTGGAGACATTTTAGAAATTGTAATCCACTGGCAGGAAAAAAAATCATTATTTTCTTAAATTTAATTAATTTACTAAACTCCTCATGGTTCATTGGATTCAATCCTGTATCTGGGGTCTTTCTGGGTCCATTACACTCATGGGATTCGACTTCATCTCTTCTAGCTCATAAAAATCTCATCAAAATGGAAATAAAATGCAATTTTGGACTCTGTAATGAAGGCACCCGTCTTGGCTTCCCAGTGCTCTGGAATTAATGGCCTCTCTCCCCTACCCTCTTAGTCCAGAACACTTACTGCAGTGCTGGCAGGAGGGAGAAGAAGGGTGCTGGAGTGGCGAACAGTCCCTCAGCACCTGGGTGACACAGCAGGGATCCTAGGGAGGTGTGTCACGTTGGTCCCCAGTGACCCACGGCCCCATGGTGGTCCTCAGGGCTGTTCACAACTATTCCTACCTCCATGCCTCCTGGGAAGGGCTGTGCTGCCCACCCCATTGAACTTGGGGAGGAGGGGGCCTATGGCTTGCTCTGAACCATGACATGAGCTCAAATGAGATAAACTAATGTGTCCCTCCCGGGCAGAAGTGTTCAGAGGAAGTGCACAATTCATCACAGCTGCTCCCGTATGTCTTAGTGCTAGAGGAACTCATGCCAAGATGACACCTCGGTTGGCCTGGGTCCACATGTGGCTGTAAGAGTGGAGACCCCTGGCACCTTTTACCACTAAGGGACATGAAATTCTGCCTGTGCAAGTCTCTGAGAGATGGCTGTGTGTTTGTTAGTGCAGCTCAACCTGGCCACACAGATCCAACACAAACTGCTATAACCTCCCCACGTATACATATGCACTCCTACAACCACACACACACACACACACACATACACACACACTTTACCTCTTCCCTTCCCAGCCCAGGAAGGAATGCTTGTCAAATATTAGCTAATTCTCCATTCCGTGCTGGTCTGCATGGAATAAGAATAGAGCAGATGTAGTTCTCACACTAACAAAATACACAATCAGGAGACAGAGAAGTCACCACACATAGGCATGTCCACTTCATCCGTGAGGCATAAACTACCAGGGGACTCTTTCCTTTCATCTTCTCAGAGTATTTCTTTTTTTTAACATTTATTTATTTATTTATTTGAGAGGCAGGGTTACAGACAGAGAGGGAGAGACAGAGTGAGAGAGGTCTTCATTCCCCAAGTGGCCACAACAGCCTGGAAGCCAGGAGCCACACACAGGTGCAGGGGCCCAAGCACTTGGGCCATCTTCTATTGTTTTCCCAGGCCATTAGCAGGGAGCCGGATAGGAAGAGGAGCAGCTGGGACATGAACTGGCGCCCATATGGGATGTTGGTGCTGCAGGGGAGGCTTAGCCTGCTATGCCACAGCACTGGCCCCAGTCAGAGTCTTTCTCAACAGTTGATAAACTACCCAGTCCATATGCCAACAGAGGCAGGCACAGCCCCATAGGTCTCCCACTATTGCATCTCACCATCTCTCTCTCTCTCTCTCTCTCTCTCTCTCTCTCTCTCTCTCTGCAGCCCCCTCAGGTCCATCAACATTTTGAAGGTGTACCCTTGGGTCTCCTGGGAGCAAGAACCCCAGGGGAGCAAGAGCAGCCCACAGGGGAGCAGCAGGCTGGGCAGAGTCTGGTAGGAGTGGGTGCTCACCAGATGGCAAGTGGGGCTCTGGACAGCCCAGACACAGGAAGAGCCAAGTCGGAAGGAGGTTGGTGGCAGCCATCGCCAGCGTGCTGGGTGAGCAGGCCAGACAGCAAGTGCACAACAAGGAGTGTGGCTCCTGGAGGTGGGCAAGGCTGTGGTGATGGGGGCACCACTGGCGATTCACTGCAGCTGTGCAACTCAAGACTTCCTGAGGACATTGCTTTATTTTTTTAAAACTTTTATTTAATAAATATAAATTTTGAAAGTACAACTTTTGGATTATAGCAGCTTTTTCCCCCATAACCACCCTCCCACTGGCAAACCATCCTATCTCTTACTCCCTCTCCCTTCCCATTCTTCATTAAGATCCATTTTTAATTATCTTTATATACAGAAGATCAACTTAGTATATACTAAGTAAAGATTTCAACAGATTGCACCCACACAGACACACAAAGTATAACGTACTGTTTGAATATTAGTTTTACCACTAATTCGCATAGTACAACACATTAAGGACCGAGATCCTGCATGGGGAGTAAGCTGAGGACATTGCCTTATGCAGTCAGGAGCTCGTTAAGGTCCTTGAGCTGTGTGGTGATGCAATCAGCCATGTCTGCCCAGAGTGTGGTGGCTGGTAGAGCACGGGTGTGAGACAGGGGGTGCAATGAGCCAGCCAGCAGGGGCGTGAGGATACAAGAGCAGCTAACAAAACAGGAGGTGCCTCAGAGAGACCCCAGGGCAGCCAGAAATGGTTCCCCGTGGACAGGACGATGGGCACCTGCAGCAGACAACCGCTCTGGACATCTCCTGCCTCCCCATGGCCCTGTGTGCTGTACAAACATGACCAGGGTGACGGTGAGAAATAACAGCCTAGCTCACCCAGAAACTGCATGCGTTGAGAGACCAGGGGTAACTGGCTTCCACCAGTAGCCCCTCACATCCTAGAATTGTTTCTCCATAAAGTATGATCAGACCTGGAGAGAAATCTCCACTTGTGTGTTTATGGTTGAGGAGCCTGAGACCCAGAGAGACTAAGTGATGTCCTCAGGATCACACAGCATGGTGCGGACAGAGGTGGTTGGGAGCAGGGTGTGTCTCTCTTCTTTCTTATGTGTTCCAAGAGTCCTGTCCTGGAGGCAGGTGGTGTGCATCCTCTCTGTGCAGGTCTCTCTAAAGCCACCAACTAGGCTGGCCCTTCTTAACCCAGAACAACCCACATCCCCAGAGCCCAGCTCAGGCTCAAAATAAAGAGGAGAGAGATCTTCCATCTGCAGGTTCACTCCTCAAATGCCCACAAGAGCTTTGGATGGACCAGGCCGAAACCAGGAGCCAGGAACTCAGTGCAAGTTTCCCACGTGAGTGGCAGGGACCCCACTGCCTCCTGGGGGACACATCAGCAGGAAGCTAAAATCTGGAGGGGAGCTGGGACCCTCCATGAAGCAACTGGGACAGTTAAGCCCTGTTCAGAGCTCACATTGATTTTCTGCTGTCAGATAAAGTCAGTACCTGAGGGGTTGACGGATGCTGGAAGCCACAATGACCTCCTGGCCTCAGAGCAACAAGTGTCACCTGCACGTCTCACCTTCAGTCCTGCAGATGTCAGCTCCAGGGGGATGTGCAGTCATCCCGGCCGAGGCACAGCTGGGGACATCACTGCCCTCACGAGTCCCCTGGGAGGGATGCTGGAGACCGACCAGTATGAGTCTGATGGGAGGTGTCAAGGACCAAGCACGTGGCAATGGAGAGAAGCCATCAGCTTCTCTCATCTTCACAAGACTCCCTGCACAGATGAGAAAACAGGCACAGAGGCAGAGCTCAGGCCCAGGCCCCTGCAGCAGCTACACCACCTCCCCTCACACACCCATTAGTGATGGTCCATTCCATGTGTCAACGTGTGCCTAGGCCCTGCGGTGCTGGGCCCTGGGAGGCAGCAGGTGATGGCTCAGGTATCTGAGTCCCTGCCATCCATGTGGGAGACCTGGATGGAGCTCCTTGTTCCTGACTTTGGTCTGGAGAGGCCAGCTTGTGTTGGATTTAAGGAGTGAACCTCGTCTGCCTCTCAGACAAGCAAAGGTTTGTGAACTGGGAAAATCAAACTTCTCACTCAGAGCATAAGCCCCAATGGCAGAGGTTTGCTTTCTTTTTGTTTTTGTTGTTTTTTCTGCTGTTTCACCCTTCCTGGCAGGAGCAGCTGGGGACCATGCTGGTCACCAGACAGTGCTCACCCTGTCCTCAGGGTGGGTCCTCAGCTGAATCATTTTATCCACCCACTTTGCTCTGTCTTTAAGGAGAGGTCCTCGGAGCAGATCTGCCCGTGACTTGTGGGTGCACTTGACCTTGAATTGTCTATTTGAGATGTACTCTCCTGTCTTTGGACACAAGGGCCCCCAGGACCCATGAGAGGGGCTGCTCCACCTGCCAGGTCCCTGAGTGGCTTTGAGGACCAGAGAATGCCATCAATCCATGCGGTTAGCCCATATGTGGCCTCTCTACACAGAGTGGGCTTTTTCCAGGTGGTGACTGGGTCCTAGAACATCCAGGCAGTGAGACACCCAGCAGGTCCACGGGAAGCTACAGAGCTGTTACGATCCTGCTCTGGAAGTCACAGAGTCACTTCTCCTGCATTCTGCTCCTTAACCAAAAAAGTCACCAAGGCCAGGTCAAAGGGACAACAATCAGACTCTACCTCCTTTTCAGATATTTGCTCATTTCTATTTGAAAGATGAGAGAAAGAGACAAACAGAGATCATCTCTCCGTCAGTTCAGGCTCCAAATGGCACCAACAGCAGGGACTGTGCCAGAAGCCAGGACATTAATCTAGGGACCCAAGTACTTTGAACCATCACAGGCTGCCCACCAGAATGCACATTAGCAGAAAGCTAGAATTGGAAATGTAGCCAGGACTCGAACTCGGGTACTCTGATAATGGATGTGAGCATCCCTAGCCAAGTCTTTAAGAAAAAAAAAGATTTTATTTATTTATTTGAAAGGTAGTTTCAGGCAGTGAGAGGGAGAGACAGAGAGAAAGGTCTTCCATCCACTGATTCACTCCCCAAAGGGCCACAATGGCCAGAGCTGAGCCAGTATGAAGCCAGGAGCTTCTTCCTGGTCTCCCACATGGGTGCAGGGGCCCAAGCATTTGGGCCATCTTCTATTGCTTTCCCAGGCCACAGCAGAAAGCTGTATTGGAAGAAGAGCAGCCGGGACTAGAACTGGGATGCCAGTGTTGCGGACAGAGGATTAACCTACTGCGTCACAGCACTGGCCCTCTTAACCAGGTCTTAACCACTACACTAAATGTCCACTCCCAGACTCCACTTCCTCATGGAGTGACCAGTTCCCTTTGCAGAAGAGTGTGTGGCTGGGAGATGAGCTCTGTGGGAAATGCCACACCCACAGCCTGGGAGGAAACAGGTGTGATCAGTAAGAGGCAGGATCTGCAACCCTCTGCATATGTGACAGTGTTCCTTGTGGCTGCACTGTTCTGCCCGTCCAAAGGATAGCATGCCCAGCCCTGCCTGCCCAGACAAAGGGGTGGCAACTGGACCAGGAGGCTCCAGGCCCTCAGTGGTATCACCTGTCCTGAGAAAGGTGGGTTGGAGGTCAGGAGCCTCATCCAGCCCAGACAAGGCGAGCACGTGCAATGGGAAAGGAAGTGAGCAAGTCTGGGCCAGGAGTCCCATTTGTCCTTCAAAGGTAGCTAACATCCTGCTACTGGCCTTGAGCTCCTGACCACAGGTGTTCACCACAGCAGCGTTGTGGGCAGCTCAGAGAGGAGCAAGGATTTGCTCATCCCCAGCCAAAGCCACAGCACCCCTATCTCCCCCCACCACAGCAAACACCAATCACCTGCGGCATTTTGTGGTAGGTGGAGGCAGCTCATGCCTGGGGAACCTCCGTCTGCTCCTAGTTCTCAAGAGAAAAACAGATGCCCCACCTGGGGGCTGGAGCCTTGTCCCTTCATAGCTGCTC
Source organism: Oryctolagus cuniculus (assembly GCF_051225735.1). Classification (NCBI taxonomy): domain Eukaryota; kingdom Metazoa; phylum Chordata; class Mammalia; order Lagomorpha; family Leporidae; genus Oryctolagus; species Oryctolagus cuniculus. The sequence continues at coordinate 122,467,427 of NC_142869.1, read as the reverse complement.
TTATCAGCATACATGCAGCCATTGTCCTCACCTGTCAGTAACCTTGGAGTACAGATCTGACTGCCACACATCTGGAAGGTCCCACCCCTGTGTCCAAGGGTGCTCATGAGAAAGGACCTATTGTATGGAACAAAGAGGGGAGGTGAGCCCAGCTAGCCTTAAGGACTGGATTGTATCCACCATCAGAAGAGGCTGAGGAGCTGAGACCATGCAAAAAAAGGCAATGCCCAATGTCACAACTCATGTTTTGGTGGCTATGACAACATGCCCCTAGGCCTGGTGCTTCATAAATAAAAGCAGTTTATTGAGGTCAAGGGTTTTTTTTAAGATTTTATTTATTTATTTGACAGGCAGAGTTACAGACAGTGAGAGAGAGACAGCGAGAAAGGTCTTCCTTCCGTTGGTTCACTCCTGAAGTAGCCTCAATGGCTGAAGTTGCACCAATCCAAAGCCAGGAGCCAGGTGCTTCCTCCCAGTCTCCCGTGCGGGTTCAGGGGCCCAAGCACTTGGGCCATCCTCCACTGCCCTCCCTGGCCACAGCAGAGAGCTGGACTGGAAGAGGAGCAGCCAGGACTAGAACTGGAACCCATATGGGATGCCAGCGCCGCAGGCAAAGGATTAACCTAGTGTGCAATGGCGCCAGTCCCCGAGGTTAAGGTTTTAAAGGTTCCTGCCATGTGTGGCTCTGGCAAGGGCCATGTGGCTACATCACAACGTAGCAATGACATCATGGTGGGCTTGTGCCAAAGTGGTAAGCAGAGCACGCCAAGGAGAGGCATAGGGGAGAGCCAGGCTCCCTTGTAGCAACCCATTCTCCCAGGGACTGAGTCCTTGAGACCAGCATTAATCCCTTCCAAGGGTGGTGCCCTGTGACCTTGCCACCTTCCACTAGGCCTATCCCTTAGAGGTTCCACCCCCTCCACACCACCATACTGGACATTGAACTTACAGCCCAGGAGCCCTGGGGTGGCTCCTGCAAGTCACATCCAAATCACAGCACCCCAAGCTCTGGGGTAAAACTTAGGTTATGCCACAGTCCAATAGCAGTTTAAATCAACAACACTAAGCGGGACTCAAGTTGGCCTTCCACTAACTGTCTAGTGAAAAATGCAATCACAGAGCGGGACAGAGCTCAGAGGGTGTGGAAACCACTGGGGTGTGGGAAAGAGGCAGGAGTGGGCTTGGTGGAGGTGGGGGCTGAGCTGGGCAGCTATCTCATGGGAAGAATGCAAGAGAAGGGCCGGCGCTGCGGCTCACTAGGCTAATCCTCCCCCTTGCGGCACTGGCACACCGGGTTCTAGTGCCGGTCGGGGCGCGGGATTCTGTCCCGGTTGTCCCTCTTCCAGGCCAGCTCTCTGCTGTGGCCAGGGAGTACAGTGGAGGATGGCCCAAGTCCTTGGGCCCTGCACCCCATGGGAGACCAGGAGAAGCACCTGGCTCCTGCCTTTGGATCAGCATGGTACGCCGGCCGCAGCGGCCATTGGAGGGTGAACCAACGGCAAAAGGAAGACCTTTCTCTCTGTCTCTCTCACTGTCCACTCTGCCTATAAAAAATTAAAAAAAAAAAAAAGAATGCAAGAAAAAAGGAGCAGGGGTGGGGTGGTTGGTGCCAAGGTCAAGGGCCCCAGATATGAACTTGAACCACAGTCAGTGTCCATTCTGGGTCTTGGCTAGTCCTCCTGGTCAAGACCCAGAACCCTTTGTCTTGCCCTCTGACCATGGCCCCTGTCTGTGAAAGACAACGTCTCTGCCCAGAAGTGGGGGAGGAGTGCAAGTGACCCCCAGATCCTTGGCCTTGCCTCCCACAACCCTCAAGAGCCACAATCCCAATCTTTCCCGGGAGCACCGGCCCACTTCAAATTCCTCCCAATTCCGGCCCAAATTCTTTTGATCCTCATTAAAATGACATGAGTAGGTTCGTGCAATTTTAATGTTCTCTCCCAACCAGGTCTGCAGGAGAAACCCCCCTAGGCATTCCCATTGATCATTCTAAGTAGATACAACAAAACATTTCAAGGCACAAGTGTTAACCAGCAAGAAAATGAAATGAATATTTAACTTATGATAGGCTCAATTCTGGGTGCTAATTTTTTTCATAAAAGGAATCAAACAACTAAATCCAACCTCCTTCTATAGACAGCGTGTTAGATTTATCAAACCTTCTCTCAGCCAACGTTCCTTGTACCAATCAGACAGGATGTATAGGTTCAATGACCTCTAACATGATTTAACTGAGTGAGCTACTTTGCTGAAACAGATGCCCTTATGATGTCCACTTGTCCAAATACCTCCACAATTCAGCACCTGCCAAGGAAAAAAGGTCCTTCCTGGGAAATCAAGCCTGTCCCAGAAGATTCCAGAAGGCTCCAGAAGCATTACCATGCCTGCATCCATGTGAAGGCATGATGAAATACTAATGAGCAACAGTGACTTGATGCACTGTTGCTGTATAATAAAGAGTTTGGTTATCCTTCGTCCCAAGTTCCTGGGAGATAAGCTTCAAATCCTCAGAATTTTCTGAGTGACAAGAGAGTCTCTGTCATTGACAGTGAGCCTGTGGGACCACAGCTGACCATGTCTCCTTAGTCACAGTTAGGCAGGAAGTTAGAAACTAGCCCACACGCAGGAGAGAGGCCTGAGGAAAATAAAGCACCCGTGGATAGGGGCGAAGCAGCCTTGGGACAACCCAAGTTTTTCCCGCATGGCATTAAGGAACCCATTTTCAGAGGAGGAATTGGAGCCAAGCTCCAAAACAGTGCTTTGAATGCAGATCCCTGGATGCCCTCAGGCCCTAGTCTCCCAGCCATCGCCCCTTAGTTTAACTCTCTGAATTGAGAGAGTGAGCAGTTCGGTCGGACCTGCAAGATTCTAGTCACCAGACCCGTGAGGTCTTCTGCTTCTGCAGTATTGCCTTGAAGTTTCCAGTTAGGGGAATCGCGGGTCTGAGCAGGATAATTCTAGGTCCAGGAAAGAAGGTGGCTACCACCTGCAAGTAGCCCCCAGGCTGACTGAAGCCCACGAGGCCACCACAACAGCAGAGCACCTTGCTGACGCCTCGGGGCTGGCGGCTGACTTCCCACTTGCCCACATCCTAAGGTGCACGTTGCCTTACTCCTCATCTCAGCTTCTTCTGCAGATGAACAGAGTACGAAACAGAGAAGGAACGCACAAGCATCTGCTGTTGGGCTGTAGGCCAACATACAGCTGCCCTGTACTTCATCGCCCTTATTCCTGACCCTCCCCGCCCCTGTAGCATCTCTTAAAAACCCCAAACCCTCTCTTTTAGGCGGTTCTTGAGACCCGGAGGTCTGCTACCCTCTCATTTGTCGACAGATTAAAATCTCTCTTTCCTCCACCCCCAAACCCTGTCCTTGTGATGTGGATCTGAGCTCTCAGTAACAGAACCACGGGCTGAGGCTCCCAGCTGGGTCTGACGCCAAAGTCCAGCCTCCCCACAGCTGGCCCTCACCTACCCTGTGGAATCTACCTTTGTTCCAGCAAGAGAATGTGGTTGCTAGGGGAACACGCACGCGGCATTCCAGGTGCGTGGCGTTCCAGGAGGAACAGTGGAGCAGGGCGGCAGGACACAGCGGGGAGACCCCAAAAGATGCTGCTGCTTCTGCTTACCTGTCTCATGCCTACGGCCGGCGGGAAGGGCTGCCTCCGCTGCTGGCCGGAACTGCCGGCCTTGCTGAACTACGACCTGCAGATCCTCTGGGGCTCCCCGGGGCCACCCGCAGAGCTCTCCCAAAGCCTGCAGTCCCTATTCCTGGAGGAGGACACCTTGGCCAAAACTGCATACCTTGGTCAGACACAGCCAGGAGACCAGGGAGGCGGGCCTGGCCCCTTTACTTGGTCTGGGCCCTTACCCTCTGCCCAATTCCTTGCCCTCAGATCGGAACCATTTGGAAGAGGCAACAGCCAAATTCTTCAATGAATTAGACCAAGCCATTAAGAAGTGGCGGGATGGTGAGGCAGCCCAGTGTCCCAGGCCCTGCAGCCTAGATCAGCCCTCGAGGGAGTTGCCAGAGTCCCTGTGGCCCTGGAGCTGGGAGGATTGTGAAGGGTGGAGACAGACATAGGAGAGCTGTGTGCCCTGCAGAATTTCTGTTGGAAACCCCAAGCTTGAGGAAGCCGAATGGTGCAGCCCCCTCTCCCTTCTGCTCCATCCAGACAAACCCTTACTGCTGGAAGAAGTCCACATGTACAAGCGTCTCCTGGCTGAGAAGCTGACTGAGAGGTCGGGAGAGCTGAAGAAGAGGGGTGAGACGTGGGGCTGCCCCAGCCCTTTGCTGCCCATCAAGACCCATGGCCTGTAGAAACCTCTCTCAGCAGCTCCTCCCAGGCTTTTCCTAGGAGCCTCCATCCCTGCCCACCTGCTGGGTACCGCCCTGTGTCCTGCTCACACCCTGAGCCCTCCTGGCTCCTTCTGCCTCCCCAGTGCCTCAGTTTCTCTACTGTCTCACCCTCCCAAGCAGCCTGCAATGAATCTTGTGGTGAGTGTGCTTGGGGACTGGGCCTGGGCAAGGGAGGAGGGCCCTGGCCTCTCTACAGCTCCCACCGTCCCTCTCCTAGACATCCGCACGCCACTGGAGATCACGGAGTGTGCAAACTGCGGGACTCACTTCCTCTCCTGTGACGACCCTGCCCTCTGCCCAGGTCAGGGGCCTCCATCCCTCTTCTGGCCTTCCATGTCTTTGTTCTCCACCCTCAGGGTCTTGTTGCTTCTGTCTCCAGTTCCTGGTCCAACTCAGAGCTTCTCTCCGCCTCCTCCCCTGGGGAAGGTGCAGTGCTAGGATTCCCTGACATTGCATCTCCAGCTTCAGAGCCTTATTAGACCCATCCGTCTCCAAGGTCTACAAAATCAACATCCTTGCAAAAAGCCCCAAACCTTCAGGGCCACTGACACCATCTCACTACCACCAGAAAAGCCTTTCTTAAGGAACAAATGTACCCATAGCATCCACTGTGGCTCCCAAGCACCCCAGATAATGTCCAGCCTCCTTGTAGGGCCTAGTGCCTACTTGTCTGTACTGCCCCTGACTGCCCAGCCACAGCCAGCTGTGGCCACTCTGGGCACCAGGCAGCTCCATGCACCTGTCTTTGAGCATGGTCTCCACCTGGAACAGTTTTGCCCTTGGCCATTGGAAGTGAACCCTATGTAGAGTCTTTCCAAGTCCAGCTCAGAGGCCCTGTTTCCTAAGGATCTCTACCCCTTGGGGCTCAGCAGCTGTCCTAGCCTTCACCCCACCCCTCCCCTGGAGCCTGTCCCATTTCCCTTGGACATGGCACCACCATGATCTGTGTGTCTGCCTCCTAGAGAGCAGCACCCCGTCTCCCTCCTGTCCAGGTGAGCACAGAGTAGGTGACTGAGCTGAGACGGTCCTGTCTGGCTTTCAAACACCTGGCTCCCCTTCCACTTCCCAA